>NC_067250.2:209212770-209515801 GCF_019359855.2 Lolium perenne | reverse complement strand
TTCAATTCTTCCTGGGACCGTAAGTTTAGTCTCAATAATCGCCGATTTGCACACGAATTCTTGAGTAGAATCTAATCCTGCTCTATCCCAGACGCCCAATTGCATTCCGCGGTTCAGAACATTACTGATGATTCGACATGCTATTGCTAAGATCACAGTCACAATAAAGGAGCTGCAGGCCCCAAGTTGAGATATGCTAAAAGTGCAGCGATGGCGAATCATGGGAGTAGCTACCTTCAAGCGCGGCCGCCGGACGGCATTGATGCGGCGAACCTCGTACCGGATCCGCTTGGAGAAGAGCCTGGCATGGCGCTTCTCCTTGTAGCGCCTGACCCTCTCCGCCCTCCCGGTCGCATCCGGCGCAGTCCACGCCGCCGCCTGCCGCCCCGGCGCCACCTCCACGAGCACCTGCACAGGCACGTGTCACGATTCAGGGACGCGTGTCGTCCCCTCCGGCTCCGAGGAAGGCAAAGGGGGATCTGAACTGAGTGCTTACCGAGTCGGGCTCCAGCTTGGGCGCCGCGAGGGCCGGCGCGGCTCCGATGTAGAGGGACCCGCGGCCCGCCCAGGCGGCCAGGATCTCGTCGTAGTCCAGCTTGAGCAGCGGCAGCCGCGCGGAGGCGGAGGCGGCGCCCGTGCTGGCCGCCGACGAGCACGAGGACGAGGTTGTGGTGGTGGTGGTGGTGGTCGCCGTCGCGGCGCTGGGGGAGGAGGAGCTGCTCCTGCAGTACACCCACCGCTCCCTGCCCCGGAGCGCGCGCCGGGCCAGGTCCTCCTCCTCGCCCTCGAAGCGGCCGCTCCCGCCGGATGCGTCCGGGGAGGGGGCGCACGAGGATGAACCCCCCGAGCCGCCGCCGGAGGAGAAGGGGGAGGAGGCGCCGAGGATGTCGTTGAGCGACGGCGCCGCCGCGAACAGCGTGGACGGCGCCTCGGGATGCAGCGCGAACGGGTCGAGCTGCTGCTGCTCATGGCCGGCTCCGTCGTCCTCGAGCGTCTGCGCCGCCTCCTCCGTCGACGGCGCCGAGGGTGGCAAAGATTCCTCCACCGACAGAGATTCGGACCTGTGGACGACGACCTCCGCCGCCTGGGAGAGGTGGCGGCTGAGGCTGAGGTACTTGGTCTTCTTCTTTGTCTTACCCCGGCGCGCCCCCTTTCGCCGCCGGCCGCCGCCGCCGCCGTTCGCCATTGCCCCCTAAAAAATACGTGACTAGCTCAGGGTGGTGGCTGCAAAGTGGGCGAGAAGCGTAGGCACATTGTTGGCACGAGGGATGCTATTTGGAGGGAAAGCGAGAGGGGATCTCCCGCGCGCGCGGGACCAGCAAAGGCGGGCACGCTTTTTGCTCTGATCCTGCGGTGACGTGGCGGGGATCTGCTGACATGTCCACGCACCATTGGTTGGCTGGATTACGGATGTTGCCTTTTGGTTGGGGGCCCTACGGGATCAGGAACGGTGGTGCCATGGTGGGGTTTTAACGGCTTCACGGGGGTTTTGTGATGAGGTGGGCGTTCACATCGTCGCCGTTGAAACTTTAATACTGGTAGAACATCTTAATCTTAATCTAAGCCTCTCGAATTATCATATTATCATATTGTAAAAAAGAGCTTCTTTCCCCCACCGCCCTCCTCTGGCGACAAGGGAGGAACCCTTGCCGCCGCCACCCTTAAGAGCATCTCCAGCCGCGTCCCCCAAAGCGTCCCCCAAAGGGATTTGGGGCGCGCCGGACAAAAAAAGCGTTCCAGCCGCGTCCCCCAAAGCCTTTTTTTGTCCGGCGCGCCCCCATACGGTGTCCGGCGCCCCGAGCCCGTCCCCGTCCCACAGGGGACGCACCGGGCACGCCGGACACAACGAAAAGCAAGGCGGAGAGTGGCGGGGCCGACCCGTCAGCGACACGGTTAATTTTAACCTAACCGTCGCCTACCTCGCGACGGAAGTTATTCGCGCGCAGTGACACACGGTGGCATCTTTGCCTTAATGGCGACGGAGGGGCAGGCGAGACGTCTCGTCGGTGCTGCGCCGACGAGACGCGTCGCCGGCGTGCGCACGCCATCGCCCGTTCCCGCGTTTTCTTCCCGCCTCTTCTCGCCTGTTCCCGCGCTTTCTTCCCGACGCCGGCGTCTATAAAAGGTCTCCCGGCTCAATGGTAGCCACCACACCCCGCCGGCAACAAACACAGCCCTCGTCGCTCCACCGCCGTCTCCTCCACCAGTAGCAATGGTGAACCGCCCCGGCGCTGGCCACTTCCCTCCACCGCCGTCTCCTCCACTTGCAGTCCCGGAAACGCAGGTCGACACCGACCCCTCAGCAGCGGCCCGGGAAGAGCGGTGGCGCGCACACCGTCAGCAGCGGCGGGAGGCAATGCGGCGGCGAGCCCGCCAGCCACGGGGAGGCGGCGCAGCGGCGGATCTAGCGGCGTTCTGCGCCCATGGCCCCGCCGCCGGCGAGGCCGCGGCGGCGATGGCGTGGCACGAGCGCGAGCGCCACCGTTGAGGCGTCCGACGCCTCGACGGACAGGAGGCGCGACGGTGCGTGCCGGGCGGAGATGGAGCAGCGGTGGGTTGACGAGCGCCGGCGCCAGCGCGTTGAGCGGGATGTCTTTGTACCGAGAACGGCGGGAGGCGATCGAGCGCCGGCGGCGGGAGTCGATCGAGCGCCAGCAGCAGCTGGTGGCGGAGGAGCGTCGGCAGCGGGAGGCGGCGCTGGCGGCGATCTGGGGGAGGCGGGCGGACCAGTTGGCGGCGGAGGCCGACGTGTTGGCGGCGACGATGATGGAGGCGCCAACAGATGTGGAGGACGATGCGCCAATGGAGGAGGAGGCTGAGGCGGAGGAGACCGAGGTGGAGGACGACGACGACGACGAGTTCGAGTGGTCCGACGACGACGGGCCGCACCCGGACGAGACGGCCGATCAGCAACGCGCGCTCGTCGAGTCCTTCGAGTCGGAGAAGAAGCTCCAGGACGACGCCCGTGCCCGCGAAGAGGCACAGATTCTACGCGCCATCGAGCTCTCCCTCCAAGCGGCGCAGCAGGGGAGGGCGGAGGAGGACGCGCGGCGGGAACGGAGCCGTCGGGGCAACGCCGAACGCAAGGAGAGGAGGCGCGCGCAGGAGGAGCTGCGGCGTAGGGGAGGCGACGACGGGGCGGGGCCGTCGAACGCACCGCCGGGTGGTCAGTAGTGTAGGTTTAGATGAAATCTAGCCGTTTTCATTCAAACTTTGTAATATATAATCAAAATTGAATGAAAACCTTTATTTTCGTGCACCAAAATTCATTTAGGGCGGCGTTTGGGGGACGCGGCTGGGGAGCGACGTCGCCCAAAGGAGGCACGAACAAAACACGTCCCCCAAACGCTCAATCCGGCGCGGTTTGGGGGACGCGGCTGGAGATGCTCTAAGCTCCCACCCCCTCTCTCCCCTGCCTCGCCGCCGCCGGAGGGGGGCCGGCAAA
This sequence comes from Lolium perenne, assembly GCF_019359855.2. Taxonomy (NCBI): domain Eukaryota; kingdom Viridiplantae; phylum Streptophyta; class Magnoliopsida; order Poales; family Poaceae; genus Lolium; species Lolium perenne. The sequence goes on along the minus strand of NC_067250.2, from coordinate 209,512,356 downwards.
GCTGCGCGGCGGGGCGGTTTCTTCCCTCCCGCGACCCTGGTGAGAGGGAGCTCACTCGGGCGCGGCACCGGCGGCGGACGCGGCGGCGTCGGCGGCGGGCGCGGCTGGCTGCGGATGGCGCGTGGTGGCCGTGCGGGGTCGTGCCGCTGCGATGGTGGCAGCGAGCGGAGCGGGCCATCCAGGCCCGATCTAGGCCGCGATGGGCGGGGCGGCGGGCTGTGCGGCGGTGGATGGGCGCGGGGGCAGCGCTGTGTCCGGGGCGCGGTGGTCGTCCTCGCGTTGGGTGGTGCTGCTGGGCCTCCGGCAGCGGCGGAGGGCAGCCGGTGGTGCTGCCCATGGCCGGGGCAGGTGTGGAGATGGGGATTGAGGGATGAAGGTGGGTCTGGCCAGGAGCACGAAGCAGGATGGCGGGACAGATTCTGGGCTAATGCCTTGTCCTCGGTGGCTGGCCGAGGCCGGCGATGGCGATGGTTTCGGGCGCCGCTTCCTTCTTGAAGGCATCGCCGAGGTGATGTTTTGTCATCCTGTCTGGTAAAGCTCCGGGGAAATCCCTAGATCCATCGTGATCGGTCGATGGCGGCTCTCTTGTATCGTCTTCCCTCTTGAGGGAATCGATTTGGAGTTGCTTAGGTCAGAGGGACCCGTGGAAGATGGTTGGTGTTGGCGTCGTGGGCTGCGTGGCAACGATGACAATGGTGAGCGGATCGGAGTTGCGGCATGTCCTTCATCACCCCCGCCGTGATGGTGAAGTCGGAGCTGCGAGGCGACTTGTGGCAACGATGCCACTTGATTGGTGCTTGCGTCGGTGCAAGGCGTGCGACTTCCTCCTTTGAAGGTCGCGATTGAAGTCGGAGCTGCCTCCTCCTCGACGTGCTTGGGGGTCGACTGTTTGGCATAGGTTCACATGGGCTATGATGTCGTTTGCGGCGAGGGTCTCGGTGACGGTCGTCTAAGGTGAAGTCAGAATCGCTGGCTCGTGGAGGAGTAACGACGATGACGCTCGATGACTTCCTCAACGATGGTCTTTCTTCTCGATGGCGTGTGTGCTTCGTGTGGGTAGCCAGGTTGGCCGGGGTGCTTAGTGTGTTGTTGGTTTTCCCCCGATTTTCTTCTAAAAATTGGGCACTTTCTCCTTAATTAATGAATGAGGCAAAGCTTTTGCCTCCGTTTCAAAAAAAAATTATCTTATTGTACACTCGATCGGATACAAAAAGATGATGCCGACAGCGACATTTCCTCCTAGTAACATGACGTATAACATAGTTTAGTCAAATTATATGTTAATTTTATTGATTCCCCCCGATTCCAAATACTTGTCGTGTACAAGAATAACAAAGATTCCTAATAAAACTAAGATCCTCTATGGTCTAAAGAAATATGCATAATTATTTTGAAGTATGGTACTCCATAGGAAAATTCCTAGAGAGTTTGTTTAGTTTAAATGATCGAAAAACATAGCAATTTTTTCTACGGCGCTATGCATCTAATTTAATAGCAAAATTTCCCTTAGGTTCAACCTCGTGTAAATTTTATTTTTCTTCGATGACAAATATACAATTTACCTAATCTTCCATGAAAAATCTTGTGTGTCCAATGTGGTGCAACTAAACAACATACTTTGTATATAATTCATTCTTGCGTTTTTATTTCCTAAAAGGTAGCCTTTGGTTAATAACATGTACCCTACAAAAGTCCTTCATGGTTCCATGGCCATGCAACTCATTGACATAACTCAAAACAAACTCAAGCGGGGGCACTAAGAGCTCTAAGACTCGTTAGATGAGCCCACATTTCAGTTTGAGGAGACTTGAACGACTTAAATCAATGTCATGGCAGAGAGAGTTTTGAGGGGTGGACGACTCAGATCATTGTCAAGGAGTATGGAGCTTTGGGGTGGTATTGTGGAGTCCGGTAAAACCGAATGCACTAGTCAACTCAAGCCTATTGTTGATACTTCTCCTACGTAGGATCAAGTCACGCTTTAACTGCGGAATCCATTCAAAAAAACACTAGCATGTCGTTGTTGTGGCACACGACCTTCCCATAAGGCCCCTATGTTAGAATAGACAAATTGTATACGTATTGTATACGTATAGGACTTGTAATTGTACCCATATATAATGAGAAGAACCCTACCCGACGAGGCACGTCGGGACGCACACATCTTACGATTCTTTCATGGTATCAGAGCATACTCAGGAACCACGGGATTATAAAGAAGCTTTGCGTATTCCGCACTGGCGTGATGCTATGGAGGCGGAGTTTTCAGCTCTACAGGATACTGGCACTTGGCGACTAGTTCCTCCTATTCCTGGTGTTAATTTGATTGATTCCAGATGGATTTTTAAAGTCAAGCTTCATGCTGATGGCTCTATTGAGCGGTACAAGGCCCGTTTGGTTGCTAAGGGATATAAACAGCGCTATGGTCTGGACTATGATGAGACTTTCAGCCCTGTGGTGAAACCTGCTACCATTCGGTTATTACTTGGTATGGCTCTCTCTCACCACTGGTACCTTCGTCAGCTCGACATTCAGAATGCCTTTCTCCATGGTTACCTGGATGAGGAGGTTTACATGAGGCAACCTCCTGGCTTTGTTGATTCTTCTCGGCCGGATCATTACTGCCGACTGGTCAAATCACTATATGGACTGAAGCAGGCTCCTCGTGCTTGGCATGCTCGTCTCAGTTCCGTCCTTGGCTCCTTGGGCTTCTCTCCATCAGTGGCAGACACGTCTTTGTTCATTCTTCGTCGCCCGGATGTGACCATCTTCCTATTGATTTATGTTGATGATATTATTGTTCTCAGCTCCTTGGAAGGTGCTATTCCCAGATTGATTGGCAAGCTCCGGTCTGAATTTTCTGTGAAGGATCTTGGTGCTCTCCATTATTTTCTGGGTATTGAAGTGTCATCACCTTCAGCTGGTCATCTTCTTCTTCAGCAGCGTAAGTATGCCTTGGAGCTGCTTGCACGCGCTGGTATGTTGAAGTGTGCTCCTGTGACTACTCCTATGGCATCTTCTGAACGTCTGTGCAGCTCGGATGGTGATGCGCTTTCTCCTGAGGAGGCCACTCAGTATCGCAGTATTGTTGGAGGTCTTCAGTATCTCACAGTGACACGGCCGGATTTATCTTTTGTGGTTAACAAGGTCTGCCAATTCCTTCATGAGCCTCGTACACCTCATTGGTCTGCTGTCAAGCGGATCCTTCGCTATGTGAGTCACACTATTCATTGTGGCTTGCATTTTCGGTCCTCTCCCTCCACACTACTGTCGGCTTTCTCTGATGCTGACTGGGCTGGCAATATGGATGATCGGCGATCCACGGGGGGATATGCTATATTCTATGGAGGAAATTTGATCGCCTGGAGTGCACGGAAACAGTCTACTGTCTCGAGATCGAGCACTGAGTCTGAGTATAAAGCTCTTGCTGATGCTACAGCTGAGCTTGTTTGGGTCCAATCCTTATTGAGAGAGCTTGGTGTGATCCAACATCGACCTCTAGTCTTGTGGTGTGACAACATTGGTGCAATTTATTTGTCATCCAATCCAGTTTTTCATGCGAGGACGAAGCATATTGAGGTGGATTTTCACTTTGTTCGTGAGCGTGTGTCTCGGAAGCAACTTCAGATTCGGTTTATCTCGTCTAAAGATCAAGTTGCTGATATCTTTACTAAACCACTCCCTTTACCTTTGTATGAGCATTGTAAGCGCAATCTCAACCTTTCATTAGTTGAGATTGAGGGAGGGTGTTAGAATAGACAAATTGTATACGTATCGTATATGTATAGGACTTGTAATTGTACCCATATATAATGAGAAGAACCCTACCCGACGAGGCACGTCGGGACGCACACATCTTACGATTCTTTCACCCTACCGACGCTATAATGCAATCACTAATGGTCGACGGCCTCCGATATCTATTACCGTCGTTCCAAAAGAAGTGTCGCATATTTGTCTAGATGACGATGCATGGAGACATATTTCAGCGTATAGATGCATCTAATACATTTATATCTAAATAAAGTTGTGACACTTATTTTAGAACTAAGAGAATACTTGTCACCGTGAGGACAATGTTGTGTATTATAAAGAAAAGTGACCGTAAGCCTTTGCAGGATGGGAACAAAGGTTAGTTGGCCTCTGTACTATTAGACAGTGAATTTTGTTGGCATTGACAGTTTGGAACAAGGAGTCCTTGAATTCTTGGTGGCCAATTTGCTTGTCTGACGGTCAGTTTTTTTTTTTCGAAATGGGAAGTTCAATCCCGGTTTCTGCATCATGATGATGCACACAGCCTTTTATTAATAACGTATTAAAAAGTCTTACGTAAAACACATCTCAATCATCGCCTACAGTTGATACAAGAATCAACCAGCGGAACCAAAAGAACATGAAATAACTAAAAATCATTGTAGTCTCCTAGTATGTCGCCAGCCAGCCTGGCACAAGATATCCTGAGCGACCATCTGGAGCCGTGTGCAGCCAGAAGCCATGGCATCCCGTAGTCCCTCCGGCGAAAGGAGAGCCCATAACTGAACCCAGTGAGCCACCATATGAATAACCTGCAAGTAGTGAAAAGATTGTTTTTTATTAAAAATAAGATCATTTCTTGTCCTCCAAATAGACCAACATAAAGCAGATACCCCCACACGGATAAAAGCTTTAGATTGTCTATCTACCCCATTTAACCAATTCTCAAACAAATTTGTAATACTGGTTGGAGGTGGAAGATCAAAAGTGAAATTAACCATACGCCAAAGAAGTTTAGCTAAAGGGCATTCAATGAAAAGGTGTTCAACAGTTTCCTGTTCTCCACGGAAAACACACTTCATACACCCATTCCAATTCCGTTTAGCTAAATTATCTTTAGTTAATAAAACCTTGTTACTTAGGAACCACATAAATATTTTTATTTTTAAAGGGATTTTCACTTTCCACAAATATTTTCTCAGGTATGGGGTATGATCACTCATAAGATCTTCATACATAGATTTTACCGTAAATTTACCATTGGTTGTCAATTCCCAAACAAAACGATCTTGTTCATCATTTAGATTTACCGTCATTAGTTTTTGGCATAACTGCAACCACAAAGTCCATCTGTTGCCCAATAACATCCGTTTGAAACTAATATTCAGTGGGGTTTGAGCAAGCACATGAGCTACTGTTACATTCTTGTGACGCACAATATTATATAATGACGGATATTGATTTGCTAGAGGGGTTTTCCCTGACCAGGCATCTTCCCAAAAACGAGTACTCATACCATTTCCAACTTTAAAAAAGCCTCTATTAAAAAACTCTTCCTTCACCCGCATTAAGCCCTTCCAGAAGGAAGAATCTGTGGGCTTGGATTGTACAGCCGATAATGTTTTATTCCTTAGATATTTATTATGTAGTAATTCCTGCCACACCCCATCCTCATTCAACAACTTAAACAACCATTTACTTAGTAAGCATTTATTTTTGAGTTCGAGTACTTCAATACCTAAACCCCCTTGATCTTTAGGCCGACAAACAATATTCCATTTTGTAAGCCTATATTTTTTCTTATTTTCATCAGATTGCCAGAAGAATCTAGATCTATAGAAATCCAATCGTTTCCTTACCCCAATAGGTATCTCTAGAAAGGATAGCATAAACATAGGTAAACTAGTTAAAACTGAATTAATAAGAACCAATCTATTTCCATAAGATAATAATTTTCCTCTCCAGCATCCCAGTTTGCTTTCAAACCGTGTTTCAACTGGATACCAGTCGGAATTTTTCAGTTTTCTGTAGTGGATCGGAATACCTAGATATTTAAAGGGAAGAGATCCAACATCACATCCAAAGATCTGTTTATACTGATCCTCTTCATCTTTTGCCTTTCCAAAACAAAAAAGTTCACTTTTGTGGAAATTAATTTTGAGTCCCGATAGTTCTTCAAAAATACATAAAATTAGCTTCATGTTTACAGCTTTTAGGAGGTCATGTTCCAAAAAAAAGGATTGTATCATCGGCATACTGTAGTATAGAGATACCCCCCTCAACAAGATGAGGAATGAGCCCTCCAACCTGACCATCAATTTCTGCCCGTTCAATTAAGATGGCAAGCATATCTACAACAATGTTGAATAACATCGGGGACAAAGGGTCCCCTTGCCGCAAACCTTTCTTTGTTTGAAAATAATGACCAATATCATCATTTACCTTTACTCCAACACTCCCACCTTGTACAAATTTCTGAATTAAACTACACCATTGTGTAGCAAAACCTTTCATTCTCAGAGTTTGTTGTAGGAACGACCACTTAACTTTATCATATGCCTTCTCAAAGTCAATCTTAAATAATACCCCATCAAGTTTTTTTGTATGAAGTTCATGAATTGTTTCATGGAGAATGACAACACCTTCTAAAATATTTCTTCCCGGCATGAAAGCCGTTTGTGTTGGTCTAATAACCTTTGGGGCAATCCCCGTTATTCTATTTGTTCCAACTTTGGTAAAAAATTTGAAACATACATTTAATAAGCAAATAGGTCTATATTGTTGAATCTGTACCGCATCCTCTTTTTTGGGTAATAAAGTGATGACCCCAAAATTGAGTTTGTAAAGAGACAAATCTCCAGTACTCAACTCATTAAAAAGAGCCATTAAATCCGATTTTATTACCTCCCAAAAATTTTGATAGAATTCCACCGGAAAACCATCAGGACCCGGTGCTTTATTATGTTCCATCTGTGATATCGCCTCGATATCGCCTCTAACACTTCCTCTTCAGTAAAAGGATTTGTTAGAACGTCATTTTCAATAGCTGAGATCTGCGGAATATCATGAACCACCCCCTCTATTAAAGAGACTAGCAAAGATCGGCACGGCGGCACGCCGCGCCAGGATAGTGGCTGGCTGATGGGAGATTTGGCGAAAACCATGGACATAATACTTAAATTTGTAACACATGTTTAGACTAATCCTGAACTTAATAAGTTAAACAGATAAAATGAACATGAGACAATAGAAACAGTCATTAAATCTCTGTTTCCAGGGTGCAGAACTGATTACTAAATATATAACAACATAGTCACAGTGATCAAACAGATTAGAGGCATACAAAAGGTAGAAACAAAGAAATATAAGAAACATTAGAAGGAAAATAGAATGAAAATGAATGATTATAGGCATAGCACAAATTGAGCCGTCGTAGAATACACAGAACTCCATTACAACATCACTTGAAGATATGATACATCAACATTGTATGCGCTCTTATAGATAGTATTGCGATCAGGCAAGACTCAGAGTGGAGACGTTGCCGTGCCATCTTAACTTGTAGTAATGCATAGACCAGATCTGAATCATTGTCACTCGTCTTGACCAAAGCAAAAGAACTTGGTACATGCTCAATTAGGGGCACTGAGTTTAAATTGCGGGCAGATCATATAACTCAAAATGAACAATTTCAGAGACTCCCATCTAACTGAGTTGTAGTCAGGCATCCTCTTTTAACAGTTCTAATTCTCCACAACCAATCAATCACTTAAGAAAAACAGATAATAGTTTGTACATGATCATGTATGAATAGTAGGTATCAGATTTACGGGCGCAATATTACCAAGGAAGAATGCCACCATGTTAAGCAACTTTTTGTAATAATTTAGCGATCCAGCCAAAAGTGCCCACACAAGCAGAAGAACAATCAAGCGCAGGAATGGCAGGGCCCTCCAGTACCATGAAATTTCAAATGTATAGATTCATCATTGTTTTAATTGTTCTCTCAATTGAGAAGTGGTTTCTTGGTATACTCTTCCATTGTTTCCCTGCAATGTGAATCAAAGCTAGATAATTATTTGGTAGGTAAGCAAGGACAAATAAAAGAAATTCAGGGGAGCAGCTTGTCGAAATTTCACTGTGTTCATGCAAGAAAATTAAACAGATACTTGCATGTATGTTTTCCTTTTTTACTATATACTTGATTGTTCCGGTGATGTTATATATAAAGAAATTAATGAGATTTTAGTTTATCAGAACATTCCGGAAATAGGTAGTGAGTCATTGTTACTAAATCATTCCGACTAAAGTGGAAAACTTTGTTGTGTATTGACTAAAATGCTATGCTTCTGTCTACATCCCTAAAGTGATAGTTACTAATCATGATAGTGAGAGCCATGGTTTTTGAGTCGCTGTATAGTCACCGAGCCATTTTTCAAAAATGGCAGCGACTCGCGACTATACAACGACTTATGGTGACTATACATGTTTTTTGCTCGACTATACATGAGTCGCAGGGTTTGGCGACTCATTTTTGAGTCGCGACGCAAAAACCGTGAGAGCACAAAGAAAGCACTTACATATATCATCATTATGATGCAAAATGTAGAATATACCCATGACTTACATTCGAGGTATCAAATTGGGCAGAACACATAAAACATAAGAAAACACATGATGTCTTACACTTATCCAGAAATATATTGGTATTTACCATGGCCGATTTTCTGCCTAAATTTGGCATTTACAGCAGTTTAAGAACGTAAACACGGACTATGTCCATAGTCTATCAGATATGCAGAAGTACCTATGCCCAAGAAGGTGAAATTATATGTAGCATGTACTGTATGTTTTCCCTGCCGAGGCTCCATGGATTGTTTTGTGAGCTTAGCAATTTCCAGAATCAACATCATGCGGGCAGCCTTTGACACCTTTTACGGCCTTTGAATCAAGTTGTGGAACCGGCTTCAGCCAAAAACTTTAAATCAAGTTCTATGAGAGCAATGAAGAACTAAGTGAGAAAATGTATAAAAGAAATGGCAAACACCCTCGAATGGTCCCTGCAGATCTGCGACTTTCCCCTTAGTTAAGTTCACACTAATTGGTCCAATAAAAGAGCTGACATGCTAGAAAACAGAGGACATAAGATTCAGTGCCTGATGTTGTTTACTATGTTTCTGTACAGAAGACACTGACTAAATATCATTCAGCTATATATTTCATATAAACCACTTAACTGTACCAATCAAGAGAAGGAAATACCTTTCACAGGTACATATAGAAAACAAGAACCACAATGATACATGTCAGAAAAATGACTCTGCATGGCCTCATTTCATCCTTAATATATTGCCGCATGAGCTCCAACACCTACATGTAGAGATAAACAATTTGAAGATAATGATATCACCAAGGTCGAGGAGACATCTCTCAATCAACGGAACTGAATAAACTCAAGGATAAGTACTTGGCAAAAAATCATATGAAAGCAAAAAACAAAAGGTAAAAGGAGAGAGAGAGAGAGAGAGAGAGAGAGAGAGAGAGAGAGAGAGGGTGATATCTATTGTGCAGAACCGCACCCATTTGACCCATTTAGTTGCCTCATTTGTACCTTCTTATTGTGGTTGAAAGAGAAAACTCTAAATCACATAGTACTATAATAAAAAAAATCTATGCACAACATCGAAACCTTATGCACACTTATAATACCAAAGTGGGATGTGACCATGTCAGAAACTGCATTACGACATAAAATTGTATGTTGCTCGAAAGTCATATATCTTCTGAAAAATCGCAGCCATATATGTTGCTAGCACATGGACTTTGAGCACAACCATTCGTTGTCAAAGACAGGGGAGATGATTAAGTTAAGAAAGTTTTGTTAATCATTACTCCATCTATGGTGTTGTACCAAACTAAAAGTACATAGGAAATTTCCTCTTCTCTTTTCAGTCTTATTGGACAAAACGCTCTTTATAATTACAGTTTGGTCTTTGATGTGCGGCCGTTTACCTTACTTTGCCTGTCCACAATATTTTCCGAAAATGCTACTCAAACACAAACTTGTAGGTATATAGAAAGTAACGGTCCAAGGAAATTCCCAACTAATTTGCAAGCATTTGATTAAAAACAAACATCAGCAAGAGCACAACCACTGAAAATATGTTATAAAAACCTATTATGTTCTTGTTCTTATTGGAGAAATTCAAACTTGTCAAGACATGGAAATAGAAGAGGGAATCTGGATCTTTGCTAAAAAAAAGATAGAAGAGGCATTTGGAGAGAGCTAGAGAGAGAGGACCACCATTCACCCTGGTGGTGGATTCCCTCTACTGTGTTGAAGACCTTGCAGATTCCTGCAGCAGTCAGCAACTGAAATGAGCCTAAAAAGGAATGGCCACCCCTGGATCAGCTCTTATTCATTTCCACATATTTGAAAGGGAAATTCGATAAACCTACTTTAAATATTATTAGCACTAACAAATTATAAACCTGCACCAAAATTTTCTACTACTCTAGTTATTTCTTTAATTTTCCCCATATGAAAACCTGAGCAATTTACTTGCTTTTTCTCCGATCCATGTATGTGGTTCACGTTCTCAGACTTAACAGCGAGCATGCCCTTTTTTTCACATCCTCTCCTTACTTGCTGATATATCCACTGCATCTGCTTGCATATAAGTCGGGTCCTCTCTCTATCTCTATCTCTATATCTCTCTCTGAAGTTGCATTTTATTTTTGTGTACTGCAGGGCAAATTTTATCTGAAGATTTGGATTTGAGGCACGGGAAACTTTACCTGCAAATTGCATTTGGAGAAGAAGCTCAAGCCAAGGGATGTTGTGATCTATGTAGTGATGTGTTGGTGATTCTCATGGGATCTTGCGGGAAGGTGATTGATTTCTTTTAGAATCTATTAGATCGCACCAGATGCATAATTTCAGCATCTATTGAGACTGCTGACTGATGCCTCTAATTACCCTTTGTTTTTTCGTGAGAGAAGAAAAGCTCCTTGGAAAGAGAAGGACCGCGTCGCTTCAGATTGCAGTGCATGTAGGTGTAGACAGGGGCCTTCACAAGATGGTACAGAACTCGAAATTGCAGGTTCTTTGGAAAGAGCAGATTCGCCTCGCTACAGATGGAAAGAGCTGTGACGGCGAGGGGCGTGGGATGACGGGCGTGTGCGTCAGCATGGGCGAGGCCCTGCAGGCCAAAAACCGAAGCATTAAAACTCAGTTAACCCAACGAATCAAACCCAAATCACAACAACAAATTAATCCTGAGAGATAATCCCCACAAATCCAGGGGAAACTGGAAATTCAAACATGCCCAGAAAAAGAGATCGTACCGGTGAAGCGGCAGCGGTGCTGGGCTCATCACCGAAGGTGAGCTTGGATGAGGCATTCAAGGCAGGCGCGGTTCAAGGTAGCTGGATCGGTGGAGCCTGACGGGGATTGTGGAGGCGATTTCCTCCCAGCAGCCCCTCCTCCTCTGGTGTGAGGACTCCATCTCCACCTTATCGATCCCCCAAAGCTGTCGGCCGTCGGATCACGAACGCCTCCAGCGGCGAGAACGCCCGGCTCACCCGTTCAGCGCCAGCCGCCGTGGGGGGCCGCGCACACATCCGCCGCGACGCCCTCCCTGGCCGTTCACTGACCGATGGTGAGGAATAGAAGGAGAAGGGGAAAGAACATGGAGGCGAGAGAGTAGGAAGATGTAGCTCACCGACAAAGGCGGCGTCGTACTCAACGGAGTGGAGCAAGATAGCCACAACCTAGAGAAAAGAGCAGGAAAGCTGCGCGTCCATGCCGACGACGGCGCCGCCACCCACCTCCCTCCCGATGTCCTGCGGCAGCTAGATCAGCGTTAGTTGCCCCGATGACTGAGCCGACGGCGGCGGCTCTGGATGTGGCTATTTGGAAGAGGCCGAGAGGAGCATGCCCGGACAGAGAGAAGAGATGGGAGGGGTGGGGAATCGAGAACCGATGGTTAAGCGGCTCACCGCTTTGACCGTGTGTAAAAATGGTACAGCCACCCGTCAAAGGAAGTGAAAAAAAATGCATAGGTGTTTCCCACTCTCAAAAATCCTAGAGAGCACCAAAAGTATACACAGATTAATTCACGGCAGATCTCAAAATTCTAAGAAAAAAGAAGTTCGTTGCCCTATAATATAGTAGTTAAGTTATGTTGGTCGGTTCTGGTGGTCCAAACAATTTTTTATAAAAATCAGTTATATATAGTTTAAGGTTGTCTTCTCCAACAATTGTTCCTTCTTGTTGCTCAAGCTGAAAAAAATTCTTTTTCCGATGTTTGCCATTTGCAATCAAATGGAAATACCTCGTATTATTTCCCCCTTCTTGGATATTCTTAACTTTTGCACGTTGAGCCCATTTAGATTCTTCCTCACGCCTTAACTTACGCAAACCCTCATTTGCTTTTTTAAGTTCCTCTCGTTCTTGCGGACTCAACGGGGTAGTTTCTGCAGTAATATCAAGATGATCAATAATGTTTAATAATCTCTCTTTCTCTTTTTTGTATTTCCCGCTTTGATTTTTTGCCCAACCTTTAAGAAACTTTCTGATATGTCTCAGTTTATTCAACCAAATATCAATAGGATTAAAGCCAGATGTTACCGAATTCCACTCCCTCTTTATCATCTCAAAAAAAACTTCCTGTTTCAACCAATTACTGTGTCAAGTTGATTTCAATAGATTCATTATACTCCTCCGTCATACAAACAATGTCATAGATTTGTCTAAATTTAGATGTATTTATTACTGTGTCAAGTTGATTTCAATAGATTCATTATACTCCTCCGTCATACAAACAATGTCATAGATTTGTCTAAATTTAGATGTATTTATACACTAAATGGATTTATATATTAAATTACGTTTAGACACATTTAAATTTAGATGAATTCTACAACATTATTTTCGGGATGGCGCTTTGCGGTTGGAGACCGTGAGGCTGTGGTTTCGCTTCGCTCTTTCTTCCTATGTGCTTTGTGATACTCTATTGTACCGTCCCATGTAACCCCCTCCCCCCCTCCTCTCTCTCTCTTATCCGAGATCTTGTATCTGACTGATCGTTTCGAGTAATATAAATAAGCGGTGGGGATAAGTCTCCCCTTCCTTCTCGAAAAAAAACATTATTTTCGGGATGGAGAGAGTAGAATACATCTTAATCCTAGTTTTTGCTTCTCTACCAGCAGTTAAGGATGAAGAAAAGGATCAACGTAAACATATTTTGTACTACCTAACCGTGACTGTGTGCTAAACTGTTGTTGGCAATTTAATCATGACATACACTAATTCGACGGCAATTGTTTTACAGCAAAACAAATGTGCCGAGTAGCTGACTTCAGTTTGCTTGCTTGTTGGTTTGTGTACAACCGATTCTGATCGCTTGTAGACACATGCTGGTTGCTGGATGGAGCATGGTGGGCCTGTCGGACACAACACGATGCCCATGCACATATGCAACCTGCATGCCATACACACACAAGCTGACAAGCGGCGTACACCAGGCGAAAACAAAAGAGCTTGACACTTTGCCATTTCAGCCCCGGGAAAAGAAAGAAGGAAAGGTGAAGGTCTGACCATCGCCTGGGTACTCACGGGTGCAGCTTCGCATGCGTCAAACGGGGAGGCCTGACGGTTTCGAGGAGGGCGGAGATACATGGCTGACGCTCGCGCGAGCGATGCGAGACTCTCGAGACGCGCGCAACGGGCCAACGGCAACGCAACGCAACGCAACGCAAAAGCCATTTGACCATGACCTCGCCCACGTGATGTCATGCAGGTTGACACGATTAACTTACCACAGCAGAGTGAGTACGCCAACTTTCACCGTACGATCACATCAAAAGACACGATTGGCTAAGGGTTTGTTTGGTAGCCCCGGTCACCCCAACATCTCCTTTCCACCAGAGAAATGCTGAGCTCAGATAGGATGAGGTGAGATTTTATCAATGTTTGGTAGCCCGTATATGTTGAGAGATACTCTGGTAAGATGTTGTTTGGTAGCACTTGTATGACCTGAGATATGTTTCCTTGCAATCTACATCCAAGGGCTGATATAAAATTACAAGAAGATCCAAAATTTTACACAGAGCTCCCTAAACAGAAAAAGAAAGAGCAATCGGGTCCTTGACAACCGCATCTGGCCGGAGTAAATTTTACACAAAGCTCCCTAAACAGAAAAAGAAAAAGCAATCGGGTCCTTGACAACCGCATCTGGCCGGAGTGGGCGTCATCGCCACGAGTGCAGGTGCTTGGTCTCGGAGCTGCGGCGGTGGCGCTTGGTCGTGGCTGTGGAAGTCGCGTGAGGAGGTGTCCGTGGCGGCGCTGGTTGATACGTCTCCAACGTATCTACAATTTCTGATGTTCCATGCTTGTTTTATGACAATACCTACATGTTTTGTTCACACTTTATGTCATTATTATGCATTTTTCGGAACTAACCTATTGACGAGATGCCGAAGTGTCAGTTCATGTTTTCTGCTGTTTTTGGTTTCAGAAATCCTAGTAAGGAAATATTCTCGGAATTGGACGAAATCAACGCCCAACATCTTATAATTTCACGAAGCTTCCAGAACACCGGAGAGGCACCAGAGGGGAGCCCTAGGGGGCCCACACGTGTGGGCGGCGCGGCCCAAGGGGGGCGCGCCCCCTGTTGTCTGGCGGCCCCAGACCCCCTCCGACTCCGATTCTCCGCCTATTTAAGCCGTCCTGACCTAAAAACTTTAGACGAATAAGCCACGGGACGAGAAACCTCCCAGAGCCGCCGCCATCGCGAATCCAAGATCTGGGGGACAGGAGTCTCTGTTCCGGCACGCCGCCGGGACGGGGAAGTGCCCCCGGAAGGCATCTCCATCGACACCACCGCCATCTTCATCACCGCTGCTGTCTCCCATTAGGAGGGAATAGTTCTCCATCGAGGCTAAGGGCTGTACCGGTAGCTATGTGGTTAATCTCTCTCCCATGTACTTCAATACAATGATCTTATGAGCTGCCTTATATGATTGAGATTCATATGATGAGCTTTGTATCACTATTCATCTATGTGCTACTCTAGTGATGTTATTAAAGTACTCTATTCCTCCTCCATGATGTAATGGTGACAGTGTGTGCATCATGTAGTACTTGGCGTAGTTTATGATTGTGATCTCTTGTAGATTATGAAGTTAACTATTACTATGATGATATTGATGTGATCTATTCCTCCTTTCATAGCTTGATGGTGAAAGTGTGCATGCTATGTTAGTACTCGGTATAATTGTGTTGGTCTATCATGCACTCTAAGGTTATTTAAATATGAATATCGAATGTTGTGGAGCTTGTTAACTCCGGCATTGAGGTGCTCTTATAGCCCGACACAATTAATGGTGTTCATCATCCAACAAGGGAGTGTAGAGTGGTTTTATTATGTGATCAATGTTGAGAGTGTCCACTATCGAAAGTATGATCCCTAGGCCTTGTTTCCAAATAATGCAATCATCGCTTATTTACTGTTTTACTGCATCTTTACTTCCTGCAATATTACCACCATCAACTGCACGCCAGCAAGCTATTTTCTGGCACCGTTACTACTGCTCATATTCATTCATACCACCTGTATTTCACTATCTCTTCGCCGAACTAGTGCACCTATACATCTGACAAGTGTATTAGGTGTGTTGGGGACACAAGAGACTTCTTGTATCGTGATTGCAGGGTTGCTTGAGAGGGATATCTTTGACCTCTTCCTCCCTGAGTTCGATAAACCTTGGGTGATCCACTTAAGGGAAAACTTGCTGCTGTTCTACAAACCTCTGCTCTTGGAGGCCCAACACTGTCTACAGGAATAGAAGCGTGCGTAGACATCAAGCTATTTCCTGGCGCCGTTGCCAGGGAACGAAAAGCTACACACAGAGATTTCCTCCCTCGTCAACCACGCGCCAGTTGTAGACAGTCACTGGTCTCGGAGCTAGAGCGGCGGCGCTGGGTCAACCGCAGCTGCCGCTGAGGCGGAGCTCGCGCGCAAGTAATGGCGAATCGGGCTGAGGAGGAGCTCGAGCGCGTCGGGCCGAGGGGGATCTCGGGCGCGTCGGGCAGAGGCGGATCTCGGGTGCGTCGGGTCGAGGCGGAGCTCCGACGCGTCGGGCCGTGGCTGGTCGACCTCGCAGGCGGCGCCTCGTCCCCGTGGCGCTCCCTGGCGGCGCTTGGTTAGCCGTAGCAGGAGCGAGAGGAGGATGGGGGGCAAATGAGGAGAGCAGGTGGGGGTCTGGGGGGTGCGGGGGTGGGGTAGCGGCCTGCTACGGTTTTTTGCGGGGCAAGCTCAACCGAGCTGAGGTGAGAAGCTCGATTCGGGCTTCGCAACCGGGCAGGGCTAAAGGCCGTTTTTCGTATGAGGTGGGCACTGCCCAGATAGACCGACCCGACCTAACAAACACTAGATGGCCCAAAATTCTCGGTTGGGAGGAGATTTTCTGGGTAGACCCGACCTACCAAACACACCCTAAGGGGTTGGCTACTCCCTAGTCTGTCTCCTGCGGCGCTAGAACAGTTCTCTATACTCCCATGTGTACATGTTTTTTTTTAGATTTTTTAACCAACAAATAATCTACTACCTCCGTTTCGAATTATGCATGGAAGCTTCGTTTAGATATAGATATATCTAGACATATTTTAATACGTAGATACATTTGCGCGCATCATTTAATTGGGGGCCACTTAGAGTCTGGACGACGTAGAAATGCGACGGGCTGCCGCAAGAAGATCCTCCAACATGTCGTCCAGGCGCTCCCTATCTTGTTGCCTACATAACGGGTACCACTGCTGCCACAAAGTCAAGAAAGAGTAGACAGAGTCAGAAGCGCGTCGAGGTAAGATATGCTCAATGACCATCTTAAACCGCACGGTCCACAGAGTCCAGGTCAAGGCCGCGAACAATAACCAGAAGAGGCGCCTCCTCCTACCGGTGTTGTTCGCATGAGCCTCAATGAACTCTCCGAGGGCTGAGGCCTGCCACTCAGGCCCCAGCGCCTCCTGGAGGAAGCTCCAAAGGAAACGGGCCGCGGGGCAAGAGAACATGATGTGCGTTGTCGTCTCCGGGATCACACACAATGGACAAAGCCCGTTGCCCGGCCTGTGCCTCTTCGCCACCTCCACCCCAGAGGGGAGGCGATCTCTAAGCAACTGCCATAAGAAAATCTTCGTCTTAAGCGGGATGGGCGCTTTGAAAAGAGGGGCTGTCCAGGGGAGCGGGGGTCCCCTAAACATAGCCCGATAGGCTGTTGATACGTGTACAGCACGCGTCCGTTGGGAACCCCAAGAGGAAGGTGTGATGCGTACATCAGCAAGTTTTCCCTCAGTAAGAAACCAAGGTTTATCGAACCAGTAGGAGCCAAGAACCACGTTGAAGGTTGATGGTGGCGGAGTGTAGTGCGGCGCAACACCAGGGATTCCGGCGCCAACGTGGAACCTGCACAACACAACCAAGATACTTTGCCCCAACGTAACAGTGAGGTTGTCAATCTCACCGGCTTGCTGTAACAAAGGATTAGATGTATAGTGTGGATGATGATGTTTGCAAAGAACAGTAGAACGAGTGTTGCAGTAGATTGTATTCGATGGAAAGAATGGACCGGGGTCCACAGTTCACTAGTGGTGTCTCTCCAATAAGAAATAGCATGTTGGGTGAACAAATTACAGTTGGGCAATTGACAAATAAAGAGGGCATAACAATGCACATACATATTATGATGAGTATTGTGAAATTCAATTGGGCATTACGACAAAGTATATAGACCGCTATCCAGCATGCATCTATGCCTAAAAAGTCCACCTTCAGGTTAGCATCCACACCCCTTCCAGTATTAAGTTGCAAACAACAGACAATTGCATTAAGTATGGTGCGTAATGTAATCAACACAAATATCCTTAGACATAGCATTGATGTTTTATCCCTAGTGGCAACAGCACATCCACAACCTTAGGGGTTGCTGTCACTCCCCCAGATTTAATGGAGACATGAACCCACTATCGAGCATAAATACTCCCTCTTGGAGTCACAAGTATCAACTTGGCCAGAGCCTCTACTAGCAACGGAGAGCATGCAAGATCATAAACAACACATATATAGATTGATAATCAACATAACATAGTATTCCATATTCATCGGATCCAAACAAACGCAACATGTAGCATTACAAATAGATGATCTTGATCATGTTAGGCAGCTCACAAGATCGAACAATGATAGCTCATGAGGAGAAGTGATGACCCACAAGCATAGGGGATCGCAGCAGTCTTCGCGGGTAGTATAACCCAATTTATTGATTCGACACAAGGGGAGACAAAGGATACTTGAAAGCCTTAACAGCGGAGTTGTCAATTCAGCTGCACCTGGAAACAGACTTGCTCGCAAGAGTTTATCAGTAGTAACAGTTTTATAGCAGTAGCAGTAGTGAAATAACAGCAGCAGAGTAACAGAGACAGCAGTAGTGATTATAGTAAACAGTAGGATTAAAATACTGTAGGCACGAGGACGGATAACGGGCGTTGCATGGATGAGAGAAACTCATGTAACAATCAAAGCAGGGCATTTGCAGATAATCATAAAACGGTGTCCAAGTACAAAGCAATCAATAGGCATGTGTTCCAATTATAGTCGTACGTGCTCGCAATGAGAAACTTGCACAACATCTTTTGTCCTACCAGCCGGTGGCAGCCGGGCCTCAAGGGAATCTACTGGATATTAAGGTACTCCTTTTAATAGAGTACCGGAGCAAAGCATTAACACTCCGTGAACACATGTGATCCTCACATCACTACCATCCCCTCCGGTTGTCCCGATTTCTGTCACTTCGGGGCCATTGGTTCCGGACAGCGACATGTGTATACAACTTGCAGGTAAGATCATAAAACAATGAATATCATGATGAAACAATAACATGTTCAGATCTGAGATCATGGCACTCGGGCCCTAGTGACAAGCATTAAGCATAACAAGTTGCAACAATATCATCAAAGTACCAATTACGGACACTAGGCACTATGCCCTAACAATCTTATGCTATTACATGACCAATCTCATCCAATCCCTACCATCCCCTTCGGCCTACAGCGGGGGAATTACTCACACATGGATGGGGGAAACATGGCTGGTTGATGAAGAGGCGTCGGTGATGATGATGGCGATGATCTCCTCCAATTCCCCGTCCCGGCGGAGTGCCAGAACGGAGACTTCTGGCTCCCGAGACGGAGTTTCGCGATGTGGCGGCGTTCTGGAGGCTTTCTGGCGACTTCGACTTCTCCCCGTGCGTTTTTAGGTCGAAGGCAATAAATAGTCCGAAGGAGGGCGTCGGGGGCTGACCGAGGCCGCCACACACTAGGGGTGCGCGGGCCCCTCCTGGGCCGCGCCGGCCTAGTGTGTGGGGCCCTCGGGCCCCCCACCTGGCTTGCCCTTCTGGCTCCGCCAATATTCTGGGAAAATAGGACCTTCTGCATAAATTCCGAGGATTTTCCTGAAAGTTGGATTTCTGCACAAAAAACGAGACACCAGAACAGTTCTGCTGAAAACAACGTTAGTCCGTGTTAGTTGCATCCAAAATACACAAATTAGAGGCGAAACAAAAGCAAAAGTGTTCGGGAAAGTAGATACGTTTTGGACGTATCAACTCCCCCAAGCTTAGCTTATTGCTTGTCCTCAAGCAATTCAGTTAACAACTGAGCGATAAAAGAACTTTCACGAACACATTTGTTCATATGATGTATATATTCTCATAATATGGCTAACACTTAGGCAGTTCACATTGAGATGCATGCAAATAAGATCATCTAATAGCTATGTCAATCATGGAGAGGTACCAACAATTAATAATAAGCATCATGAATCATGTATATAAGCAGGATTGCAATGTTCATAAGAGAGTATGATAAAGTGGTATCTCGCTTGCCCATATTTGATCGGCAAAACATAAATGCCCAGGCACCTCTGAAATTCATAGAAAGACTAGAAGTAGTGATTGTCAAAGATAAAAGCATCAATGTTATACCACAATCAATCATATTTTGGGACAAGCATATTATACTAAGAATGATAGTTGTGCTCTCAAGATAGTGCTCAAAGAAAGGATGGAGACACAACATAAAAGTAAAAGATTGACCCTTCGCAGAGGGAAGCAGGGATTAACATGCGCTAGAGCTTTTCATTTTTAAAACAGGAGTAAAATTATTTTGAGAGGTGTTTGTTGTTGTCAACGAATGGTAATGGGTACACCAACTACCTCGCCAACCGGACTTCCAAGAGCAGCTCCCATGAATTATTTTAATGTTTATGTGGCACTCCTTCCAACCTTTCTTTCACAAACCATGGCTAACCGAATCCTCGGGTGCCTGCCAACAATCTCATACCCTGAAGGAGTGCCTTTTTATTTTAGTTTTATTATGATGACACTCCCCCCAACCTTTGCTTACACAAGCCATGGCTAACCGAATCCTTCGGGTGACGTCCAACAATCACATACCATGGAGGAGTGTCTATTTAGGTTAATTAATTTGGGACTGGGAATCCCATTGCCAGCTCTTTTTGCAAAATTATCGGATAAGCGGATGTGCCACTAGTCCATAATGAAAGTCCGTCAAGAGTAAATGACAAGGTTGAAAGTTAAACACCACATGAGCTATGAAACATTAACACAAATTGAGAAGCATTTTGAAGGTTTTAAAGGTAGCGCATGAGAATTTACTTTGAATGGTTTGAAATGCCATGCATAGGTATTTATGGTGGACACTTTGAAACAACTTGGTTTTCAGGTGTTTGGAAGCACGAGCAGCGTTCCCGCTCAGTACAAGTGAAGGCTAGCAATAGACTGGGGAGCGACAAATCAAGAGAGCAGTAACTGTCATAATCATGCTTACGGCAAAATAAATTAACGGTGGCATAAAAGTGATACAAGAACTCTGAAGCAATGTAAATCATAGAGGATTAATTGACTTTTGTTCAGTCATATGCATGCGTGAGCATGTGCCAAGTCGATATAAATGAATTATTCAGAGGAGGATACCACAATACCATACCTACTTATGAATAAAACAATGCAAGCAAACATCCATGACATGCTACTCATATTAATAAATTGGAGAGAGATCATGAACTACTAGACTTTCTCAAATGACATATACCTCACATGAACCAACTAAGCATGCTCACATGGATGAGTATATGTACAAAAATGAAAACAAATAGAGTTCATACCAGCCTCTCGCCACAATCCAATTGTCGTAGATCGTCCTTATTGCCTTTCACTTGTGTAGCTTGGATAATATGAAATGAAAACCATGCTCCAGCCACCGAAGACCATTGAACTCATGATGAACTTTACAAACCAAAGAAGAACAGCAAATATTTTGGTGTTTTCGAATTGGAAACAAGAACAAAAGGAACCAAGCAAACAAAGCAAAAAAAAAATTGGGTTTTCTTATAGCAAACTGGCAATAGCAAATAAAGCGAAACAAATGCAAGAAACCAAAGAAAACAAATGATGAAGAGAAACAACAGAAATATTTTTGGTCTTTTTGTGTTTTGGGAAGGAAACAAAGCAAAAACAAGAAAATGGAAACTAGAAAAGTCACATAAACACGAAGCATCAGAAATTCGTCAAACTTGACAGCAGTACAGTACTCGATTTTTAAGAAATTCTTCCACTGCTCAAATAGAAAAGTGTTCAACTAATGAAAGTTAGATAACAACCTGGGGAACATGCACAAAAATTGGCTTCGCAAAATACTGTTCTTGCTATTTTTGAGAATTTTTTCGGTAACAGTCCAGAATCTGTTTTCAGGCAGCACTTCCCCAAATATCATCTTCCTCTCATTAGAAAACCACTCAAACAAACTAAACAAGTATGTACAAGTATCCAGCAACCATAATATGCAAAGAATGAGTGATGCCGGTATACCTCCCCCCAAGCTTAGGCTTTTGGCCTAAGTGGAATTCAATCCCATCGTGGCCATGAAGTAGCATCTCCGTAGTACGATGAAGATGGATCATATTCCGGGTATGTGCTAGAAGAAGCACCCGGATACGTGACGGTGTAGTCGTAGGAGGGCTCGGCGTCCTCGGAGTCATGCTGCTGGTGGAAGTCTTGTATCTTCATCTTTTCCTCCACCTCCTCCTTAGTGCGCGACCATGGTTCCCTGTCAATACTGAACAAATCTGGCTGGGGAAAAGGGATTTCCTTCTCATCCCCGTCAGCAAACAACATTCTATAGACCATATTATCTAAAGTGGAATCAGTGGTAACAAAATGATGGCTTTTTATAGCAGCAATATCAAGCCTCCTAGGGGTTAATGGCACATCATTAGGATCAAGAGGAAGTCTTAAATATGCTAAAATGCGCGATGCAATGGTTCCTCCAAAAATAGGCCCCCTGTTGGACAGGCGGCGAGCAATAAGAGAACCAAGATGATAAGGTGTCTGTCCAGTAAGTGCAGCATTCAAGAAAGCAAGATGGTAGCTAGAAATATTGCTAGTGTTCTCCCTACCAAGAATGCTAGTAGCAATGTAATAGGCAAAATACTTAATGGCGGGGAGTTGGATGTTTCTTATCTTGCCACACTGAATGGTGCGACAATCATCATTGGCGATCCCTCGATAGAGCTCCAACAAGACCCGGGGGTTGTCATCAATCCTCCTTGATGTACCTACAGGGGCAATATCCAATGCAACACAAAATTCTTCCAATTCCATAGTAATAGGATTACCATAAATCTTGAATGCAACTGTCGGCCCATATTGCTTGTTGTGGAACTTGAAGCTCTCGACGAAGATTTTGGTGAGCATGTAGTATTGCTCCCTTTCATCTCCCACGTAGGCGGCTAAGCCCGCCCTGTTGACGAGGGTGAAGAAATCATCCAACAACCCTGCATTTCTCAGAAAATCATAACATGGGAAAGATGAAGCATTAGGAGCCCCATTGTCTTCTTCGGGCGCGAAGCTTGGCGCGATGATATCCTCATTGTAGGATCGCCTGAGTCGGGTGGCGGTCCTAGAGGGCCTTCCGGTGCTGGTTGTCCCTCTCTGAAACAATTCTCCAAAGTTGAAGTTTTTCATCCTCCTTTTCTGAAATTTTTCAACAAACAATATAAAATTTGATTTGGTGACATATAATCAAGGGGAACTACTATAGGAACTTGCTAGAGTACTAATCATGCATCAAAGCTAGTTTATACAACTTAGAACAAGCATGCAAGCTCACTAAACATGTTACCTACAGCAGCAAAATATTCAAGATATACTCAACCAAACAAAATTCTACTTGGATAATCGGAGGAGTCACATACCGGAGAGCAAATGTGCCAAATTTCAGACAAAAATCTGGGCTGAGCAAAGAGATCGAAAAATCCTGAGCTCTTGAGCAAAAACGCGAGTGAGAGGAAGCTGGTGTCGATTTTTTCGGGAGAGAGAAGAGAGTGGGAGGAAGAGATGCTGAAATGGGGTAAAGGGGGGCCCACACGCCAGGGTGGCGCGCCCCCCCTTGCTGGCCGCGCCAGCCTGTGGGGTGCCACCCTAGGGTGCCCCACAGGTCATCCCCAGGTGCTCCCAGGTGCATTTTCGAAAAATAGGACCAACGGTATAATTTTTGTGAATTTTTGAAAACTTTGAAAAATGCACATTTCTGGGCATTAAGTTTATTATTACTGGCCAGGAAAAATTTTGAAATCTCTAATTAACTAAGGAACTTTGCAAATCAAAAGTGCTACAGCAAGTAAAGTAAGTGGAGGAAGAAAGAGATGTTGTTTACCTCCTCTATGCATATAAAAAGTATTCGTTAACAAGGTTGATCAAGTCTTGTCACCAAATAAATTTTACATAGCATATGAAGAAATAAACCTCAAATCAATCATGTTACCTTGAATTGTATTGATATGGATCCAATCATAAGACTTTGATAACCTTCTTTAGGCTCATATATAGGACAATCAATAGTTCCAATTTTGATAGTTCTCACATTAGAAATAGTATTGACTCTGCATACTTTATCAATTCTCTTGGGGAAATAGACGGTATGCTCCTTATCATCAACATTGAAAGTAACCTTTCCTTTATTGCAATCAATAACAGCCCCTGCAGTGTTAAGAAAAGGTCTCCCAAGAATAATAGACATATTATCATCTTCAGGCATTTCCAACACAACAAAATCAGTTAATATCAAGCAGTTATTAGTAACTTGAACAGGAACATCCTCACATATACCAACAGGAATAGCAGTAGATTTATCAGCCATTTGCAAAGATACATCAGTAGGTATCAACTTATCTAAATAAAGTCTCTTATAAAGAGAAAAAGGCATAACACTAACACCAGCTCCCAAGTCACATAGAGCAGTTTTAACATAATTATTCTTAATAGAACAAGGAATAGTAGGTATACCTGGATCGCCCAACTTCTTTGGCACTTTGCCATTGAAAGAGTAATTAGCAAGCATAGTGGAAATCTCCTCATTGGGGATTTTCCTTTTGTTAGTAACAATATCTTTCATATACTTTGAATAAGGAGGCAATTTAATAGCATCAGTCAAAGGGATTTGCAAGAATAAAGGTTTCATCCAATCACAAAATTTATTATAGTGTTCTTCTTCCTTTGATTTTAGTTTCTTAGCAGGAAAAGGCATTTGCTTTTGCACCCAAGGTTCTATTTCATTACCATGTTTCTTAGCAATAAAATCTTCTTTAGTATACTTTTTATTTTTAGCATGCTTTTCAGGTTCATCTTCAACTTCTTCTTTATCAGAAGCATCATTCTTATTATTATCACTATCATTATCATGTTCATTACCACTTTCAGTTTCAGCATCGGAAATAGAAATACTATTAGGATCATTAGCAGGTTCAGAGGATTCTACAACATTTTTATGTTTCTTCTTCTTCTTTTTCTTAGAAGGAGCACTAGGTTCAATTCGTTGATAATCTTGTTCAATTCTTTTGGGATGCCCTTCAGGATATAAAGGATCCTGGGTGGAGACACCACCTCTAGTTGTTACTTCATAAGCATGTTTCTCTTTAGAATTATTTTTTAGCAAGTCATTTTGCACTTTAGTGAGGTGATCAATTTGAGTTTGAACCATTTGAAAATGTTTAACAAGCATCTTAACATCATTGGAGGTTCTCTCCACAATATCATGCAAATTACTAATAGCTTGAGAATTTTCCATTAGATGATTCTCTACTCTCATATTAAAATTTTCTTGCTTAATAATATAATTATCAAACTCATCTAAGCATTGAGCAGGAGGTTTTGAATACGGAATATCTTCCCTAGTAAAGCGTTGAAGGGAGTTTACCTCGATCATGGATGAAGGGGGAATTATCTCACATATATCTTCTATGGGAGGAAGATTCTTCACATCTTCGGATTTAATACCTTTCTCCTTGAGAGACTTCTTAGCTTCCCTCATATCTTCATCATTCAATTCAATTAAACCCCTCTTCTTCAATATTGGCGTTGGAGTTGGTTCAGGTGTATTCCAATCATCATGATTCCGGCTTATTTTAGCCAATAATTCTTCAGCTTCGTCTGGAGTTCTTTTCCTGAAAACACAACCAGGACAACTATCCAAATATGCTCTAGACTCAATGGTTAGTCCACTATAAAATATATCAAGTAGATCATTCTTTTCTAAATCATGTCCAGGTCGAGCTCTGATAAGAGAACAAAATCTTGCCCACGCCTCAGGCAATTTCTCTTCATCTCCCTGGTCAAACCTATAAATTTTCTGTAAAGCAATATGTTGAGCACTAGCAGGAAAGTACTTTCGAAAGAAAACATCACGCAGCTCAGTTGGACTTTTAATAGAACCAGGAGGCAAATTATTATACCAAGTTTTAGCATCATCCTTTAATGAGAAAGGAAAAAAATTAGCGACAAAGTAAGTACGCATCTTGACATCATCAGAAAACAAGCTACTCATAGAAGAAAGTTCAATCATGTGTTCTACGGCACTTTCTTTTTTAGTACCACAAAAGGGTGCTTTCTCTACAATAGCTATATGAGATAGATCAAGAGAAAAATCATAATCTTTATCCTTAATGCATATAGGAGATGTGGCAAATTTAGGATCAGGAGATAGCTTATGCCTAACAGTATATTGTGTGAGAAACTTTTTAATTTTTCTTGCATCAGCAGTAGCATTGCATCTATTAATAAAATCATCATTAAGCTCCACATAATCCTCATCAGGATCATCACTAGAATAATCAAGTTCAGGTGAATTAACAGGTGTAGCAGCATTTTCATTAGGAGTTTCAGCATTTTCAATTTGTCTAGACCTAGCAATTGTAGCATCTAGAAAGGATCCCAATGAACCACTATCATCAAGCACAGCAGAAACATTATCAATATTATGAGAGTTTTCAGATTCAGCAGACGTACCAGCAAGTGAAGCTTGCGGCGGTGAAACAAGTTGACTTATCACAGATGGTGAATCAAGAGCAGCAGAGGTACTCAGAGTTGTACCTTTTCTTGTAGTGGATGGTAATATGGCGACTTTAGGATCGCGAGTTTTACCCATGATGGAGAATTTGCAGCGAACAATATCAATCCAAGTGAACTTCCAAATAAAGCTATGCTCCCGACAACGGCGCAGAAAACAGTCTTGATGACCCACAAGTATAGGGGATCGCAGCGGTCTTCGCGGGTAGTATAACCCAATTTATTGATTCGACACAAGGGGAGACAAAGGATACTTGAAAGCCTTAACGTGAGTTGTCAATTCAGCTGCACTGGAAACAGACTTGCTCGCAAGAGTTTATCGAGTAACAGTTTTATAGCGATAGCGATAGTGAAATAACAGCAGAGTAACAGAGACAGCAGTAGTGATTATAGTAAACAGCAGGATTAAAATACTGTAGGTACGGGGACGGATAACGGGCGTTGCATGGATGAGAGAAACTCATGTAACAATCAAAGCAGGGCATTTGCATATAATAATAAAACGGTGTCCAAGTACAAAGCAATCAATAGGCATGTGTTCCAATTATAGTCGTACGTGCTCGCAATGAGAAACTTGCACAACATCTTTTGTACTACCAGCCGGTGGCAGCCGGGCCTCAAGGGAATCTACTGGATATTAAGGTACTCCTTTTAATAGAGTACCGGAGCAAAGCATTAACACTCCGTGAACACATGTGATCCTCACATCACTACCATCCCCTCCGGTTGTCCCGATTTCTGTCACTTCGGGGCCATTGGTTCCGGACAGCGACATGTGTATACAACTTGCAGGTAAGATCATAAAACAATGAATATCATGATGAAACAATAACATGTTCAGATCTGAGATCATGGCACTCGGGCCCTAGTGACAAGCATTAAGCATAACAAGTTGCAACAATATCATCAAAGTACCAATTACGGACACTAGGCACTATGCCCTAACAATCTTATGCTATTACATGACCAATCTCATCCAATCCCTACCATCCCCTTCGGCCTACAGCGGGGGAATTACTCACACATGGATGGGGGAAACATGGCTGGTTGATGAAGAGGCGTCGGTGATGATGATGGCGATGATCTCCTCCAATTCCCCGTCCTGGCGGAGTGCCAGAACGGAGACTTCTGGCTCCCGAGACGGAGTTTCGCGATGTGGCGGCGTTCTGGAGGCTTTCTGGCGACTTCGACTTCTCCCCGTGTGTTTTTAGGTCGAAGGCAATAAATAGTCCGAAGGAGGGCGTCGGGGGCTGACCGAGGCCGCCACACACTAGGGCCGCGCGGGCCCCTCCTGGGCCGCGCCGGCCTAGTGTGTGGGGCCCTCGGGCCCCCACCTGGCTTGCCTTCTGGCTCCGCCAATATTCTGGGAAAATAGGACCTTCTGCATAAATTCTGAGGATTTTCCTGAAAGTTGGATTTCTGCACAAAAACGAGACACCAGAACAGTTCTGCTGAAAATAGCGTTAGTCCGTGTTAGTTGCATCCAAAATACACAAATTAGAGGCGAAACAATAGCAAAAGTGTTCGGGAAAGTAGATACGTTTTGGACGTATCAAGAAGACAACCATCTAGCTACTGCTATGGACCCATAGTCCTGGGATGAACTACTCACACATCACTCCGGAGGCGATCATGGCGATGAAGAGTCCTCCGGGAGATGATTCCCCTCTCCGGCAGGGTGCCGGAGGCGATCTCCTGAATCCCCCGAGATGGGATTGGCGGCGGCGGCGTCTCTGGAAGGTTTTCCGTATCGTGGCTCTCGGTACTGGGGTATTCTCGACGAAGGCTTTAAGTAGGCGGAAGGGTAGGTCAGGGGGCGTCACGAGGGGCCCACACGCCAGGGCGGCGCGGCCCTGCTGTGTCGCCGCCTCGTCGCCGCACTTCGTTTCCCTTTCGGACTTCTGGAAGCTTCGTGCAAAAATAAGACCCTGGGCGTTAATTTCGTCCAATTCCGAGAATATTTCCTTACTAGGATTTCTGAAACCAAAAACAGCAGAAAACAGCAACTGGCTCTTCGGCATCTCGTTAATAGGTTAGTGCCGGAAAACGCATAAATATGACATAAAATGTGTATAAAACATGTGAGTATCATCATAAAGTAGCATGGAACATAAGAAATTATAGATACATTTGAGACGTATCAAGCATCCCCAAGCTTAGTTCCTACTCGTCCCCGAGTAGATGAACGATAACAAAGATAATTTCTGAAGTGACATGCTATCATAATCTTGATCAATACTATTGTAAAGCACATGAGATGAATGCAGCGATTCGAAGCAATGGTAAAGACAATGAGTAAACAATTGAACCATATAGCAAAGACTTTTCATGAATAGTACTTTCGAGACAAGCATCAATAAGACTTGCATAAGAGTTAACTCATAAAGCAATAAATTCTTAGTAGAAAGCTTTGAAGCATCACAAAGGAAGATATAAGTTTCAGCGGTTTCTTTCAACTTCAACATGTATATCTCATGGATAATTGTCAACATAAAGCAATATAACAAGTGCGATAGGTAAACATGTAAGAATCAATGCACAGTTAACACAAGTGTTTGCTTCTAAGATAGAAGGCAGTAGGTAAACTGACTCAACATAAAGTAGAAGAATGGCCCTTCGCAGAGGGAAGCATGGATTACTATATTTGTGCTAGAGCTTTTATTTTGAAAACAAGAATTTTTTTGTCAACGGTAGTAATAAAGCATGTGTTATGTATAAGATATCATATAAGTTGCAAGCCTCATGCATAGATTACCAATAGTGCTCGCACCTTGTCCTAATTAGCTTGGATTTACATGGATTATCATTGCATAGCATATGTTTTAACCAAGTGTCACAAAGGGGTACCTCTATGCACTTTGTACAAAGGTCTAAGGAGAAAGCTCGCATTGGATTTCTCGCTTTTGATTATTCTCAACTTAGACATCCATACCGGGACAACATAGACAACAGATAATGGACTCCTCTTTAATGCATAAGCATTCAACAACAATTAATATTCTCATAAGAGATTGAGGATTGATTGTCCAAACTGAAACTTCCACCATGGTTCATGGCTTTAGTTAGCGGCCCAATGTTCTTCTCTAACAATATGCATACTCAAACCATTTGATCATGATAAATCGCCCTTACTTCAGACAAGACGAACATGCATAGCAACTCACATGATATTCAACAAAGGTAATAGTTGATGGCGTCCCCAAAAACATGGTTACCGCTCAACAAGCAACTTATTAAGAAATAAGATACATAAGTACATATTCAATACCACAATAGTTTTTAAGCTATTTTTCCCATGAGCTATATATTGCAAAGACAAAGAATAGAATTTTAAAGGTAGCACTCAAATAATTTACTTTGGAATGGCGGAGAAATACCATGTAGTAGGTAGGTATGGTGGACACAAATGGCATAGTTTTTGGCTCAAGGATTTGGATGCACGAGAAGTATCCCCTCTCAGTACAAGGCTTAGGCTAGCAAGGTTGTTTGAAGCAAACACAAGTATGAACCAGTACAGCAAAACTTACATAAGAACATATTGCAAGCATTATAAGACTATACATTGTCTTCCTTGTTGTTCAAACACCTCACCAGAAAATATCTAGACTCTAGAGAAACCAATCATGCAAACCAAATTTTAACAAGCTCTATGTAGTTCTTCATTAATAGGTGCAAAGTATATGATGCAAGAGCTTAAACATGAGCACAATAATTGCCAAGTATCAAATTATTCAAGACATTATACCATTTACCACTTGTAGCATTTTCCGTTTCCAACCATGTAACAATTAACGGAGCAGTTTCAACCTTCGCCATGAACATTAAGAATAAAGCTAAGAACATATGTGTTCATATGCAACAGCGGAGCGTGTCTCTCTCCCACACAATGAATGCTAGGATCCAATTTTATTCAAACAAAAGCAAACATACGCTCCAAGTAAAGCACATAAGATGTGACGGAATAAAAATATAGGTTCACTAGAGGTGACCTGATAATTTGTCGATGAAGAAGGGGATGCCTTGGGCATACCCAAGCTTAGATGCTTGAGTCTTCTTGAAATATGCAGGGATGAACCACCGGGGCATCCCCAAGCTTAGAGCTTTCACTCTCCTTGATCATATTGTATCATCCTCCTCTCTTGACCATTGAAAACTTCCTCCACACCAAACTCGAAACAAACTCATTAGAGGGTTAGTGCATAATCAAAAATTCACATGTTCAGAGGTGACATAATAATTCTTAACACTTCTGGACATTGCACAAAGCTTCTGAAAGTTAATGGAATAAAGAAATCCATCAAACATAGCAAAACAGGCAATGCGAAATAAAAGGCAGAATCTGTCAAAACAGAACAGTCCGTAAACACAAATTTTTTAGAGGCACCAGACTTGCTCAAATGAAAATGCTAAAATTTAATGAAAGTTGCGTACATATCTGAGGATTACTCACGTAAATTGGAAGATTTTTTTGATTTACCTACAGAGAATACTGCACAAATTCGTGACTGTTGACTGTCAAAACCCACCGGCGGGCAGCGACGATCAACATAGTAGAGCCGGGAACAACCTAGAGCTGCGGCTGGCTGAGGTCCCTCCGAGCGACGGCCCGCAAAGCCTTCTGGTCACACGTCCGATGCTGAGTGCAAGGGCGTGCCACCTGACCTATACCTGGTCAGGAAGGTGATGGAGATGCCTCGCTTAGTTTCCTGCATGGCATACACGTAAACATTAAATACGAGCCTCGATCGGCTCTCAGGTTATCCTGTGAATCGGCTCAAGGAGCCGATCCACCCATGATTCGTACGGGGTGCACGAATATATGGTGGTCCTGCTTGATCAAGATAAAGCTAATTAGATCTACGACGATTTAGGGTTTTCACCGTATAATCGGATCATCCTACTCCAGGTTGGGCCTCGCGGCCACGCACGGTGATCGTAAGCCGATCCTAAACAAGGCCTAAAAACCAACACGAAGTTGATCCCCGGAACATCCTGTTTAGGACTAGCGAACGACACCCTACGTGCCGCTGGATCCTCCCCCCCTTTGTAAGGCCTAACTATTGCAGATATTAAACTAATCCTTGTAGAACAAGGAGCAATCGTAACGGATCAGATCTACTAAATAATGATCAAGCGGGGTGCCGCCCCCACACCTAAGATAGGTGTGAGGGCGGCTAGACATGCAAGGGTTGCACTACGATAGCATGTTACGCGAAGAACTATGCTAACCCTAACACATCTATGATAACTACGTTGCTCGCCATCAACAAGGCTTCGATGAGCAACGCATGAACAACGTGGAGCTTGTGCTGCCTAGATCGCAAGATGCGATCTAGGCAGCATGTCGCTTACCGGTAGAAACCCTCGAGACGAAGGAGTTGGCGATGCGCCGAGATTGATTTGTTGGTTGAACGTGTGTTGTTGTTTATTCCATAAACCCTAGATACATATTTATAGTCCAAGGGACTTTCTAACTTTAGACGTGCACTTAACCGTGCACGGGCAAAACTCTAACTAATCGACACATATCCTAATATATTACAGATACAAGGGCAAACTAGCCCAAACTCAGCATAACAGGCCGATTCACGTAATTCTTCCATGTATATTTCTTTAAGTCCATCTTGATCGCGGCCCACCTCTGACTTGGTCAAATTCTGGTGATAACACATGCCCCCCTGGTTTTGGAATTATCAATTCCAAAATCACTCCGTTTTTCCTTCGTCGGGTCATGTCATGGCAGAGCAGACCTGTCGCAGTATTCCTCATCATGATGCCTTGTCTTTCCAGCTTCTCTGCAAAATTTGATAGCTTTGGCATCACTTCCTTGGAAACTGCAATGGCATTAAATTTCCACCAGGCTCCTCATTATTTAACCGTGCCGATTAATTAGCCCACTTCATCTCCTTCCCCTGTAGCGATGTCGTCTTCTTCCTCCTCTTCCGCCTCTCTCCAATCCTCTTCCTCAAGCGAGTTGGTCCCAGAGCACGACAAGATGGAGGCGTACAACCGTCGGGCTCCCAAACATTGGGACAAGCAGGAGTGGGACTTCGACTTCGTGCCGGAGGGTGAGGACCTCGTCTGGTCAGATGGGGCCATGCCCCTAACCGACGGGGAAGATGACCTCCGGTACCTGGTTGACGGAGCACTGGAGGCGGAGAGCGGCGACGACGACCCTCCCTTCCGGGGTAAATTCACATCCGCCACCAAAAGAGAAGAAGAGGATGTCGAAGCGAAGACATCTCCTCCGACATGAAGACAGAACAGGAGGACGACACCTCCTCCGACGAACCGCCGGCGAAACGCATCCGGGGCTGGGCTTGGTCAGACGGGGATGATGATGATGACGAGGAAGAAGCCTCCGCTGAAGGTCACAGTAGCAGCACCGAAGGACTCGTCGATAGCAGCAATGAGGGCAGCTACCTCAGCGACGGCGAAGACGGCAACAGTCCTTAGAATAGGGACCTACTAGCATAAGATTAGCAGTAGCAATCTGTCCCTTTTGCTGAACAATCGGCTCCTCTTTGTAAGAAATCTTATTATCAATGAAAAATTTCTTTTGATTTTACCGATGTTCTCTATGCCGACTCAGCCGATTTTCCTCATCTGACCTTGACGATTGCTAACCAATGCTTAACGACCAGCGAGACAAGCTAACTCAGCCATCCTTCCAAGTTAACTTCCACGTTAACTAGCCCTGCCGATGACGGTAGCACTGGGTGCAGCCGATCGCAGCAGACCGGCTTCCTTTGATTTTGAGCGGACGTTCCCAAGAGAGTCCCGGAACTGTTGCTGAATCAGCTTGGATGCTGAAACTGATGACTCTGTAACCAAGCATCATTCTTCAGAACAGCTGCAACGTAGAACCAGCTGATTCCAACAAAATCGGCTCCCAAAGCCAAAAACCTCTCGGGCGAGTCGCCCTCCGAGCCCCATCCAAAGCGAGCCAACTGCATCGCCATTGGTTTCCACGTTGTAATGCAGAAACAGCCGATTCCAACAAAATCGGCTCTCTAAAGATATTTTAGGGCGAGCTGCCCCCCGAGCCTTAATTAAGACGAGAATACCGGTGAGGATGCACAGATCGTTGATCAGCTTTTTTCCACTGAACGTCGACGTCGACGTGAACTTTGAGCATATAGCCAGTAGGTCTTAATTCTAAAGTCGATGCCCTTGCATCGGCTGTAAAAAAAATTTTACTGGCCGATTTTCTCCTAATCGGCCCCAATATTTCATTGCACACATGTTCTCCTGCACCTGTTCCCATGTTCATCGTGTTTAGGTGCCCCCCGAGCCGAATCTGTCAGGGAATGGCAGATATCGGCTCTGTAATTCGTACGTCGGCTCCGGTAGGAACTAGGACGGACATAAGCAAAACATGTGGTGAGGATAATTTTTGGCCGATTGCTGGGATCGGCCTTCACATTGATTGAAGCGCTGACTGAAGGTTCTGTAATGCTCCTTCATAATTTTTGGGGCCGATCACAAGGATCAGCCTCGCCCCGTTTGCTCATCGCTTTGCTTCAGCTACATGGTCAGGCCAGTGGATAAAACCAGCTTAACCCTTCCCTTCGTCATGTAGATGCGCTCGCAGTCGTCCAAATTGAGTGCATCGTAGAATCGTGGGGCACTAAGTTCCGTCGGAAGGACGAGCACCATGTTTGTACCAGCCGATGTTTCATCATCGGTTTTCTTTTGTTTGGGGCGCCACTCCATTTTTCGTGGACGACCCTCTTCGTTCAGGGTTCGCTGAACTTTCGCAGCCAGATCAGGTCGTGCCTTCCTTAGCGTATGCAGGTATAACCTTTCGGCTTCCTCCAGGCCGCGCAATCGCTGAACCCTGCGCTTTTGTGAACGGCTGAGTCCGTCAGGGCAACACCTTGGACGGTGGTACCTGTCCTCTTCTTCTTCTTGTCCCTCGTCTTCGGAATCCTCGATATCTGCCCAACGAGGTGACTCAGCGCGTTTGCTTTGTGGCGGGAGAGGCCCTAAGCGCCTGAACACGGACACGTTGGCTGCCTCCTTCTTCTTCTGGTTGCATTCTGGGCAATTGCCGATTGTGGGCAATCGGCTCATTCCTGAATCCCAGCAGTGTCTGAAGAAGGGGCAGTTCCAATGCCTGTCGCTGTCGTCTTGCTCCCTTGATTTTTCTGTGGCGCGGCGCTCGTGCTCCTCCTCATCGCGATCATGCCGACGATGTCTTCTGGCTTCTCTAGCCAGACGATCTCTTTCCTCATCATCGCTGGATCGTCGGCGTTGGTCATACTGACTCACATATTTGTTGAGGAGGTGATCAGAGAGGGGTCGCTGATATCTGATGTTCTTCACTTCTCCCTCTGTGACGTAGCGCTTGCCATCGTGATAGAGCCGATCGCGTGGAGCGGCTTCCTCTGTATCCTTGCTACGAGAGCAGCTGCCCTCGTCTCCATCTTTGCCAGAGTGGTTCCCAGGTCCTACCATGTTGATGCTGAACGAGGATCCTGGCTGGCAACCTTCAGGGTAAGTGCACTCCACCATGTTAACGGCGGGAAAGGGCTGGGTGTCGACCTTCATGGCGTACTGGTTGAAAATTAGATGCCCTTTTTCTATCGCCGCTTGGATGTGCTGACGCCATACCCTGCAGTCGTTAGTGGCATGGGAGAGCGAGTTGTGCCATTTGCAGTATGGCTTTCCGTTCAGCTCTTGCACCGTGGGGAATTTGAGACCTTCAGGAATCGTCAACTGTTTCTCCTTGAGCAGGAGGTCGAAGATTTGCTCAGTCTTGGTCACGTCAAAATCAAATCCCCTGGGTGGGCCTGGTGGCTTTACCCATTTGCAGGACACAGGGGTTCCTCCCCGAGTCCATTCAGCCACTGCTACCTCTTGGTCTCCCGCAGGAACTTCGTTTTCCTCTGCATCGACCAGGACTACTGCACGCTTGAACTTGTCTTGGTACAGGTCCGGGTGGCGCTGTTCATATGCTGACAGTTTCTGAACCATGTGCGCCAGTGAGGGATAATCTGCTTGGGAGGCCATGTCCTTGAGCTGTGTTGCAAGGCCTGCTACTGCCAACTCGACTGCTTCTTTTTCAGTTATACGAACCGAATAACATCGGTTCCTAAGATTCCTGAAGCGCTGGATGTACTCTGTCACAGTTTCTCCGCGCTTCTGACGTAGTTGTGCTAGATCGGCAATGCCAGACTCGGAAGCCTCTGAATGGTACTACATATGGAACTGCTCTTCCAACTGCTTCCAAGTCCGGATGGAGTCTGGTGGCAAAGAGGTATACCATCCGAAAGCCGATCCCGTGAGGGACTGTGAGAAGAGCCTCACGCGTAGTTGATCCGACACTGAAGCCGGTCCTAGTTGCGCCAAATATCGGCCGACGTGCTCGATGGAGCTGGAACCATCTGATCCACTGAATTTGGAGAAATCAGGGAGCCGATATTTAGGTGGTAGCGGGATCATCTCGTAGTCGTCGGGGTACGGCTTGGAATAGCCGATTGCCCTCCTTTTCGGCACCATGCCGAACTGGTCTCTCAGTATGGTACTGATTTGATCCGCTGTGCTGGCTGCAGGAGTTGAACTCTGAAGACTCGCCGGGGTGGCGTACTTAGCCAGCCATGCTTGCTTTTCCAGCTCTGAGCCAACTGCAGGAGCTGAGCTCTGGAGGTTCGTCGGGGTGGCGTACTTAGTTAGCCACGTCTGCTTCTCAAGCTCTGTCGCTGACGTTCCTCCTGTTTTCCCAGAAGTCCCTGATGTTGTGGCCTGGTTTGTGAGTGCCCAGTTGCCACAATCTGGCACATACGTGCACGCGTACCCGTGAGGGATCTCCTTAGGCGCCTCAGGCAAGAACTGGTAGTCACTAGGGTCACCACCAATCTTGTAGACGACGAATGCCGGTGTAGCCGGCACTTCTGGTGCTGCCAACGCATATGGCAGCGGTGGACGGGACTGGAGTGGCAACTCTCCTTGATGCGTCCCGAGGGCTGGTCCTGACGGCGATGCGGTGCCTCATGATCTCCTGGATCACGCGAAGAGCGACACGCTCCAACGTGTTGACCAGGTTCTCGGAGTGACGGTGTAGCGAGTGAGCCACCAAGTAGTTGATCTCTGCCGCAGGGACTGGTGCGTTCCTCCGACGGGGCAGAGAGGTCTATCCCATCGAGTGCACCTTGCGGTGAGAACCCCTTCCATCGATGCCATGGGAACGGGTTCTGCGAAAAGAGCCGATGAGGTCGGCTTCGAGGGTGACTTTGATCTCGTCATACCTCTTCTTGAGCTCGTCGGGCAGCTCCTCGTAGGTGACTGGCGTGCCGTCCGCCATCTCAGATGTAGATGGCGATGTGGTTGATGTAGAAGCTGGTCCCACCGATCGTGCCAGAATGTGTTGACTGTCAAAACCCACCGGCGGGCAGCGACGATCAACACAGTAGAGCCGGGAACAACCTAGAGCTGCGGCTGGCTGAGGTCCCTCCGAGCGACGGCCCGCAAAGCCTTCTGGTCACACGTCCGATGCTGAGTGCAAGGGCGTGCCACCTGACCTATACCTGGTCAGGAAGGTGATGGAGATGCCTCGCTTAGTTTCCTGTATGGCATACACGTAAACATTAAATACGAGCCTCGATCGGCTCTCAGGTTATCCTGTGAATCGGCTCAAGGAGCCGATCCACCCATGATTCGTACGGGGTGCACGAATATATGGTGGTCCTGCTTGATCAAGATAAAGCTAATTAGATCTACGACGATTTAGGGTTTTCACCGCATAATCGGATCATCCTACTCCAGGTTGGGCCTCGCGGCCACGCACGGTGATCGTAAGCCGATCCTAAACAAGGCCTAAAAACCAACACGAAGTTGATCCCCGGAACATCCTGTTTAGGACTAGCGAACGACACCCTACGTGCCGCTGGATCCTCCCCCCCCTTTGTAAGGCCTAACTATTGCAGATATTAAACTAATCCTTGTAGAACAAGGAGCAATCGTAACGGATCAGATCTACTAAATAATGATCAAGCGGGGTGCCACCCCCACACCTAAGATAGGTGTGAGGGCGGCTAGACATGCAAGGGTTGCACTACGATAGCATGTTACGCGAAGAACTATGCTAACCCTAACACATCTATGATAACTACGTTGCTCGCCATCAACAAGGCTTCAGTACGAGCAACGCATGAACAACGTGGAGCTTGTGCTGCCTAGATCGCAAGATGCGATCTAGGCAGCATGTCGCTTACCGGTAGAAACCCTCGAGACGAAGGAGTTGGCGATGCGCCGAGATTGATTTGTTGGTTGAACGTGTGTTGTTGTTTATTCCATAAACCCTAGATACATATTTATAGTCCAAGGGACTTTCTAACTTTAGACGTGCACTTAACCGTGCACGGGCAAAACTCTAACTAATCGACACATATCCTAATATATTACAGATACAAGGGCAAACTAGCCCAAACTCAGCATAACAGGCCGATTCACGTAATTCTTCCATGTATATTTCTTTAAGTCCATCTTGATCGCGGCCCACCTCTGACTTGGTCAAATTCTGGTGATAACAGTGACATCAAGAAAGCTGTTTCTGCGCAGTAATCCAAATCTAGTATGAACCTTACTATCAAAGACTTTACTTGGCACAACAATGCAACAAAATAAAGATAAGGAGAGGTTGCTACAGTAGTAACAACTTCCAAGACTCAAATATAAAATAAAAGTGCAGAAGTAAAATCATGGGTTGTCTCCCATAAGCGCTTTTCTTTAACGCCTTTCAGCTAGGCGCAGAAAGTGTGTATCAAGTGTTATCAAGAGATGAAGCATCAACATCATAATTTGTTCTAATGATAGAATCAAAAGGTAACTTCATTCTCTTTCTAGGGAAGTGTTCCATACCTTTCTTGAGAGGAAATTGATATTTAATATTACCTTCCTTCATATCAATAATAGCACCAACAGTTCGAAGAAAATGTCTTCCCAATATAATGGGACAAGATGCATTGCATTCAATATCCAACACAACAAAATCAATGGGGACAAGGTTATTGTTAACCGTAATGCGAACATTATCAATCCTCCCCAAAGGTTTCTTTGTAGAATTATCAGCAAGATTAACATCCAAATAACAATTTTTCAATGGTGGCAAGTCAAGCATATCATAGATTTTCTTAGGCATAACATAAATACTTGCACCAAGATCACATAAGGCATTACAATCAAATTCATTGACCTTCATCTTAATGATGGGCTCCCAACCATCTTCTAACTTTCTAGGAATAGAAGTTTCAAGTTCTAGTTTCTCTTCTCTAGCTTTTATGAGAGTATTTGTAATATGTTTTGTAAAGACCAAATTTATAGCACTAGCATTGGGACTCTTAGCAAGTTTTTGTAAGAACTTTATAACTTCAGAGATGTGACAATCATCAAAATATAAACCATTATGATCTAAAGCAATGGAATCATTGTCCCCAACATTTAAAAAAGGGATTTCTATTTTTGTGCCCCTGGCTCCTTAGTTGTGCTCAGTTTTCCCCAGCCCCTTAGTTTTTCCTCAGTTTTCCCCAAGACCTTGTCTGAAACCCGCAGAAGGAGCTCGGACGGAAGGAATCCCGTTTAGTTGACGTTGGTTGGTGCTGGCAAGTGGGGCCGCTGTTGGTGCCCCGCAGTGGACACGTCTTCACTTATCCAGATCATCGTGAGACCCACAACTTGTCCATGTTAAGTGCGCCAGACCCACAGCTTACCCAGGTGAGCGTTGCAAAATGGGAGCTCGAGCCAGCCCCGCGCCCGTGCCCGTGCCCGTGCCATTGCTTCCCCTTTCTTTCCCCGCGCCCCATTGTTCTTCTTCTCCGCCAGCGGCAGCCCTTCTCCGGCAGGCGGGTGATGTCTAGTTTCTCTTCGACCTCCCGTTCTTCATGGCCGCAGTATGGACCCGTGCCTTTGACAAGATGCCCTGACTGCCCACGCCAGGAGCCTCTGAAGCGGTCGATCTGTAAGACGGACGAGAACGGCAACCGTGGACTTGAGTTCCTTGCATGCGAGAGCTTGCCATATAGAGAGGGGGATAAGGTTAGATCTCGCTCGAATTTCTCTGTTTTCTCTCGATTTTCTTGCTATTCCCTCGAATTTGGGATTTAGGGTTCCCGTTGTTGTTTTCAGATCCTGAAGAAATGCAGGCATTTCGAGTGGATCGATGTGTACGTTCAGAGGCTTCAATTGCAGGAATCAATTGGCGCTATTGGGGAGCGCAATTTGGGAGGGGGGGACTTGCTGTAGAGAATGCGGCGGAGAGAGGAGCCGTTCCGATTATGCCTAATGCTCCCAATGTAGGACTGGTGGAAGTGAAGGGAGAACTGAAGAAAATGAACAAGCAGTTAAGGCAGCTGATCGAGTTGAAGAAGCAAGCTAATCTGATGGCTGGTTGTTTTTTCTGTTGTATAATTGCGATCGGATTCTTATCATTGCTCACCAGGCGCTAAAAGTTGTTACAAGGGATACCTTGTTACAAATTCATTATTCAGTTACATGTACTTGTAGTTGTTTTCATGGTTAGTGTGTGCATTCACCG
The DNA here is from genome assembly GCF_019359855.2 of Lolium perenne. NCBI lineage: Eukaryota > Viridiplantae > Streptophyta > Magnoliopsida > Poales > Poaceae > Lolium > Lolium perenne. The sequence goes on along the minus strand of NC_067250.2, from coordinate 209,472,590 downwards.
AAATTACCAACTATATTGGAATGCTTTATGTATGCCTCATGTTTATACAAGGGATTCTTATCATTGCTCACCGAACTATATTAGTGTGTGCCGTTTCAAATTACCGAAACTATATGCCAAAACTATATCCCCTAAAAGAAAAAGGAAAGCGAAAGATAGTTGATAATTGTTAGAGGGGTGACAATAATGCATTCACCGAAATCCGCAAATATGTATGCCTCATGTTTATACCGAAATTATACCACTTTTGGGCCGTTTCAAATTACCGAAACTATATGCCAAAACTATATCCCCTAAAACAAAAAAGGAAAGCGAAAGATAGTTGATAATTGTTAGAGGGGTGAAAATAATGCATTCACCGAAATCCGCAAATATGTATGCCTCATGTTTATACCGAAATTATACCACTTTTGGGCCGTTTCAAATTACCGAAACTATATGCCAAAACTATATCCCCTAAAAGAAAAAGGAAAGCGAAAGATAGTTGATAATTGATACGTCTCCGACGTATCGATAATTTCTTATGTTCCATGCCACATTATTGATGTTATCTACATGTTTTATGCACACTTTATGTCATATTCGTGCATTTTCTGGAACTAACCTATTAACAAGATGCCGAAGTGCCGATTCTTGTTTCATTGTTTTTGGTTTCAGAAATCCTAGTAAGGAAATATTCTCGGAATTGGACGAAATCAAAGCCCAGGGGCCTATTTTCTCACGAAGCTTCCAGAAGTCCGAAGGAGAGACGAAGAGGGGCCACGGAGGGGCCACACTATAGGGCGGCGCGGCCCCCCCTTGGCCGCGCCGGCCTGTAGTGTGGGGCCCCCGTGCCGCCTCTTGACCTGCCCTTCCGCCTATATAAAGTCTCCGTGACGAAACCCCCAGTACCGAGAACCACGATACGGAAAACCTTCCAGAGACGCCGCCGCCGCCGATCCCATCTCGGGGGATCCAGGAGATCGCCTCCGGCACCCTGCCGGAGAGGGGAATCATCTCCCGGAGGACTCTACGCCGCCATGGTCGCCTCCGGTGTGATGTGTGAGTAGTCTACCCCTGGACTATGGGTCCATAGCAGTAGCTAGATGGTTGTCTTCTCCCCATTGTGCTATCATTGTCGGATCTTGTGAGCTGCCTAACATGATCAAGATCATCTATCTGTAATTCTATATGTTGCGTTTGTTGGGATCCGATGAATAGAGAATACTTGTTATGTTGATTATCAAAGTTATGCTTATGTGTTGTTTATGATCTTGCATGCTCTCCGTTACTAGTAGATGCTCTGGCCAAGTAGATGCTTGTAACTCCAAGAGGGAGTACTTATGCTCGATAGTGGGTTCATGCCTGCATTGACACAGGACGGTGTGAGAAAGTTCTAAGGTTGTGTTGTCTGTTGCCACTAGGGATAAAACATTAGTGCTATGTTCAAGGATGTAGTCACTAGTTACATTACGCACCATACTTAATGCAATTGTCTGTTGTTTGCAACTTAATCTTTGGAGGGTTCGGATGATAACACGAAGGTGGACTTTTTAGGCATAGATGCGGTTGGATGACGGTCTATGTACTTTGTCGTAATGCCCAATTAAATCTCACTATACTCATCATGATATGTATGTGCATGGTCATGCTCTCTTTATTTGTCAATTGCCCAACTGTAATTTGTTCACCCAACATGCTGTTCGTCTTATGGGAGAGACACCTCTAGTGAACTGTGGACCCCGGTCCAATTCTCTTTCTTGAAATACAATCTCTTGCAATCTTTGTTTTACTGTTTTCTGCAAACAATCATCTTCCACACAATACGGTTAATCCTTTGTTACTGACAAGCCGGTGAGATTGACAACCTCACTTTGTTTCGTTGGGGCAAAGTACTTTGGTTGTGTTGTGCGGGTTCCACGTTGGCGCCGGAATCCCTGGTGTTGCGCCGCACTACATCCCGCCGCCATCAACCTTCAACGTGCTTCTTGGCTCCTCCTGGTTCGATAAACCTTGGTTTCTTTCTGAGGGAAAACTTGCTGCTGTGCGCATCATACCTTCCTCTTGGGGTTGCCCAACGAACGTGTGAAATACACGCCATCAAGCTCTTTTTCTAGCGCCGTTGCCGGGGAGATCAAGACACGCTGCAAGGGGAGTCTCCACTTCTCAATGTCTTTACTTTGTTTTTGTCTTGCTTAGTTTTATTTACTACTTTGTTTGCTGCACTAAATCAAAATACAAAAAAAATTAGTTGCTAGTTTTACTTTACTTGTTATCTTGTTTGCTATATCAAAAACACAAAAAAATTAGTTTACTTGCATTTACTTTACTTTATTCATCATGTTTCCTTTTAATTTTACCACAAAAAACATACCAGTAGGACGTGGGTCTATAGTTGGGAGAAATAATATAGAAGAATTTTTCAATCATGTTAGTACTATTGAAAATTTTGAAGATAGACACTTGGTAGACCTTGCGCCTACTTATGAAATTGCTGCTGCGCATTTAGTTCGCCTGTTGGAAACTAAATTTGTTAATCTTAATCCTATAATCCAACACATGTTTTTCACACTTGGCGATATGGAAGAAGGGGAAAAGAAAGATTTTGTATTAGAAACCCTTCTTAGAGAATTTGGTGGTCTAGCAAGAGAAGCTAGAAAGGTGTTTGCTAAATTTAATATGCTTGGTTCTCCTACTAATTTTGTTAGTCTCCTTGAAAAGATGGATATGGATAGAATAAGATACACTAATAATATTGATGATGGAGGGGAGATCAAAGCACCAATACCATGTAAGCTCTTAGCTATGAATGATGCATTAGAAAATAGGGATTTCTATTTTCGTGCCCTCGGTTCCTTAGTTGTGCTCAGTTTTCCCCAGCCCCTTAGTTTTTCCTCAGTTTTACCCTAGCCTTTGTCTGAAGACCCGCAGAAGGAGCTCAGACGGAAGGAATCCGTTTATTTGGACGTTACGTGGCGACGTGTTGCGCCGCGTCGTCTGTGGGGCCGCGTCGTGTGGGGCCGCGTCGCGTGGGGCTGGTAGAAAGGGACCGCGTGGGACAGGACGAGAAGCGTTTGGTTGCACGTGAGCAGGAGCTGGGTTTTGTCTCTCTCGGCCCAAATTGGCATTTTTAAAAGCACCTTTTCCCCTCTTTCTCTCTCTGTCTTTTTCACCAAATTAGTATCAAATCTAGAGAAGCTTCTATTTCTGTCTTTCTTCAATATGGCAGCAAATCTAGTAGCAAATCTCTGGGGTTATTTATGCCTTTTGGCCCTCGTTTTTTGCCCAATATGGCAGCAAATCTAGTAGCAAATCTAGAAGCTATTATATGATAAATTCACAGCAGCATAATCAGAAAACTAAGTATAATACATAGGTAAACTGCATACAGCAGCCAAAAGCAGCCAATAACATTGTTAATGTTCACGACAAACTAAGCTGCAAAAATATACAAGATCACGCACGCAATGTATGGACAACAAGAAGATTAGGATGAATGAATTTGTTCTTCATTCCTCCTCATATATTTCTCCGTCGCTCCATTCGTGCAATTCCCCAAGGAAATATTCATTGAACTCCTTCCGTCTGCAGTGTGAGGCCAATACATCCTCCAAACGGTATGGCCTGTGTTCATTTCTCAAACCGTAGAGTCCTATTCTATCCACACGTAGTAGCCACTCATCCCAGGCATTTGTATCATGAGAGTACGCCCGATATAAACCAAATCCGTGTAGTAGATGCTGCCAGGTTGAAGTGTCGGGTACACTCGGTGTCGACGGAGATACACCGGGATAAAATTCACGAAGAAGGCATTACGCCAATGTTAGTGACCGGATGGAGAGAGCGGCTCACGAGTGTCCACACGGTACACCAATGGTTTGCCCGCCAAAGCCGCGCCGACCAACAACACAAGTAGCAGATCACCATCCGACTTCACAAGGTAGAACTTCGACGTCCAAGTTACGGAAATGAAATTAGTGTCTCCATCTTGACAAAGGTTTCGCGCGCTGCTGCAACCGTATATTGGTGCACACTATTCTTCCGATCTCAAAATTGTCCGAAACTACTGCATACGAGTTCACCATTGAACGGGGTAATGCAACGGAAAACATGGTTCTTGATCGAAAATCTTCCTTCTCCCCAATCCCCATCTTCATTTATATCCTTAGTTGGAGTGCTCTCATCGACCCAACCAATTTCCGGCGGGTAATGTGTGGCAACGAAGACCATAGTCGAGGATTTGATAACAGCGATCGATTGCGAGAAAAACAGATGGCATCTGCGCCTCAAACATCGTGTTCGATTTCTTTGTGAGTGGGTTCAGCAGCCGTATCTTGTGCGGCGGGTTCTTCTGGGCAAGCACGATGACGCCACGGGAAAAGCCGACGAAGTAGAATCTAAAATATATTGAAAAGATAACATTCAGCACTAAGATTGAAAATAAGATCTATGGTGACGCCACGGGAAAAGCCGAGGAATTTGAACCTATCACGAACTGCAGAGATATCTATGGTGACGTAGCGGGATGTGAAGAGATGGAGGAAGGAGAACTCAGCTGCGCGTGGAAGTGAGAGTTGTAGCATGATCCATTCGTGCAGGTGCACGTCGGGATCGTGTAAACCTGAGCGCCAATTTCTACAGACTTGCCTCATAGCAGAGTAGCTGTCCACGTACTCCTCTTTCGCCAATAAGCATTCGCCGATCTTGTGAAGTGGTCCGTCAGCCGTGAGACCGGCCCAGTTCACGGAGGCGCCGCGCTTGGATGCGCCGCCCTCGGATGCGCCGCCCTCGGAGGCGACGGGCTCGGCGGCGACGGGCTCGGCGGCGACGGGCTCGGAGGCGACGGGCTCGGAGGCGACGGGCTCGGAGGCGACGGGCTCGGGCGATGGCCGCCGGCGCATTCTTCTTCTCCATCGCCGGCAGGGGGAGGGCTCGTACGGCGGTTGGGGTTTTTGGAGAAGTTGATGGGACGTGAAGGGGTGGTTTCGTGCGTGAGCGATAATGAGACGTGTGTGCGAGAGGGAGGGAGAGAGGGGCTTACGCGTCCTAAATGCGACCCGAGTCAACAATGGCACGTCTTCCACGTCTGCACCGCGACACGCGTCCACAATGGCACGTCTTCCACTTCGCACCGCAACACGCGTCCTCGAGTCTAACCCTGGAAATTTAGATATACTCATGTATACCCTCGAGTCATATACTAGCATTTTTTGTATGCTCGGTTTTCACCTTGAGTGCTAATACTGGCTAGTGCAATATACTCAGTTTTACCCTCAAGTGGCTGGTCAACAGAGAGTCAACAAATGGGATTAACTAGTTAAATGAGTTATTTAATGTGCAAAAAATTCCGAAAAGGAGTGGCACTTACTCATGGAGTCTTTACCACAAATTTCCACTTCTCAAATCATAGATAAATCGTAGATAAATCAAGTTTCACCACAAATTGCCACTTCTCAAATCACCTAGTAGCTATGAAGGTGCATGGTTTTCCATAATAAGCCCTACCCAAAACAGCTTTCCCCAAAACATACTTTGTCTGAATGAGACCATAATTTTCACACTCATGTAGATTTGTATTGCAAATAGTTTGAGGTAGGCCAAGATGGGTTTCATTGTACAAAACACGCATTTTCCATTTTTTAAATCTCATATTTGAATCCCTTAGTCTGTTTACTACTCACTTGCCCTTGGTTTCTTGATACTACTCAGTTTTGCCCTCTCCCTTCACAAACTCTCACAGACGCCCAACATTGCCCTGATTGGTCTAGCCCATGTCACGCGGATCGTGCCCGACGACCGTTGATCGTATGATCTAACGGGCAGGATAACCCCTATCTCTCTCTCTGGTCGGGGCCACCACCCTCTCTCTCTCTCTGTCGTCGGTTAGCTTCACGCAAAGTTTGGTTTTCTGCATTATTTTTCACGAGCTAAATTATAAACTCTTTTTAGGCATTACTTTTCACGCAAAAAATGATAAACCATCACCGATTTGTTGTAGCCATTACTTTTCACGCACAAAAATGATACACCATCACCCATTTCGTGTACCCATTACTTTTCACGCAAAAAATGATAAACCATCACCGATTTTGTTGTAGCCATTACTTTTCACGCACAAAAATGATAAACCATCACCGATTTGTTGTAGCCATTACTTTTCACGCACAAAAATGATACACCATCACCCATTTCGTGTACCCATTACTTTTCACGCAAAAAAATGATAAACCATCACCGATTTTGTTGTAGCCATTACTTTTCACGCACAAAAATGATAAACCATCACCGATTTGTTGTAGCCATTACTTTTCACGCACAAAAATGATACACCATCACCCATTTCGTGTAGCCATTACTTTTCACGCAAAAAATGATACACCATCACCCATTTCGTGTACCCATTACTTTTCACGCAAAAAAATGATAAACCATCACCGATTTTGTTGTAGCCATTACTTTTCACGCACAAAAATGATAAACCATCACCGATTTGTTGTAGCCATTACTTTTCACGCACAAAAATGATACACCATCACCCATTTCGTGTAGCCATTACTTTTCACGCAAAAAATGATACACCATCACCCATTTCTTGTACCCATTACTTTTCACGCAAAAAACGATAAACCATCACCGATTTCTTGTAGCCATTACTTTCCTTTTAGGCATTACTTTTCACGGTAAAATGATAAACTATACCCCCACAACGGTCGACTCCTCCTTAATTTATTGTGTATAAACCCCCACAACGGCCATCTCCTCCTTATTTTATTGTGTAAACCCTACAACGGTCATCTCTCCCTTATAAACACCCACACGGCCATCCCTTGTGTCAATAGGTTCTGCCTCTCTCTTCTTTTCGTTCACATACACTTTATCCATTGCCATGGCTTCCACGTCTCGGACGCGGACCGGAAGGGGAAGGGGAAGGGGAAGGGGAAGTGGATCATCATCATTGCCACCACCACCGTCAACACTGCCATTGATCATAGAGGAGTTCTTCATCGTCGTCTATGAAGACCCTTTGGTCAAGAAGGTACGTACGCGTTCCCACATATATGATGCATGTGATTAATTATGGGCATGTTCTAAAAAACCTTTAATTTCAAGGGTTCCCTAATTTCAAACGATCGGCGCTCGATCTCTTTGCAGGAACTCCCAAAAAAATTTGCGGACTATCTTGACGGCAAGGAGCCAGCTAAGGTGTATCTGCGAGCAGCTGACTGCGGTCCTCGTCTCTGGACCGTGGAGGTCCTATTTGACGGACAAGGCCGGATGTACCTCGACAAGGGCTGGGAGAAATTCGCCATCGCGCACGGTGTGGATTTCGGCTGGTTCGTACACTTCAAATATGAAGGCGATGATGTGCTCACAGTGAAGGTGTTCGACGGAACAATGTGCAGGAGGTACTACTACTCAGACGACGAAGATACTGACGATGAAAGCGACGACGACGTGAAGCCATGCATCCATCCCCTTTAGATAATTAAGGGGATTATGACCAAGAATATATATGTAGCTTCATATGCATCGATTTAGAGATCTAGCTATTTTCTATATATTATGCATGTAAAAAATAATATCGCATTTCCACTATTATTCGAGCACCACATCCTCCAAACGATGCCGATGCCGATGCCGATATCGGCATGGTCAGAACGGCTATGCTCGCCGCCACTGCTAGGTCAACGTCGGGATACACAATGTTTAGCATAAGAGTCACTTTAGATTAAGCTGCGAAAATGGGCTGAGGCGACCCCTACAGAGCGGCTCTATATTATATTCTCTAAATAAAATAGACGACCACAGCGGTCATTGGCTGCGGAGGCCCCACAGAGCGGCAATATATAATTTTCTATAAATAAATAGACGACCCACTGGTCATTGGCTGCGGCAGCCCCATAGAGCGGCCCCATTTGTCATTGGCAGCACCGCGTATACAATCAGGAAATAAAACGGCCCACGCGTCAGCGGTAGATGGATCCACCCGTCAGCACGAGACGGTCAGCGAGGAACTGACCTCACGGTAACGGTAAGGCCTCTGACCTGACGGCAACCCGCGTCTTCGAGGGGTTTCAAACTAGAGGGAGGGGAAAACTGAGGAAAAACTAACGAGCTGGGGAAAACTGAGTACAACTAACGAAGCAGGGGCACGAAAATAGAAATCCCTAGAAAATAACTATGCTTGGCTAGTTCCTGAAAATTTGTTTGATGAGAGTAGCACGCCTAAGACTAATGAAAAGGGAGATGCTGAAACTTATGTATCCAATATACTATGCCTAGTTGAGAAAAACTCCACACCCCGCTGAGAATGCATCACCCTTCGATAATACTTGATACACACTTTCTGCGCCTAGCTGAAAGGCGTTAAAGAAAAGCGCTTATGGGAGACAACCCATGTTTTTACCTACAGTACTTTGTTTTTATTTTGTGTCTTGGAAGTTGTTTACTACTGTAGCAACCTCTCCTTATCTTAGTTTTGTGTTTTGTTGTGCCAAGTTAAGCCGTTGATAGAAAAGTAAGTACTAGATTTGGATTACTGCACAGTTCCAGATTTCTTTGCTGTCACGAATCTGGGTCCACCTCCCTGTAGGTAGCTCAGAAAATTAAGCCAATTTACGTGCATGATCCTCAGATATGTACGCAACTTTCATTCAATTTGAGCATTTTCATTTGAGCAAGTCTGGTGCCATTTTAAAATTCGTCAATACGAACTGTTCTGTTTTGACAGATTCTGCCTTTTATTTCGCATTGCCTCTTTCGCTATGTTGGATTAATTTCTTTGATCCATTAATGTCCAGTAGCATTATGCAATGTCCAGAAGTGTTAAGAATGATTGTGTCACCTCTGAATATGTCAATTTATATTGTGCACTAACCATCTAATGAGTTGTTTCGAGTTTGGTGTGGAGGAAGTTTTCAAGGATCAAGAGAGGAGTATGATGCAACATGATCAAGGAGAGTGAAAGCTCTAAGCTTGGGGATGCCCCGGTGGTTCACCCCTGCATATATCAAGAAGACTCAAGCGTCTAAGCTTGGGGATGCCCAAGGCATCCCCTTCTTCATCGACAACATTATCAGGTTCCTCCCCTGAAACTATATTTTTATTCCATCACATCTTATGTGCTTTTTCTTGCAGCGTCGGTTTGTTTTTGTTTTTTGTTTTGTTTGAATAAAATGGATCCTAGCATTCGCTTTATGGGAGAGAGACACGCTCCGCTGTAGCATATGGACAAGTATGTCCTTGGTTTCTACTCATAGTATTCATGGCGAAGTTTCTCCTTCGTTAAATTGTTATATGGTTGGAATTGGAAAATGATACATGTAGTAATTGCTATAAATGTTTTGGGTAATGTGATACTTGGCAATTGTTGTGCTCATGTTTAAGCTCTTGCATCATATGCTTTGCACCCATTAATGAAGAAATACATAGAGCATGCTAAAATTTGGTTTGCATATTTGGTTTCTCTAAGGTCTAGATAATTTCTAGTATTGAGTTTGAACAACAAGGAAGACGGTGTAGAGTCTTATAATGTTTTCAATATGTCTTTTATGTGAGTTTTGCTGCACCGGTTCATCCTTGTGTTTGTTTCAAATAAGCCTTGCTAGCCTAAACCTTGTATCGAGAGGGAATACTTCTCATGCATCCAAAATACTTGAGCCAACCACTATGTCATTTGTGTCCACCATACTTACCTATACTACATGGTATTTTCCCGCCATTCCAAAGTAAATTGCTTGAGTGCTACCTTTAAAATTCCATCATTCACCTTTGCAATATATAGCTCATGGGACAAATAGCTTAAAAACTATTGTGGTATTGAATATGTAATTATGCACTTTATCTCTTATTAAGTTGCTTGTTGTGCGATAACCATGTTCACTGGGGACGCCATCAACTTTTCATTGTTGAATTTCATGTGAGTTGCTATGCATGTTCGTCTTGTCTGAAGCAAGAGAGATCTACCACCATATGGTTAAGCATGCATATGTTAGAGAAGAACATCGGGCCGCTAACTAAAGCCATGCTCCATGGTGGAAGTTTCAGTTTTGGACAACAATCCTCAAATCTCAAATGAGAAAATTATTAATTGTTGGTATATGCTTATGCATAAAAGAGGAGTCCATTATCTGTTGTCTATGTTGTCCCGGTATAGATGTCTAAGTTGAAGAATAATCAATAGCGAGAAATCCAATGCGAGCTTTCTCCTTAGACCTTTGTACAGGCGGCATAGAGGTACCCCTTTGTGACACTTGGTAAAAACAATGCATTGTGATGACCCGGTAGTCCAAGCTAATTAGGACAAGGTGCGGGCACTATTAGTACGCTATGCATGAGGCTTGCAACTTATAAGATATAATTTACATGATGCATATGCTTTATTACTACCGTTGACAAAATTGTTTCATGTTTTCAAAATCAAAGCTCTAGCACAAATATAGCAATCGATGCTTTTCCTCTATGGAGGACCATTCTTTTACTTTCAATGTTGAGTCAGTTCACCTATTTCTCTCCACCTCAAGAAGCAAACACTTGTGTGAACTGTGCATTGATTCCTACATATTTGCTTATTGCACTTATTATATTACTCTATGTTGACAATATCCATGAGATATACATGTTACAAGTTGAAAGCAACCGCTGAAACTTAGTCTTCTTTTGTGTTGCTTCAATATCTCTACTTTGAATTATTGCTTTATGAGTTAACTCTTATGCAAGACTTATTGATGCTTGTCTTGAAGTGCTATTCATGAAAAGTCTTTGCTATATGATTCACTTGTTTACTCATGTCATATACATTGTTTCGATCGCTGCATTCACTACATATGCTTTACAAATAGTATGATCAAGATTATGATGGCATGTCACTCCAGAAATTATAGGTGTTATCGTTTTACCGCTCGGGACGAGCGAACTAAGCTTGGGGATGCTGATACGTCTCAGACGCATCGATAATTTCTTATGTTCCATGCCACATTATTGATGTTATCTACATGTTTTATGCACACTTTATGTCATATTCGTGCATTTTCTGGAACTAACCTATTAACAAGATGCCGAAGTGCCGATTCTTTGTTCTGCTGTTTTTGGTTTCAGAAATCCTAGTAAGGAAATATTCTCGGAATTGGACGAAATCAAAGCCCAGGGGGCCTATTTTCTCACGAAGCTTCCCGGAAGTCCGAAGGAGAGACGAAGAGGGGCCACGGAGGGGCCACACTATAGGGCGGCGCGGCCCCCTTGGCCGCGCCGGCCTGTAGTGTGGGGCCCCGTGCCGCCTCTTGACCTGCCCTTCCGCCTATATAAAGTCTCCGTGACGAAACCCCCGATGCACCGAGAACCACGATACGGAAAACCTTCCAGAGACGCCGCCGCCGCCGATCCCATCTCGGGGGATCCAGGAGATCGCCTCCGGCACCTGCCGGAGAGGGGAATCATCTCCGGAGGACTCTACGCCGCCATGGTCGCCTCCGGTGTGATGTGTGAGTAGTCTACCCCTGGACTATGGGTCCATAGCAGTAGCTAGATGGTTGTCTTCTCCCCATTGTGCTATCATTGTCGGATCTTGTGAGCTGCCTAACATGATCAAGATCATCTATCTGTAATTCTATATGTTGCGTTTGTTGGGATCCGATGAATAGAGAATACTTGTTATGTTGATTATCAAAGTTATGCTTATGTGTTGTTTATGATCTTGCATGCTCTCCGTTACTAGTAGATGCTCTGGCCAAGTAGATGCTTGTAACTCCAAGAGGGAGTACTTATGCTCGATAGTGGGTTCATGCCTGCATTGACACTGGGACGGATGTGAGAAAGTTCTAAGGTTGTGTTGTGCTGTTGCCACTAGGGATAAAACATTAGTGCTATGTTCAAGGATGTAGTCACTAGTTACATTACGCACCATACTTAATGCAATTGTCTGTTGTTTGCAACTTAATACTGGAGGGGGTTCGGATGATAACCTGAAGGTGGACTTTTTAGGCATAGATGCAGTTGGATGACGGTCTATGTACTTTGTCGTAATGCCCAATTAAATCTCACTATACTCATCATGATATGTATGTGCATGGTCATGCTCTCTTTATTTGTCAATTGCCCAACTGTAATTTGTTCACCCAACATGCTGTTCGTCTTATGGGAGAGACACCTCTAGTGAACTGTGGACCCCGGTCCAATTCTCTTTACTGAAATACAATCTCATCGCAATCTTTGTTTCTTTGTTTTACGCAAACAATCATCTTCCACACAATACGGTTAATCCTTTGTTACAGCAAGCCGGTGAGATTGACAACCTCACTGTTTCGTTGGGGCAAAGTACTTTGGTTGTGTTGTGCAGGTTCCACGTTGGCGCCGGAATCCCCGGTGTTGCGCCGCACTACATCCCGCCGCCATCAACCTTCAACGTGCTTCTTGGCTCCTCCTGGTTCGATAAACCTTGGTTTCTTTCTGAGGGAAAACTTGCTGCTGTGCGCATCATACCTTCCTCTTGGGGTTGCCCAACGAACGTGTGAAATACACGCCATCAATAATTCACTACAAGAAAAGTTCTGATAGACAACGTCTCAAAATCGTCCGCTAAGGGGTATTTTTCGTCGCCTATGGGCCTAACCCGACGATATGGGTTCTGTTGTGGAAACTGCGTCAGGCAAAGTCCTACGACGATTTTTTCGGTCCGTCGCGCTTGGGCGCCCTTCCGCCACGGAAAATCGGACCGTTGCCCAAGTGTTTCCGGAGCCCGTTGATCGCGACGTCATGCAACCGACACGTGTGACGCCGTTAGCTGGCGATTAACGGCGTTAACCGGTGAAACCCCGTGGTAGATGGTAGGCCCACACGAGGCCTGCCACGTCTTAAGCGGGTCGGGCCGGTGACATAGTTTGACCGGTCAACTATATAGCTGGGCTGGTCCATTAGTTACGTGGGCCGGGCCTAACCTCTAAGGTTGACTGGTCAAAACTTAAATGGGCCGGCCCATTTAACATGTGGGGTCCACCTTACAAAGAATCGGGCCGCCCAAGAAGCAAGTGGCGGGCCAAACCCCGGGTGGGTCCCACTTTCTGTTAAAGGGCCGGCCCATTTAGTGTGTGGGGTCCACCATATAGCAAGTGGGCGGGCCAAAAACACGGGTGGGTCCCACTTTCCTGTTAAAGGGTCGGCCCATTTAGTATGTGGGGTCCACCATATAGCAAGTGGGCCGGCCCAAAAAGATATTGGGCCGGCCAAAAACACAGTGGGTCCCACTTTCTGTTAAAGGGCGGCCCATTTGGTGTGTGGGGTCCACCATATAGCAAGTGGGCCGGCCCAACAAGATAGTGGGCCGGGCCAAAAGCACAGTGGGTCCCACCTTCTGTTAAAAGGCCGGCCCATTTAGTATGTGGGGTCCACCATATAGCAAGTGGGCCGGCCCAACAAGATAGTGGGCCGGGCCAAAAACACAGGTGGGTCCCACTTTCCAGTTAAAAGGCCGGCCCATTTAGTATGTGGGGTCCACCATATAGCAAGTGGGCCAGCCCAACAAGATAGTGGGCCGGCCCAACAAGATAGTGGGCCGGGCCAAAAACACAGGTGGGTCCCACCTTCCTGTTAAAGGGCCGGCCCATTTACCATGTGGGACCACCATATAGCAAATAGGCTGGCCCAACAAGATAGTGGGCCGGCCCAATAAGCATGTGGATCCCACTATCGTGTAACCGGGCCGGCCTACTAAAGAAGTGGGCTGGCCCAAAATGAAAGTGGGTCCCACACTACTGTAAGTGGGCCGGCCCAATCTGTTGTAGTGCCCTACTTGTTTGACTAGTCAACTTGCATTACATTTCATGAGCCTAAAATCTGATATCAATGATACACACAATTACATACACAAATAAAACAGGTAGGAAAATTACAAGGCAATTAATGTGCCCAAACAAAAAAATTACATAGAATCATTGAGGACTTCTATTAGCATCATCAATAACACGTTGACATTTGGCAATCGCCTTGATTGAATCTTGTGTACTCTTTGTCAACATATCAGCTACAGATCTTAAAGCAGCAATACCATGTCTTTTATAAAGTACAGCCTTGAGATATTCTTGTTTGATGAAAGCAATGGTCTAGGTTGACGGCTATGAGAAGATGCATCAGAAGAAATATCAGAACTTTTTGTGGGCCTCACTTCTAATGAAGATTGCTTCATCACAACTGCATTCTGATAATAATGCAAAAAGAGTTAAACGATGAACTATGCAAACATTTATTATGCAATGTAGATATAAGATAATAACAAGTTGCATAAATAAGACAATGTATGGAACTTGTACTAAGCACAAACTTACATCATAATGTTGCATAGGGTCGCTACAGATCCTTTTTTGGCGACTATCTTCTAATGATGACTGCTTCATTAAAACTGCATTCTGGTAACATTGCAAACATAGTTACAACAATTAACTATTCAAACATGTATTACGCAATGTAGAGATCAGATAACAGCATGTAGCGAGAAATAAGCACAAGATAAGATAAGATGCATGTACTAAGCACATCTTGACTCATTGCAGGTCCTTCTCTTGCGTGCACTAGTCGTGGTCAACATGCTGTCATTTTAGGTTCAACCATCAAGTGAAATGCTAATCCTCCTGCTCCATTGTCCTTAATCTGTGTTTAGATATCACATTTAAGACCAAGTCATTGGTTTCAAATAACAAAAAACTTGAGCTGCCAAATGAATAAGCCAATATTTACCGGATATCGATTAAAACCAACTAGATGTTGCTTTGCATGAGATACGAATTTCAGACATTCAGATTTAGAGTAGGGTAATGCCAAGGTTTTCCACATAAAGTAAACCGGCATTAAGAATGACCAAATGTCGTGTTCAAATCACCTTCGCAGTTTCTCCAAGACAAGCATATCAAATAGGCGTAAACATAGTAAAGCATGAATGACATTGCTATGGCAGGGTTCCAAGTGTTAATCTCTTGCATAAGGAACAATGCATATAGGTTATAGATAATAACGGAAGTAAACTGCCAAAATTACCAACCAAGAACTCAGATTCCAACCTTCCCTGGCGTCCCCACTGTTAATGTTGGATGTTCTAATAAGTGGTTCGCATGATCAATCCCTAGGAAAAATAACATTGACAAGTCAGTCTACGATAATACAAAGACCAGACATGCACGCAGCAATAACTATATAAGCTAAAGACGAGGTATAAGAGCAAGCAGATTGGAAATGCACATAGCATGATTATAAAAGCAGTGTGAGAATAGGAGACACGAGAAAACAGCTAGCAGCTAGCGGTGAGCTAATTACGTGGTATAAGAACAAGCAGATTGGAAATGCCCATAGCATGACTATAAAAGCAGTGCGACAATAGCATGCAGTACAAAAACAGTAGGCAGCAAATGAATGGGTATAAGGCTATAAATATGTGGATGCACACAGTGTCGATGAGAATGAACAGGATGGTAGCGACCGGATAATGCTTTTGTACTGTACAATATTTAAACAAACTTCATGCGAAGCAACACATCAAGAAAGTTAACGGCATATGAGATCTGCAAATAACTACACAAAACATGGCTAAAGAAACACCGCGATCTAACGGGCCAGCATACTAACCAAGCTGCGGCGGGGTGGACGGGGGCGGCAACTTGCATTCCAGCGGCGGCGAACGCGGGAGACGATGAATCGACCCTGTTTCAGTAGAAGCGGGCGTTAGTGAAGCAGATCTGGTTGGCTGGCAAGGGATTCGGTGAAGTTGATACAGCCGCTGCGCCGAGGTAGTCGGTGGCGAGGTCGGCGGTGAAGCAGATCCGTCGGTGGCGAGGTCGGCGGTGAAGCAGATCCGTCGGTGGCGAGGTCGGCGGTGAAGCAGATCCGTCGGTGACGAGGGCGGCGGGGGAGCGGATCAGGTGGGTGGACAGCCAACACGATCAAGGCTACGCCGTGGAGGAGTATGCCGGCGGCGAAGCAGATCTAGTACTGTAGAGAGTCAGAGCTTTGACGTGTGAGAGTATTTTTGAGCTAATGGGACGAATGGTTGGTGGGTGGGTGTGGGCCTGTGGGGAGGGTTCGGGATCTAGGCAAGATATTTCATTGTTACCGAATGAGCCCTCCATGGTCGGTGGGTTGTAGCTTCCGGACCAGGGTTAAAAGGGTAAAACTGGTCACGGGATTTTCGAATGGATGCGGCGGGATGATTTGGCGCGCGGCCAAAATTTTCAGTTTCAAGCTACGAGCAGAACGACAAAAATAATGTTCTTCCCCAGGGAGCTCTCATTTGTTCCTCTTCTCTTTCTCTCTCGAGTCTCTCCCACTCCCCCGGCTCCTCTCCCCCTTCTCTCTGGCGGCCTCGCCGGCCGGAGACGAGGCCGACTTCTCTCTGTATATTGTACACCCTCCGAACTAAATTAATTGATTCAACTTTCCTTAGACGTGTATGTATCTAGAGTAAAAACATGTGTGGATACATCCATATTTAGATAAGCAAAGTTGAGTCAGCTAATTTGGATCCGAGGGAGTTAGTGTTGTTGTAAGCTTAGATCCAGTGTTTCCCATGAGCAGAATGGCGCAATGGAGTCGGGGATCTCGTCATCGGCTTCAGATCTGGCCTATGGTGAATCGGCGGATCTTGCGGCCAAACCTCGATCCGGTGCCATCAATGTGATGGCGCTAACGGTGAGGCTTGCTTTGGTCGGTGCTTCGATCTGGTCAATGGGGAAGTCAAGCTGCTAAAGTTCACAAGCTCGGGGCATACGACGGCGTCATCCGTCTTGCCCGTGCACATCTTGGCCTTTCAGCGGCCCTTCTCAGAGCCAATATGCCGTTGCTGAGGCCCTTCTTCTCCTTCGTCCTGGCGACTACCGGCGACACCGTCCCAAGTGGTGCGTCCCCGACGACGGAGTTGTCGGAAAGGATGCGGAGCAGAGATCTGATGTGCGGTCGAGAAGGACTCGATTGATTTTCTTCTATATGTTTTGGGGTCCTTTTTGTAAAGTTGCAGGTTCTATTAGTTATTGTCTAGTACTTTTGGTCCTCTATGTAATTTTTTGGACTAGTTTCCATTGGCACTGATAAACTTGAATTTTGACAAGTTCACAGGAAAAAAATTCCTTTGCACATATGGCCTATCATGTATAAACATTCTTGAGATTTAAACTATATGTAATGTGCCATGCATTAACCCTAAACCATATATATCTAACTAACCCTAGCTGATCAAACCCAACTTAATTAAAACAAATAACCCTAAACTATACGCATGCACTTTATGCGCATAGGCGCGGTGCCTCTAATAATGTGTGTGCGCACTCGATCGATGATCCCTAAACCTTATACAACCCTGAAACCCTAATCCCTAATCCCTAAACCCTAAACACCCTAAACACTAAACCCTATACCCTAAACCCTAACCCTAACCCTAAACCCTAATTAAACCCTATATATAGGCCAACGACACTTAATTGTGCATCAAGCAGGCCAGGGGTGCCTCGCGGTCCTCTAATTAAATTAAATGTGCCATGCATTAACCCTAAACCATATATATGTAACTAACCATAGCTAATCAACCCTACTTAATGAAAACACATAACCCTAAAGTATACTAGCTATAACCCGATCTAATAAAAACATGCTCTATATATAGCAGCTAGCTAGCAAACCTTAGATTAACACCAATTAATATATACATGGCCTATATCGATCATGTTGTATAACATATCCCTGAGATTCATTAATTAATTATATAATTATCGTGATAAATTAATTAACTCTAATTTTGACAAGTTCTCTCGAATGAAAACACATTTGATTAAGTTGCCTCATAATATATATATAATTAGTGTGCATGCATGGCCTACCATGCATTCGTGCATATATTTTAATGTATATTTGAACATATTCTTGGGGATTTCAATCTCTCTCTCGATCATCTATATATCGTTGGTGGCCAAAAAAACACACATATATATGCATGCAATTTATGCGTAAAGGCGCGGGTGCCTCTAATAATGTGTGTGCGCACTCGATCGATGATCCCTAAACCTTAAACAACCCTAAAACCTTAAATCTCTAATCCCTAATCCCTAAACCTAAACACCCTAAACACTAAACCCTAAACCCTAGACCCTAAACCCTAACCCTAACCCTAACCCTAACCCTAAACCCTAGCTAACCCTAAACCCTAATTAAACCCTATGTATAGGCCAACGACACTTTAATTGTGCATCGAGCAGGCCAGGGGTGCCTCGCGGTCCTCTAATTAAATTAAATGTGCCATGCATTAACCCTAAACCATATATATGTAACTAACCCTAGCTAATCAACCCTACTTAATTAAAACACATAACCCTAAACTATACTAGCTAGGTATAACCCGATCTAATAAAAACATGCTCTATATATAGCAGCTAGCTAGCAAACCGTAGATTAACACCAATTAAAATATACATGGCCTATATCGATCATGTTGTATAACATATCCCTGAGATTCATTAATTAATTATATAATTAACTTGAATTTTGACAAGTTCTCTCGAATGAAAACACATTTGATTAAGTTGCCTCATAATATATATATAATTAGTGTGCATGCATAGCCTACAATGCATTCGTGCATATATTTTAATGTATATTTGAACATATTCTTGGGGATTTCAATCTCTCTCTCGATCATCTATATATCGTTGGTGGCCCAAAAAACACACATATATACGCATGCACTTTATGCGTAAAGGCGCGGGTGCCTCGATCTAATAATGTGTGTGCGCACTCGATCGATGATCCCTAAACCTTAAACAACCCTAAAACCCTAAATCCCTAATCCCTAATCCCTAAACCCTAAACACCCTAAACACTAAACCCTAGACCCTAGACCCTAAACCCTAACCCTAACCCTAACCATCTGCCCTAGCTAACCCTAAACCCTAATTAAACCCTATGTATAGGCCAACGACACTTAATTGTGCATCGAGCAGCCCAGGGGTGCCTCGCGGTCCTCTAATTAAATTAATTAAATGCGCCATGCATTAACCCTAAACCATATATATGTAAATAACCCTAGCTAATCAACCCTACTTAATTAAAACACATAACCCTAAACTATACTAGATATAACCCGATCTAATAAAAACATGCTCTATATATAGCAGCTAGCTAGCAAATCGTAGATTAACGCCAATTAAAATATACATGGCCTATATCGATCATGTTGTATAACATATCCCTGAGATTCATTAATTAATTATATAATTATCGTGATAAATTAATTAACTTGAATTTTGACAAGTTCTCTCGAATGAAAACACATTTGATTAAGTTGCCTCATAATATATATATATAATTAGTGTGCATGCATGGCCTACAATGCATTCGTGCATATATTTTAATGTATATTTGAACATATATATTCTTGGGGATTTCAATCTCGATCTCTCTCTCTCGATCATCTATATATCGTTGGTGGCCCAAAAACACACATATATACGCATGCACTTTATGCGTAAAGGCGCTGGGGTGCCTCTAATAATGTGTGTGCGCACTCGATCGATGATCCCTAAACCTTAAACAACCCCTAAAACCTTAAATCCCTAATCCCTAATAATCCCTAATCCCTAATCCCTAAACCCTAAACACCCTAAACACTAAACCCTAACCCTAACCCTAACCCTAAACCCTAGCTAACCCTAAACCCTAAACCCTAGACCCTAAACCCTAGACCCTAAACCCTAACCCTAAACCCTAGCTAACCCTAAAACCCTAATTAAACCCTATGTATAGGCCAACGACACTTAATTGTACGTGCATCGAGCAGGCCAGGGGGTGCCTCGCGGTCCTCTAATTAAATTAAATGTGCCATGCATTAACCCTAAACCATATATATGTAACTAACCCTAGCTAGCTAATCAACCCTACTTAATTAAAACATATAACCCTAAACTATACTAGCTAGCTATAACCCGATCTAATAAAAACATGCTCTATATGTAGCAGCTAGCTAGCAAACCGTAGATTAACACCAATTAAAATATACATGGCCTATATCGATCATGTTGTATAACATATCCCTGAGATTCATTAATTATTTATATAATTATCGTGATAAATTAATTAACTTGAATTTTGACAAGTTCTCTCGAATGAAAACACATTTGATTAAGTTGCCTCATAATATATATGTATATAATTAGTGTGCATGCATGGCCTACAATGCATTCGTGCATATATTTTAATGTATATTTGAACATATTCTTGGGGATTTCAATCTCTCTCTCGATCATCTATATATCGTTGGTGGCCCAAAAAACACACATATATACGCATGCACTTTATGCGTAAAGGCGCGGGTGCCTCGATCTAATAATGTGTGTGCGCACTCGATCGATGATCCCTAAACCTTAAACAACCCTAAAACCCTAAATCCCTAATCCCTAATCCCTAAACCCTAAACACCCTAAACACTAAACCCTAGACCCTAGACCCTAAACCCTAACCCTAACCCTAACCCTAACCATCTGCCCTAGCTAACCCTAAACCCTAATTAAACCCTATGTATAGGCCAACGACACTTAATTAATTAAATTAATTCAATGCGCCATGCATTAACCCTAAACCATATATATGTAACTAACCCTAGCTAATCAACCCTACTTAATTAAAACACATAACCCTAAACTATACTAGATATAACCCGATCTAATAAAAACATGCTCTATATATAGCAGCTAGCTAGCTAGCAAACCGTAGATTAACACCAATTAAAATATACATGGCCTATATCGATCATGTTGTATAACATATCTGACATTCATTAATTAATTATATAATTATCGTGATAAATTAATTAACTTGAATTTTGACAAGTTCTCTCGAATGAAAACACATTTGATTAAGTTGCCTCATAATATATATATATATAATTAGTGTGCATGCATGGCCTACAATGCATTCGTGCATATATTTTAATGTATATTTGAACATATATATTCTTGGGGATTTCAATCTCGATCTCTCTCTCTCGATCATCTATATATCGTTGGTGGCCCAAAAAGCACACATATATACGCATGCACTTTATGCGTAAAGCGCGCATGTGAGTGCCTCTAATAATGTGTGTGCGCACTCGATCGATTATCCCTAAACCTTAAACAACCCTAAAACCATAAATCCCTAATCCCTAATAATCCCTAATCCCTAAACCCTAAACAACCTAAACACTAAACCCTAAACCCTAAACCCTAACCCTAACCCTAACCCTAAACCCTAGCTAACCCTAAACCCTAAACCCTAGACCCTAAACCCTAGACCCTAAACCCTAACCCTAATTAACCCTAAACCCTAGCTAACCCCTAAAACCCTAATTAAACCCTATGTATAGGCCAACGACACTTAATTGTACGTGCATCGAAAGCGAGGCCGGGGGTGCCTCGCGTTCCTCTAATTAAATTAAATGTGCCATGCATTAACCCTAAACCATATATATGTAACTAACCCTAGCTAGCTAATCAACCCTACTTAATTAAAACACATAACCCTAAACTATACTAGCTAGCTATAACCCGATCTAATAAAAACATGCTCTATATGTAGCAGCTAGCTAGCAAACCGTAGATTAACACCAATTAAAATATACATGGCCTATATCGATCATGTTGTATAACATATTTGAGATTCATTAATTAATTATATAATTATCGTGATAAATTAATTAACTTGAATTTTGACAAGTTCTCTCGAATGAAAACACATTTGATTAAGTTGCCTCATAATATATATATATATATATAATTAGTGTGCATGCATGGCCTACAATGCATTCGTGCATATATTTTAATGTATATTTGAACATATATATTCTTGGGGATTTCAGTCTCGATCTCTCTCTCTCTCGATCATCTATATATCGTTGGTGGACCCAAAAACACACATATATACGCATGCACTTTATGCGTAAAGGCGCGGGTGCCTCTAATAATGTGTGTGCGCACTCGATCGATGATCCCTAAACCTTAAACTTAACAACCCCTAAAACCTTAAATCCCTAATCCCTAATAATCCCTAATCCCTAAACCCTAAACACCCTAAACACTAAACCCTAAACCCTAGACCCTAAACCCTAACCCTAACCCTAACCCTAAACCCTAGCTAACCCTAAACCCTAAACCCTAGACCCTAAACCACCCTAGACCCTAAACCCTAACCTAACCCTAACCCTAACCCTAAACCCTAGCTAACCCTAAACCCTAATTAAACCCTATGTATAGGCCAACGACACTTAATTGTGCATCGAGCAGGCCAGGGGGTGCCTCGCGGTCCTCTAATTAAATTAAATGTGCCATGCATTAACCCTAAACCATATATATGTAATAACTAACCCTAGCTAATCAACCCTACTTAATTAAAACACATAACCCTAAACTGTACTAGCTAGCTATAACCCGATCTAATAAAAACATGCTCGATCTATATATAGCAGCTAGCTAGCAAATTAAACGGTAGATTAACACCAATTAATATATACGACATGGCCTATATCGATCATATGTTGTATAACATCTCCCTGAGATTCATTAATTAATTATATAATTATCGATGATAAATTAATTAACTTGAATTTTGACAAGTTCTCTCGAATGAAAACACATTTGATTAAGTTTCCTCATAATATATATATATAATTAGTGTGCGCACTCGATCGATGATCCCTAAACCTTAAACAACCCTAAAACTCCCCTAAACCCTAAACACCCTAAACACTAAACCCTAGACCCTAAACACCCTAAACACTAAACCCTAAACCCTAGACCCTAAACACCGTAAACACTAAACCCTAAACCCTAAACCCTAAACACCCTAAACACTAATTAAACCCTAAACCCTAGACCCTAAACACCCTAAACTAAACCCTAGACCCTAGCTAAACACCCTAAACACTAAACCCTAAACCCTAAACCCTAGCTAACCCTAAACCCTAATTAAACCCTATATATAGGCCAACGACACTTAATTGTGCATCAAGCGAGGCCGGGGTGCCTAGCTCGCGGTCCTCTAGTTAAATTAAATGTGCCATGCATTAACCCTAAACCATATATATAACTAACCCCTAGCTAATCAAACCCTAGTTCATTAAAACACATAACCCTAAACTATACTAGCTAGCTATAACCCGATCTAATAAAAACATGCTCGATCTATATATAGCAGCTAGCTAGCAAATTAAACGGTAGATTAACACCAATTAATATATACGACATGGCCTATATCGATCATATGTTGTATAACATCTCCGTGAGATTCATTAATTAATTATATAATTATCGATGATAAATTAATTAACTTGAATTTTGACAAGTTCTCTCGAATGAAAACACATTTGATTAAGTTTCCTCATAATATATATATATAATTAGTGTGCATGCATGGCCTACCATGCATGCATTCGTGCATATATTTTAATATATATTTGATCGAACATATTCTTGGGGATTTCAATCTCTCTCTCTCTCGATCATCTATATATCGTTGTTGGCCAAAAAACACACACATATACACATGCACTTTATGCGCAAAGGCGCGGGGTGCCTCTAATAATGTGTGTGCGCACTCGATCGATGATCCATAAACCTTAAACCCTAATTAAATAAACCCTAATCCCTAATCCCTAAACCCCTAAACACCATAAACATTAAACCCTAGACCCTAGACCCTAAACCCTAACCTCCTAACCCTAAACCCTAAACCCTAATTAAACCCTATATATAGGCCAATGACACTTAATTGTGCATCAAGCGAGGCGGGGGTGCCTTAGCTCGCGGTCCTCTAATTAAATTAAATGTGCCATGCATATATATATGTGTTTAATTTGGGGATTTCAATCGCTCTCTCGTATGTAGATCTCTCTCTACCTCTCTCTCTCTCTGTCTCTCTCTCTCTCTCTCTCTCGTTAATTGGTGGCCAACAACACACACATGCACTTTGTGCGCAAAGGCATGCGCCTCTAATAATGTGTCTTGTGATCGATCAATCTAGTTTTGATTAATCATAGCACACAAATAAAGAAGTTGTATTTGAATCCACACAACCTGATCTAAAACACATAACCCCTAACATGGCCTAATTAATTAACCCCTTCTCTCTACCTAATTAGTGGAAATTGCACAAAATCAAAAGGGGTCCCTCACTAATTGTGCATATCTGCTAGATTGTGATAAACTTTTGCCCCATATATATTTGGTGGATGGGTGCATCTTGGCATGTAAAACAATTAGTGTTTGCAAATGGCATTGTCAAAATTTATGTACAAATGATTTCTTTCCATCCAAAGTGCATAAAATGGGAGTTTTAATGAAGAAAGTACAAATAAAACAGCTCAACATGCTTCCACACCCCGATTTCCACACGAAGTAGAGCATATTTAAAGGATAATTCCAGAGTTTTACTATTTTTCAAGCAACTTTGCTAATTTTCCCCCACTCACATGACTTTATGTCGATTTAACGAAAATATGGCGAATTTAAACTACATGGGCGGGATAGTTTGAATTGTGCGCGTGGCAAAGGGAACCGCCTATTCCTCAACCTTGTGCACGGCAAATTACACACGCAACTCCATTAAACGCCACCTACCGACCTTAATTATCACCCCGGCGGCCCGGCCGCATGACCCCCCACCCACCCCGACACAACTTATCCCCGTCCGTGCGAAGATGATGCCCTCCCCGTCCCGTCCGTGCGAAGAAGAAGCTTCCCCTCCCCGTCGTTCTTCTCGAGACGCACCGGCGGTCAAGTTGATCCACGGTAGGGCTGCTATCTCTAGCTCAATCATGTATCGGGCAAGACGGCCTAACGATTTATATTTTCTTGATGCTGCTAAAAAAATTCATCAGTATGCTTGAACTAATTGGCACTTTATAGTTTTCCGCTCGATTTGTCATCGATCAATTTGTTCATTTGCGTGGGCATATAGAGTCAGTTCTGCACTCGATCCGTTAATTTGCTGAAATGCCATGGCAGAGTTTTGTACATGATCTGTTTGCTAAAATGTCGATGGGCATTTTTTGTTTTGTACTCGACATGATTGCTGAAATGCATAATCATGTAGTATAGTTTTGTACTCGATGGATATACATTTCCTACATCGCCTTAAATTAATCACCAACCACTGTATCTCATAATTAAACAGATGGACAGAACTTGGATATTGCATGGACACTTATGTCCCCCTTCATATATAAATGGTGTTCAACCCTTTATGGGGTTTATTAGAGCTCATGAAGGTCACAACCTGGACGTGTATTGCCGTTGCACATGTATGAATGGTGAGAAGAGGCCTCACCCTGTAGTGGCAGATCATTTACACATTTTTGGGATGGACCGCACATATGTTAGGCGGGTTTAGCATGGTGAACCATATAATGATCCTTTAGCAGGAGAAGCAGATCTTGCTCACACTGTATGTGTGCTGGCATATGTAGTTAATTATTTATATTGATGCTGCCGCTATTTCAATCAATAGTTTGCATTCTTTGTGCAAGGTTACGTACTCAAATTTAACTTGTTGCAGATGGATGGACGGAAGGAGAGAAAAAGCGCTTGCTTCAGAAACGGGTTTCAGCTCTGGGACATGTCTTGTGCGGATGAGAAGGTAAATATGTAAAACGGCATTTGTTCAGGTTGCATCCCTTAGATGTTTGTCTAATCGGTTGATGTACTAATTGCAGAAGCATAGAGTTGAAGAGGTCTCTCAGTTTGATGGGAGATTTGAAGATGAATCTCAGTTTGATGCACCTGTGGATGGTACTAATGACGAGCCTTTCATAGACGAAGGTCCTGCACCTGAGATTATCCAGCCTACAGAAGGAGGCCATGGACCGATGATACGTCCAATTCGCATCACTATTTTATATCATAATTTGCTGTTATTCATTGATATATTTCATATTGGGACACAATACTTATGTTATTTCATCTATTTTGCATGTTTCATCATTATTGGAGGATCGAACACCGGAGCCAGGATTCTGCTGGAAAAAGCACCGTCAGAACGCAATATTTCGGAAGATCAACTCTGGAAGGAAATTATACCAAAAATCCTATTTTTCAAGATGACGAAGGAAGCCGAGGAAGGGGAGCCAGGAGCAGCCAGGGTGGGCCCACACCCTAGGGCGGCGCGGCCCAAGCCCTGGCCGCGCCGGCCTGTGGTCCGGGGGCCCACGACCCTTTTCGCCTCCTTTTCTTCGCCAAACCCTTCGTCCGAAGACCTAAGCCACGGGGGTACCTCGCGAAGAGTTACAGCCGCCTCTGCGGGGCGGAGAACACCAGAGAGAAAAGAGCTCTCGGCGGGCAGGAATCTGGCTGGGAAATTCCCTCCGGGAGGGGGAAATCGACGCCATCGTCACCGTCATCGAGCTGGACATCATCGCCATCACCATCATCATCATCTCCACCATCATCACCGCCGTCATCACCGCTGGACACCGTCACCGCCGTAGCAATTTGGGTTTGATCTTGATTGTTTGATAGGGGAAACTCTCCCGGTATCGATTTCTACTTGTTGTTGATGCTATTGAGTGAAACCATTGAACCAAGTTTATGTTCAGATTGTTATTCATCATCATATCACCTCTGATCATGTTCCATATGATGTCTCGTGAGTAGTTCGTTTAGTTCTTGAGGACATGGGTGAAGTCTAAATGTTAGTAGTGAACTATGGTTGAGTAATATTCAATGGTGTGATATTTAAGTTGTGGTGTTATTCTTCTAGTGGTGTCATGTGAACGTCGACTACATGACACTTCACCATTTATGGGCCTAGGGGAATGCATCTTGTATTCGTTTGCTAATTGCGGGGTTGCCGGAGTGACGAAACCTAAACCCCGTTGGTATATCGATGCAGGAGGGATCGCAGGATCTCGAGTTTAAGGCTGTGGTTAGATTTATTCTTAATTACTTTCTTGTAGTTGCGGATGCTTGCAAGGGGTATAATCACAAGTATGTATTAGTCCTAGGAAGGGCGGTACATTAGCATAGGTTCACCCACACAACACTTATCACAACAATGAAGATTATTTAGCCGTATGTAGCGAAAGCACTAGACTAAAATCCCGTGTGTCCTCGAGAACGCTTGGTCATTATAAGTAAACAAACCGGCTTGTCCTTTGTGCTAAAAAGGATTGGGCCACTCGCTGCAATTATTACTCTCGCACTTTACATACTCGTACTTTATTCAACTGTTACATCAAAACCCCACGAATACTTGTCTCTGTGAGCATTTACAAGTGAATCCTTCATCGAAACCGCTTGTCAACACCTTCTGCTCCTCGTTGGGATCGACATTCTTACTTATCGAAGATACTACGATACACCCCCTATACTTGTGGGTCATCAAGACTATTTTCCGGCGCCGTTGCCGGGAGTGAAGCGCTATTGGTAAGTGGAATTGGTAAGGAAAACCTTTCTTGTTGTGCTGATTTTATTTACACTTTCTGCTATAAGTCATTATGGAGAGATCTTCTCTTCATTTTCTATTTGGGAAATCTACTACTACTGCAACGGTAGTGGATGAAGCGCCAGGTGAGGAAGTAATACCATATAAAATACCTATGAAAATTATTGAACGTGTAATGGATAACCGCTATGAAGGGGATGGAACTGTCCACCCCGGTGATCATTTACTGTTTTTGCATGAATTATGCGGGTTATTCAAATGTGCAGGTATTGCTATGGATGAAGTGAGGAAGAAACTATTCTCTTTATCGCTGTCCGGTAAGGCGGCGCATTGGTATAAATTCTTGGATAATGGGGATTCTCTTGAATGGAATGATATTGTGCCCCGGTTTTATTCTAAGTTCTATCCTCCAAGTGAAATTCATAAGGATCGGAATCGCATATATAATTTTTGGCCTCATGATGGAGAGAGTATTGCCCAAGCTTGGGGGAGATTGAAGTCTTTAATGCTCAAATGCCCCATTCATGAGCTTCCTGGTAATGTTATTATTGATAATTTCTACGCAAGACTTTCTTTTCAAGACAAGACCTTCTTTGGATACTTCTTGTTTTGGATCATTTACACGCAACAAGGAAGAGTTTAAAAGGGACCTTCTTGATCGAATCCAAGAAAATACGAAGGTTGGGAGAACGACAAGGATAGAGAATCAGGTATAATTTATGATTATAAATGCATTGAAGCTTTTATGGATCTTGATAAATTTCGTAATATGAGTGCTACATATGGTCTTGATTCTCAAGTTGCTTGTAAATCTTTATAAAGCTTTTGCCTCTCATTATGAATTGCCAAAGAAGAATTTTGATAAGTATCATGAACCGTATAAAGATAAAATTGATTCATCTATTAATAAATGTGTAGTGGTTGAAAGCTGATAATGTTATTCCTGAAGCTTATATTGAAAAAACTCCTTTCCTGCTAAAATGAAAGAGTATTCTGTTATAAATAGTGCGGTTCATAAAAGTGAAAAGAAACCTGTAGAACCTGAAGAACAAATAAAAATTGAACCGTTGTTGCAATAGTTAAAGATCTTGTGACTGAAAATGTGGAGGATGGTCATATTATTTTCTGTGAAGATGCTTCTAATATTGTTTCACATCCTAATAAACCCAAACAAGCTAGTGTTCCTATGATGTCTGTTAGAATTGGTGATCATTGCTATTATGGATTATGTGATATTGGTGCAAGTGTTAGTGCTATTCCGTATGAGCTTTACACGGAGATTATGCACGAAATTGATTCTTGTGAACTTGAAGATATTGATGTGGTTATTCAGCTGGCTAATAGAGAAACTATTTCTCCAATTGGTATTGTTCGAGATGTGGAAGTTTTATGCGGTAAGATTAAATATCCTGCTGACTTTTTGGTACTTGGTTCTGCTGCTAGTGATTATTGTCCTATTATTTTTGGTAGACCTTTTCTAAATACTTGTGGAGCTATTATAGATTGCAAGAAAGAGAAAATTTTGACTAAATTTGCTGGTGAATCTTATGAGTTTAACTTCTCTAAATTTACTAAAACTCCTTATAAAGCTGATTTGCCTAGTAATGATATTAAAATGGAGCAATGTGCATCTATTGTTCTTGCTCCTAATAATCCTTTGCAGCAACATTTAGAGGATAGCGAGAGCGAAATTTTTAGGAAAGAAAGAGATGAGCTTGAGGAAATTTTTCTTCGCCAACCTATTCTCAAGCATGATTTACCGGTGGAAGATTTGGGTACAACACCGCCACCAAAGGAAGATCCTGTTTTTGATTTAAAGCCTTTACGATAATCTTAAATATGCTCATATTGATGATAAGAAAATATATCCTGTTATTATTAGTTCTAAGCTTTCAGAGATTGAGGAAGAAAGGTTATTGGAAATATTGAAGAAGCATCGAGGCGCTATTGGTTACACTCTTGATGATTTGAAGGGGATTTCTCCTTCTATTTGCCAACATGCTATTAATATGGAAGATGATGCAAAGCCTGTTGTTGAACCTCAGCGTCGTCTAATTCCAAAGATGAAGGAAGTGGTAAGGAATGAGGTATTACGACTCCTTGAAGCTGGTATTATATATCCTATTGCTGATAGTAGATGGGTTAGTCCTGTGCACTGTGTTCCCAAGAAAGGAGGTATGACTGTTGTGCCTAATGATAATGATGAGCTCATTCCTCAAAGAGTAGTTGTAGGGTATAGAATGTGCATTGATTTTCGAAAAGTTAATAAGGTTACTAAGAAAGATCATTACCCTTTACCATTTATTGATCAAATGCTAGAAAGATTGTCTAAAAATACTCATTTTTGCTTTCTTGATGGTTATTCAGGTTTTCACAAATTGCTGTTAAAGCTAAAGATCAAGAGAAAACCACTTTTACTTGTCCCTATGGAACTTATGCTTATAGACGCATGCCTTTTGGTTTATGTAATGCTCCTGCTACTTTTCAAAGATGCATGTCTGCTATTTTTCATGGTTTTTGTGAAAGTATTGTAGAGGTATTCATGGATGATTTTTCCGTCTATGGGAATTCTTTTGATAGTTGCTTGCGAAACCTTGATAAAGTTTTGCAGAGATGTGAAGAAACTAACCTTGTTCTTAATTGGGAGAAATGCCACTTTATGGTTAATGAAGGAATTGTATTGGGACATAAAATTTCTGAGAGAGGTATTGAAGTTGATAGAGCTAAAGTTGAAGCAATCGAGAAGATGCCTTATCCGAGGGATGTTAAAGGTATTCGTAGTGTTCTTGGTCATCTTTGGGTTCTATAGGAGATTTATTAAAGATTTCTCCAAGATTTCAAAGCCTCTTACTAATCTTCTTCAAAAAGATGTACCATTTGTTTTTGATGATGATTGTAAGGAAGCTTTTGAAACTCTTAAGAAAGCCTTAACAAGCTGCTCCTATAGTTGAACCTCCCGATTGGAACTTACCCTTTGAAATTATGTGTGATGCTAGTGATTTTCTTGTAGGCGCTGTTCTTGGACAGCGGGTAGATAAAAAACTGAATGTTATTCATTATGCTAGTAAAACTCTTGATCTTTTCAGAGAAATTATGCTACAACTGAAAAAGAATTATTAGGCGTAGTCTTTGCTTGTGATAAATTCAGATCTTATATTGTTGATTCAAAAGTTACCATTCATACTGATCATGCTGCAATTAGATACCTAATGACAAAGAAAGATGCTAAGCCTAGGCTTATTAGATGGGTGCTTCTTTTGCAAGAATTTGATCTACATATTGTAGACAAGGGAAAGGTGCTGATAATCCTGCTGTCGACAATTTGTCTAGATTGGAAAATATTGCTTATGATCCTGTTCCTGTTAATGATAGTTTTCCAAATGAACAATTGGCTGTAATAAAGGTGAGCTCGCGAGACAGTCCTTGGTATCTTGATTATGCTAACTTTATTGTTTCCAAGTACTTGCCTCCAACCTTTTCAAATTTCAAAGAAAGGAGGAATTTCTTTTATGATTTGAGTCATTATTTCTTGGATGACCCACACTTATATAAAGAAGGAGTGGATGGTATTATGCGAAGTTGTGTTCCCGAATATGAACAACAGGAGATATTGATTAAATGTCATGGTAGTGCTTATGGAGGACATCACTGGGAGAAAGAACCGCGCAAAAGGTTCTACAATCAGGTTTTTATTGGCCAACTCTCTTCAAGGATGCGAGAAAGTTTATTTTATCTTGTGATGAATGCCAAAGGGTTGGTAATATCTCCAGACGCAATGAAATGCCTATGAATTATACTCTTGTTATTGAACCGTTTGATTGTTGGGGATTTGACTTCATGGGACCTTTTCCGTCTTGAAGGTAACACTCATATACTCGTTCTGTTGAGTATGTTACTAAATGGGTGGAAGCTATACCTACAAAAAGTGCTGATGGTGAGACCTCTTTAAGAATGCTCTTAGAAATTATTTTTCCTAGATTTGGAGTACCTAGATATATTATGACCGATGGAGGTTCTCACTTTATTCATGGAGGTTTTAGAAAAACTCTTGCTAGGTATGGTATTAATCATAGAATTGCTTCTGCTTATCATCCTCAAACTAGTGGTCAAGTAGAATTATCAAATAGAGAGATTAAATCTATCTTGCAAAAGACCGTTAATAAAACTAGAAAGAATTGGGCTAGTAAATTGAAGGATGCACTTTGGGCTTATAGAACTGCTTATAAAAATCCCATGGGAATGTCACCTTATAAAATGGTTTATGGGAAAGCTTGTCATTTACCTTTAGAACTAGAGCACAAAGCTTATTGGGCTGTTAGAGAATTAAATAAAGATCCTAAACTTGCCGGTGATAAGAGGTTGTTGCAATTGAGTTCTCTAGATGAATGGAGAAGTGAAGCTTATGAAAATGCTAAGCTCTTTAAAGAGAAAGTTAAAAAATGGCATGATAGAAGGATTATCAAAAGAGAATTTAATATTGGGGATAAAGTCCTATTGTATCGGTCTCGTCTTAGATTCTTTGCAGGGAAATTACTCTCGAAATGGGAAGGACCATATGTTGTCGAGGAGGTGTATCGTTCAGGAGCAATCAAAATTAGCTCTCTCCAAGGCAATGCTACGCAAGTGGTGAATGGACAATGACTCAAGCATTATATCTCAGGTGATTCCTATAATGTTGATGTTGATATTATTCAAGTGGAAACACCGGAAGATTTCATCAAAGGGCAAACTGACAGTCCGCCAGAACTCGACTTTGAATAGGTAATAGTCCTGGTAATGAAAAGTACGCAATTTACTTTCCGAACTATATTTTTGCTGTTTTTAGAAAATATGAGAAATTACGAGTTCGAAACGGAGTGGAAAGGACGCACGAGGGCGCGGCACCATAGGCCGGCGCGGCCAAGCCTGGGCCCGCGCCGCCCTATGGTTTGGCCGCCCCGTCGCCTCTTTCCGACTCTGGTTCGATCTAGTACTTACCTTGTGTCGTGAAAATTTTTGCTATATAATCCCCCGGACCCCTGGAGGTCCGTATATCGTGTTTTCGACGTGTTTTGTTTATTTGTTTACGCGGGATTTGCTTAGGATCTAGAGCCATCATGTCTTCATCGGTAACTCCGAAGGACAGCTCCAGCAAGGATGTTGGCAACTTGTACATGGAGGAGCTGAGGATGCACCCTAAGGAGTTGCTGCTCGTTGAAGGAGAACTGCAGGTCAAGGATGTTCAAGGTCCTAAAGGAGAAGGAAGCCTGGAAGACAGGATGGAGAAGCTAGAACAAGAGGTTTTCAAGTACAAGAAGATGGCTGAGCGTGAGGTGGATATCTTCCACAGGATTGTGTCTGAACTCATTACTGAACACGAGAAGGAAACTGCAAAGCTTTGGAGCGACATCCTCACTTCACGACACCACCAACAAGCTCCAAGC
The DNA here is from genome assembly GCF_019359855.2 of Lolium perenne. Lineage (NCBI taxonomy): Eukaryota > Viridiplantae > Streptophyta > Magnoliopsida > Poales > Poaceae > Lolium > Lolium perenne. Next base: position 209,439,759 of record NC_067250.2, on the reverse strand, counting down.
ACAACTCTATGATTTTCAGAATCAGAACTGTGAGTATGAAAACAGGTTTAAATACATAAGTCGTGCTGCTAGTTTCAGGATCCCCGAGACCAAGATGTCGTTTCTTGATGGAGAGCCTCTTCCTTGGAAGTTTGATGACGGGAATTCATCACCACCATCTCCGCAGGAGTAATTCATCATCGGTATTGGCATCCCCTTGGTTTGTTCCAAGCTTGGGGGAGTGCCGCGGTATCACATTATCACTACCTTTTACTTTTATTGTCAAGTAGTGTCATATCATGAGTAGGGAAGTTATCGTATAAGATGGGTTGCAGTTGGAAGTGTCTCTCCTTTAGTTGGTTATCTATGTATCCCTTGGTGTGAGTTATCGTTATGAAATATTAATGAGAAGTCCTATCATTTACATATTGCACATCTTATTTTAGTTTGCAATCTCTATGATTCATCTTGTTGTTAGTATTGGTATCACTTTGGGAGCATTGAATAAATCTATTTGGTTTTGGCAAACTTAGCATTGGTCAATAGCAACAACACTTTGAGGTTTAAATAGAAAAGAGAAATACGTGTAGATGTTTCATTGTCTTTCTTGTTAGCTCATAGCTCATTATTCTGAAGTTAAAATTGTTTGTGCTTATAAGGAAGATGCATGATTGTTTCTACCATATGTATATTTGTTTGTTTCCCTCGGCTCTTATGCTTGCTAATTAACCTTGCTAGCCAAAGACCTGTACTGAGAGGGAATACTTCTCGTGCATCCAAACCTTAACCCAAACCTATGCCATTTGTGTCCACCATACCTACCTACTACATGGTATTTTCTGCCATTCCAAGTAAATACTTCATGTGCTACCTTTAAACAATTCAAAACTTAGTATCTCTTATTTGTGGTAATGTTTCATAGCTCATGAGGAAGTATGTGGTGTTTTATCTTTCAATCTTGTTGGGCAACTTCCACCAATGGACTAGTGGCTTCATCCGCTTATCCAATAATTTTGCAAAAAGAGCTGGCAATGGGATTCCAGTCCCAAATTAATCAAATTAAATAGACACTCCTCCATGGTATGTGATTGATGGACGGCACCCGAAGGATTCGGTTAGCCATGGCTTGTGTAAGCAAAGGTTGGGGGAGTGTCATCATCATAATAAAACAAAGTAAAAAGGCACTCCTTCATGGTATGAGATTGTTGGCGAGCACCCGAGGATTCGGTTAGCCATGGTTTGTGAAAGAAAGGTTGGAAGGAGTGCCACATAAAATGAAAATAATATGGGAGCCGCTCTTAGGAGGTTGTCCGGCAAGGGGTTAGAGTACCGCTACAATCGTTGACAACAACAAACACCTCTCAAAATGTTACTTTTATTATCTTTATATGATTGCAAAACTGAAAAAGCTCTAGCACATGATTTAATCCCTGCTTCCCTCTGCGAAGGGCCTGTCTTTTACTTTATGTTGAGTCAGTAAACCTATTTCTCTCCATCTCAAGCAAGCATTTGAGTAGTTGTGATCAAACCATTATATTGTGATTTGCTACATCATGTCTTTTATTCTTCCTTGTTTAGTACAAGTTTTATCTGAATGAATATAGCTTTGCAAGTTATCAATGATCATGAGAAGACCATTATGATTGAGTATGCAAGTTGTGCCTTATAAACTTTAACATGAGAGCGCTGCTCAATGAGATAAATATAATCATTAATTGTTCTCTCGACCAAGAACGAAGTTTGCCATCACCAATTATGATTTCTCATGCACCTTTACTTGTGATTACCCTATACTTGTTTCAATATGAGTTATAAGAGGTTGTCTACTATAATGTCCTGTGTGAATGAATATGATGCTTCTTGTCCGTATTTTATTTATCGACTCTTCACTCCATAAACATGTGGTCATGTCTATCGAGCTCGATTTCGCTTGGGGACAAGCGAAGTCTAAGCTTGGGGGGAGTTGATACGTCCAATTCGCATCACTATTTTATATCATAATTTGCTGTTATTCATTGATATATTTCATATTGGGACACAATACTTATGTTATTTCATCTATTTTGCATGTTTCATCATTATTGGAGGATCGAACACCGGAGCCGGGATTCGCTGGAAAAAGCACCGTCGAACGCAATATTTCGGAAGATCAACTACGGAAGGAAATTATACCAAAAATCCTATTTTTCAAGATGACGAAGGAAGCCGAAGGGGGAGCCGGGAGCAGCCAGGGTGGGCCCACACCCTAGGGCGGCGCGGCCCAAGCCACTGGCCGCGCCGGCACTGTGGTCCTGGGGGCCCACGACCCTTTTCGCCTCCTTTTCTTCGCCAAACCCTTCGTCCCGAAGACCTAAGCCACGGGGGTACCTCGCGAAGAGTTACAGCCGCCTCTGCGGGGCGGAGAACACCAGAGAGAAAAGAGCTCTCCGGCGGGCAGGAATCCTGGGGAAATTCCCTCGGGAGGGGGAAATCGACGCCATCGTCACCGTCATCGAGCTGGACATCATCGCCATCACCATCATCATCATCTCCACCATCATCACCGCCGTCATCACCGCTGGACACCGTCACCGCCGTAGCAATTTGGGTTTGATCTTGATTGTTTGATAGGGGAAACTCTCCCGGTATCGATTTCTACTTGTTGTTGATGCTATTGAGTGAAACCATTGAACCAAGTTTATGTTCAGATTGTTATTCATCATCATATCACCTCTGATCATGTTCCATATGATGTCTCGTGAGTAGTTCGTTTAGTTCTTGAGGACATGGGTGAAGTCTAAATGTTAGTAGTGAACTATGGTTGAGTAATATTCAATGGTGTGATATTTAAGTTGTGGTGTTATTCTTCTAGTGGTGTCATGTGAACGTCGACTACATGACACTACACCATTTATGGGCCTAGGGGAATGCATCTTGTATTCGTTTGCTAATTGCGGGGTTGCCGGAGTGACAGAAACCTAAACCCCCGTTGGTATATCGATGCAGGAGGGATCGCAGGATCTCAGAGTTTAAGGCTGTGGTTAGATTTATTCTTAATTACTTTCTTGTAGTTGCGGATGCTTGCAAGGGGTATAATCACAAGTATGTATTAGTCCTAGGAAGGGCGGTACATTAGCATAGGTTCACCCACACAACACTTATCACAACAATGAAGATTATTTAGCCGTATGTAGCGAAAGCACTAGACTAAAATCCCGTGTGTCCTCGAGAACGCTTGGTCATTATAAGTAAACAAACCGGCTTGTCCTTTGTGCTAAAAAGGATTGGGCCACTCGCTGCAATTATTACTCTCGCACTTTACATACTCGTACTTTATTCAACTGTTACATCAAAACCCCCTGAATACTTGTCTGTGAGCATTTACAGTGAATCCTTCATCGAAACTGCTTGTCAACACCTTCTGCTCCTCGTTGGGATCGACATTCTTACTTATCGAAGATACTACGATACACCCCCTATACTTGTGGGTCATCAACCGAGTACACAGCTTTGCGTTGAAGTGGATACACGCCCGGAGATCATCAGGGGCGTCCGGGTAGTCTCAAGACCACCCAGCCCTGATGCACCTGTGGATGGTACTGATGACGAGCCTCTCATAGACGAAGGTCCTGCACCTGAGATTATCCAGCCTACAGAAGGAGGCCGTGGACCGAGTACACAGCTTTGCGTTGAAGAGGATGCACACCCGGAGATCATCAGGGGCGTCCCGGTAGTCTCAGTACCACCCAGCCCTGATGCAAAATGTTGAGCTACTTTATGATTCGTACTCTTATGTTCTGGTGCTGTAGTATGTTATGATTTGTACGCCTTTGGCGCTAGATTAAGCATTCTGTGGATGATCGCGTTGCAAAATTCGACACCCACACAATCAGTTCATCGTATGAGTAGTAGCACAATTACTTCTACAGCGATTCCTGCCAGCGCATTAGTTAGTAGCATGAAACACTTTCAGGTACTCCCCTCTGATTCATATTAATTGACTCAATTCTATCTAGATATGGATGTATCTAGATGCATTTATTAACTAGACTAACAAACTTGAGTCAGTTAATATGAATCCGTGTAAACCGCCCAGTCCTCGAGCAGCTAGTTTATTGACTCTGGACTCCAAGCCTCTCGCGGCAAGCCATCGACGAAGCTTTGACCAGATCTTGGCCCGCAATTTTTTGTGTGTGGCGAATAGCAAAGCTTTGACCAGTTCCTCTCGGGATGCAGCACGCCGGTGAGCTTGCACGGTTGCCATGAGCACTTTCCGGCGGAACTTCCTCTTCAGCGCCCTCAAGCCGCTGCTGCGACAAAGACGCGGTGCCTCGAGGTGGACGGAATTCGGATCTCGGGCGGGGGTCCGCATCGTCAGGGAACGATCTCCGGCGGGTTAACGAGGACATGCATGGCGGCCGGGGATTTGTTTTTTTGGTTTGAGCTTGGGATTTGGGGTTTTTTCGGATAGGGGAGGAGGAACCGAGGAAGAGGAAGGAACAGCCGCGTGCTTGGCGCGTGGCGGTGTGCTTGAATTTCGAATTTTTGTGAAATGTTTCATTTCCCGCTACAATTCGGGGTTTCTTGACGCGCCAATGCGTCCGCCGGGCAGCTTCAAGTGAATTTGGGGTGCCACGCTATGGGCCCTAGTTTCAGTGAGACATGTAATGACTATAGTCACATCGCAGTTCACCGTGTAATAAACTATGTTACCCCTCCCCTTTATGTAGCACCCCTTCTCTCTCGATCGAGTGCCGATTGCCGACGGATGCAAGCCGCTAGCTCGATCCCCTCCTTTCGCCTCCACCATCCAGGCATCCAGCTTGGAGGGGCAAGCTGCATCTAGACCAAGCGGATTAGGTAGGACTAGTAATGTTCTTTCCTTTCTCGAGATCGGTTCTTTTTTCCTCTCCTCGATATCTTGCGCATCTCTTTCCTATTCTGGGCGAAGGGGTGTCTTTCTGGTCACCCTCGAGCTGGGAGTGATTGATGGGGGTGGAGGGCGGGGGCTACCTTTGCTTGGATTGGGGTGTTCTTCCTTTATTTGTCGACATTTGCAACCTTTGTAGTTTCTGCTGATCCTCACTGTCTCTTTTGTCAGCTTGTACAGAAAGGTAAGACCTCGGCGGTGGGGGCAATGGAGCGTAAGGCCACCACGCATGTGGGCGGTTGGCTGAGCACGAGCTGCGTCCCCAGCCCCGCGAAGCAGGTACTCCGTTTGCTTATCCACTCTTTACCTTTTAAGTGTCTCTCTGCATCCTCAATCTGTTCCTGTTCTGGAATATGCTTAAAGTAGCACATGTCTTCAGGTGTTTGTGGGTAAAGCCTCTGTGACACCATGCTCTATATTCTCTGTATCAGGTTGGTACCTCCAGGTTCCGTCTTTGAGGCTATGGGGAACGAGAATAGCGCCCACCTGCTGCAGAGCATGGCCCGATCTCGTAAAGACAAGAAGCTAAATGCCATCGCCGAGCTGGGCAGGACCGCCCAGGGGTAATTTTTTTTAACCAACTTACCATGATGTAGTCTGAATCTGATACTCCCTCAGATCCAAATTAATTGACTCAACTATCTGTAGATACGGATGTATCTAGATGTGTTTTAGCTCTAGATACTACTGCCTCCATCCCAAAGCTTTGGGCTTATATTATTTTTAAAAAGTCAAACTATACCATGTTTGACTAAGCTTTTACCAAAAAATCAGTAACATGCAAAATACAAAATTAATATCATTAAATAGATAATAAAATATATTTTCCTACGGTATCTACACAGTATTATATTTGTTGATAGAATGTTCTAAAATTTTGGTCAAACTTTGCTTGTTTTGATTTCTCAAAAATAAATAAGTCTTAAGCTTTTGGATGGTGGTAGTACATTCATATCTAGACAAAGCTGAGTTAACTAGTTTTTTGTCTGTCCATAGCTAGTGTTCACGCTGCAAAAGGCTAAGAGCATCCACTATATGCATCGGTCTATCTCATACAGGTAATTCAATATCACTTTGAGGTCTGCCTTTTGTTTTGCTATTCATATGCAGACTGAAACTTTAGGGCCTTTACTCAAAAGGAAGATCAAAACTGCGGCTGATCAGGCTGCCAGTATGTTGATGCCGCCCCCATCTTCTAAATGCCTCTACAAGCACAAGGCCACGCGCCGGTGGTGGTGATCTTTTAATGAATATGGTATATTTTCTTAATCCACAAAACATGCCTTGATTTTTCTCTGTTTATTGTCGGTTTTTTCTATGCTTGCCAAAAGTTTACAACAACAACAACAACAACCAAGCCTTTCAGTCCCAAACAAGTTGGGGTAGGCTAGAGTTGAAACCCATAAGATCTCGAAGCCAAAAGTTTAGAAACACCAAATTCGTTTGCTTACAATCATCATACAGTAATGTTCATCTACTCCAGTTCCCCTAACCCAACAAAAAATGATATTAATTACGATTTTTAGATTAAAAGAGCACCATTAGGCGCTGTTAATTACGACTTTGAGATTAAAATGTCATTTGCAATTGTTAATTACAATTTTGAGACAAATGGTTAGTTTAACCTCAATCTCTTACGCTCTCCATTTATCCCAACCGAACAAAAATTTAACCATTCCATTCCTCCGAAATGGAACCATTCCATTCCATTCCCACGCTCAAGCTTTCAGAACCGAACACACCATTGCATTGTTGTGAACTGTCGTCCATACACGGACCTACCCTTCCACTTACATCCAGCACTATATGCATCGATCTGTCTCGAGTCATTCAATATCATGCTGAGATCTGTTCCCATTCTTATGCGGCTGAAATCGCCTGCGCCTTTACTCAAGTGGATGCAAAATGAGGCCAATGAGGCTGCTGTGAGGACGATGGTGCCGCACCATCTTCCGAAAACCTCTACAAGCACGAGGCCATGGGCCAGTGGGTGGTGACCTTTTAATGAATCTGGTATATTTTCTTAATCCACATACATGATTTCATTATTATCTGTTTAATTATTGTTGGCTTTGTCTAATGCTTACCAAAAGTTCGAAACAACTGCGTTTGCTTACAATCATCATACACTAATTTTTCACTTTTTCACTGTCTCATCCAAAGATATAAAACTCGTTGATTTCCATTGGCTTCTTTTGTAATCATTTGCATTGTTGTCGATTGTTCTCTATGCACAACCCTATTCTTCCACTTACACCCGCACTATTTGCATCAGTCTATCTCATAGATTTATTAAATATCAATGATGAGTTACATTTGCTATTCATATGCAGGATGAAACTTCGTGCCTCTACTCAAATGGATAAAAAATGATCCCGATGAGGCTCTTGTGAAGACGATGGTGCCGCCACCATCTTCTCGAAAACCTCCTCAAGCACAAGGCCACGGGCCACCGGTGGTACCCTTTTCAAGAAGCGGTATATTTTCTTAATCCTCATACATGATTTGATTTTTGTCTGCTTATTGCCGGCTTTGTCTAATGCTTACCAATAGTTCAGAAACACACACACTTATTCTTACACTTACATCCAGCACTATATGCATCGGTGTCTCATAGATTCATTTTATATATCACTCGATGTCTGTTGCTCTTCAATTTTCATATGCATCGAAATCGCTAACCCTTCATTGGTCAAAAGGATTGCAAGCTGCTTTGATGAGGCATCTGCAGAGGCTGCCACCAAGTTACTATCGGCCCACCTTCCGGATGCTTATATAAGCTCAAGTCCAAGGACCAGCCGGCCGTAACCATCCAAGGGTTCGGGTATATTTTCTTAAGCCACATATACATGCCATGATTTATGTACGATATTATCACCGACTCTGTCTAATGCTTTTGGAATTCGGAAACACCAAATTAGCATGCTTATATTCATCATACACTAATTTTTCACTGCATCAGGTTGTAACATAGTGTTATGCACTCGCTTGTCAACATTTGCATTGCTCTGAACTATGCACTTTACACAACCTAATTCTTCCACTTACATTCAGCGCTACGCACCAGTAGTACCTCCCATGTTTCCTTCACCATCCCGATGCCGAGCTTGCGGGAATATGGCGGGCCCATGTACATACCCCGCATATAACACCTCCTATGGCTCTATCTACCTTTCTAGTAGCTCCTTCACAGAGTTACGTATGTATTCTCGGTGGTTTAGCATGAATTGGCATATAGTAAAGTCTTGTTTTTAGTCTTCTGCTTCTTACATTTGTATCAATTTTCACATGCAGTTGTACCTTGTGAACTTCGTCCAATGATTAACCAGATGTGTTCGCATGAAGGGTCTTTCACTATGCATGGCAATGGCAAATTGATGAACACCTACACGGTCTATGAGGTGTATGTCTACAAGACGCATGCCATCACATATTTGTATGGACATGATTGGAGAAAGTTTGCTTTTGACTACGGTGCGAAGAAGGGCGACGACAGTGAGGATCGTAAACTCAAACGGGCAGATATACGTAATCGCTTACAGAGTTGGAGACACTTCCAAATATATAATATGTAACTTTTTTCTACTCATATCTTTTGATAACTGTTCGAGCAGTTGTTCTAAACCATTCCCTCTGTTCTAGCTTGGGTTTAACATGATCAAAGCTGCAGATCCCCGATGGAACATGAGCGGATGTCACAAAGGGCAACCACACCGGCACCGCACCGGCTTCCCACTCTCCTGCATCGGCACCGGTTCCTGTACCAGCTCCGTTCTTGCATCTACCCGCAGTCCCCTACATCAGCATTGGTTCTGTAGAGGCCCCATATACTACACTGCCCGGCGGCCTCGCATCAACCTTGGTTCCTCTAGCTGCACCGTTTCATCGCACCGCCTGATCGCCTCTGCATCAAGACCGGTTCCTCTAGAGGCACCGTTTCGCACCTGCCCAGCCAGTCTCTGCATCAAGCACCAGCTCGTGTACCAGCCTGTGCTCCCCGCACCTGCCCGGCCCAGATCACCGAGGTCTCAGCTCATTGCTGTGGCCACCCGTGTGGTGACCGGGACGCATCTCGAAGGCTATGTTCGTGAGTATATGACAGCATAACTGCTCTTATCTTGATGTCTTCTCCGCTCAAAGTCTCACATGGTTCAGTGCATTGGTGCCATTGACTAATTTTTGGTGGTATCTCTTGCTTTGAATCAGAAATTGCCTAAAAGTATCTCCAAGGATCTCAATGCTGGCCGAAGGGGCAAGATATCCTCGTCATGGAGAGTGAAGGTCTCACCGTGGAGGGACGGTACTCCGTCGGTCCACAGATGGCCGCTTGCTGTTACTTCAGGTGGAAAAAGTTCATTGACGGTGCCAAACTTCGCATTGGATCAAAGTTGAAGGTCAAGATCTTTCGATGCATTTGTGACATGCTGGTCATAAAGTTCGCGGTTGTCTAGTTCTGTTGCCCCATGAGCCCTTAGCAAATGCATTTGTAGTTATACTTATATATGGTTATCTTATCTCGAACTGCTAATTAATTGTATGGGTGGTAAAACTCGCAAGCTTTTGCTCTTAGCAAGTATGTATGTATGATCAGCTATTATGATAACTAATGTTTGTGTTCATCTTAATTTGCATTTCCGTTTTAGAAAAAAACTTAATTTCTATTTTGGCTGACCTGTTAGAGAACTATCAGATTGAACCCACAACATGATTCAAATAGATTCATTACACTGAGCCACATGTCTTGACCTTGCTATACACTACTTCCATTAATCGGTGCAAGAAGGCTTACACAGTGCTGAACCATGGCAGATTCGAATCCACCTTATCTATCTAGAAATACAACCTTTGCGTAAAGAGGATTTGCGGTATGGGGAGGCTGACATTGGGGACCCATGAGCCAGCCGGCGTCGTCAACGTTTTAAAGGTGGCGGAGATCGAAAGAAAAAATAAGCCAAAAATCAGTTGGTAAACAAATTCAAGAAAAGAAACATTTACCTTTACGAGAGGATGACATGCGGGACCCATGAGGCGGCGGCATCCTCAACTATTTCAAGGCTAGGGATCAAAAGAAAAAGGAAATAGCCGAAATTAATTAGGGTCAAAAATAAATCCATCAAAGGAAACTTTTATTGTTCATAGAGGATGACATGTGGGACCGACTTGCCAGCTGCGTCGTCATCGTTTCAAAGGGGGCAGGGGATCAAAAGAAAAAGGCAAATAGCCAGAAATTAGGGGAAAAAAATAAATCCAACAAAGGAAACTTTTATTGTTCATAGAGGATGACATGCGGGACCCATGAGCCAGCAGCTTCCTCAACGTTTCAAAGTCGGCATGAGATTGAAAGAAAAAGCCAAGTGACATAATATCAGGAGCCAAAAATAATCCAAGAAAAGAAACTTTATTGTACATAGAGGATGACATGCGGGTCCCATTTTGTAGCAGCGGTCTCAACGCTTCCAAGGTGGCACAGACCGAAAGAAAAATGAAGTAGCCGAGAAATCGGGGTGTGAAAAAAATCCAAGAAAAGAAAGATTTCAATTGGGTCAGATTCTGGACATACGGGCCTTCGAACTATCCTGCTGGGCCTTTTGACTCGTACAATTTCAGCCCACTCCAAAACAGGAAAGGTCGGATTTTTCTAAAAAAAAAACAGGAAAGTCCTATGCTTCGCAAAAACAAAAACAAGGAGATTCAACATATAAGTTTGTTTATGTAGATATAAAGATTTAATTTATCCGTTTGCAATAGCTCAGAGCGAAATACAACGTTTATTGTCAGCAAAATAAAATATCACATGTTTCTTGTACGGGGAGGCTGACATCGGGGACCCATGAGCCAGCAGCGTCGTCAACGTTTCAAAGGCGGCAGGGGACCGAAAATAAAAAAAAGCCAAAAATCAGTTGGTAAAAAAATACAAGAAAAGAAAACATTTATCGTTCGAGAGGATGACATCACCGGGACCCATGAGGCAGCAGCATCCTCAACGTTTCAAAGTCGGCATGAGATCGAAAGAAAAAGCCAAGTGACATAATATCAGGAGCCAAAAATAATCCAAGAAAAGAAACTTTATTGTACATAGAGGATGACATGCGGGTCCCATTTTGTAGCAGCGGTCTCAACGTTTCCAAGGCGGCACAGGACCAAAAGAAAAATGAGGCAGCAGCATTCTCAACAATTCCAAGGCGGCGGGATCAAAAGAAAAAAGGAAATAGCCAGAAATTTATTAGGGGTCAAAAATAAATCCACCAAAGGAAACTTTTATTGTTCATAGAGGATGACATGTGGGACCGACCTGCCAACGACGTCCTCATCGTTTCAAAGGGGGCGGGGGATCAAAAGAAAAAGGCAAATAGCCAGAAATTAGGGGTCAAAAATAACTCCAAGAAAGGAAACTTTTTATTGTTCGTAGAGGATGACATGCGGGACCCATGAGCCACAGCTTACTCAACGTTTCAAAGGTGGCATGAGATCGAAAGAAAAAGGCAAGTGACCAAATATCGGGAGCCAAAAATAATCCAAGATTTATTGTACATAGAGGATGACATGTGGGTCCCATTTTGCAGCGGCGGTCTCAATGTTTGTAATGCGGCTTGAGATCAAAAGAAAAAGAAAGTAGCTAGTAATTAGGGGGTGAAAAAACTCCAAGAAAAGAAAGTTGATGGACATAGAGGATGACATGCGGGTCCCTTGAGCCAACAGCTTAATCAACGTTTCAAAGGGGGCAGGGGATCAAAATAAAAAGGCAAGACAAAAATCAGAGGGAGAAAAAAATCAAACAAATGAAACTATTATAGCACATAGAGGATGACATGCGGGTCCCATGAGCCGAGGTTCCTCAACGTTTCAAACGTGGCATGAGATCGAAAGAAAAAGGCAAGTGACCAAATATGAGGTGCCAAAAAAAACTCCAAGAAAAGAAAGTTGATTGCTCATAGAGGATGACATGCGGGTCCCATTTAGTCAGCGGTCTCACTGTTTGAGAGGCGGCGAGGATCGAAAGAAAAAGGCAAGTGACCAAATATCGAGCCAAAAATAATTCAAGAAAAGAAAGTTTTATAGTCCATAGAGGATGACATGCGGGTCCCATTTAGCAGCAGCGGTATCACCGTTTGAGAGGCGGCAGGATCGAAAGAAAAAGGCAAGTGACCAAATATGAGGTGCCAAAAAAAATCCAAGAAAAGAAAGTTTTATAGTACATAGAGGATGACATGCGGGTCCCATTTAGCAGCAGCGGTATCACCGTTTGAGAGGCGGGAGGGGATCGAAAGAAAAAGGCAAGTGACCAAATATGAGGTGCCAAAAAAAATCCAAGAAAAGAAAGTTTTATAGTACATAGAGGATGACATGCGGGTCCCATTTAGCAGCAGCGGTATCACCGTTTGAGAGGCGGCAGGGGATCGAAAAAAGGCAAGTGACCAAATATGAGGTGCCAAAAAAACTCCAAGAAAAGAAAGTTGATTGCACATAGAGGATGACATGCGGGTCCCATTTAGCAGCAGCGGTCTCAACGTTTCCAAGGCGGCAAGGGATCAAAAGAAAAAGGAAGTAGCCAGAAATCAGGGGGTCAAAAAAATCCAAGAATAGAAATTTTTTTCGTTCATAGAGGATGACATGCGGGACCCATGATCCTGCATCGTAAACGGCTCGATCGGAGAACGTTGAACGAGATGGCGCGATCGAGAAAAAAAACAATGCCAGAGAGGCTGCCATCTGGGCCCTACATCCCTCGGCGGTGCGGATTTGCGTTGACTCGGCCGGCGAACCCGAGATTTCGAGATGCACCACGTCCCAGGCCACCATACGCGACGTTTTGGCCGCTTTCGTCGGGCTAGGTGGCCTCAAAAACGAGAAAAAAAAAGTTTTGACATGCACCACGGAGGGACCCAAAATCGTCGGCCATGGTACACCAGCAACCACGGCGCGACTTCAACTTCGTCGGCCATGGCAACTTTTCTTGTAGTGATTGTTAGGGGGGTGACAATAATGCATTCACCAAAATCCGCAAATATGTATGCCTCATGTTTATACCAAAATTATACCACTTTTGGGCCGTTTCAAATTACTAAAACTATATGCCAAAACTATATCCCCTAAAAGAAAAAGGAAAGCGAAAGATAGTTGATAATTGTTAGAGGGGTGACAATAATGCATCCACCGACAGAGAGAGAGGGGTGGCCACGAAGAGAGAGAGAGGGGTGGCCACGAAGAGACGGGGAGGGGTATACTGCCCGTTAGATCAGTTGATCAACGGTTCGTGGAGTCGATCCGTGTGACAACGGCTCAACCAATCAGTATAAGTTTGGGCTTCTTAGAGCATTTGTGACAGAACTTGAGGGCAAAACTGAGTAGTACTAACAATCCAAGGGCACATAAATAGTAAATAGACTAAGGGATTCAAACAAAAAGAATTACAAAATGAAAAATGCGTGTTTTGTACAATATAATTCATATTGGGCTACATCAAATTATTTGCAATTCAAATATACATGAGTGTGACAATTATGGCATCATTTAGACAAAATATGTTTTTGGGGAAGATGTTTTGCAAAGGGGTTTGAGTGGAAAACCATGCATCTTCATAGCTACACTAGTGATTCTGAGAAGTGGTAATTTGTGGTAAAACTTGATTTATATATGTTTGTTAAGGTTTTATTGGTGGCAGGTTGCGTAGGAAGACTCCATGAGTAGGTGCCACTATGTTTTTATTTTTTTGAATTTTTTTGCGCATGAAATGCCTCAATTAGATATGTTAATCTCATTTGTTGACTCTCTGTTGACTAGCTACTTGAGGGTAAAACTGAGTATATTGCACTTGCCAGTCTAAGTACTCGAGGGGAAAACTGAGTACAGATAAATTTTTTGTATAAGGCCCGAGGTTATAACTGAGTACACCAAACGTCCCAGGGTTAGACTCGTGTCGCGGTGCACGCTGCAGCCGTGCATAGCGGACGCGTGTTGCGGTACACACCACCTTCGTCTTTATAGAGCCCTTTTCCTCTCCCTCGACGCACGTTCTCACTGCAACCGCCTCTCCTGTCCCATCATCTTCTCCACAACCGAAGAAAAAACCCCGAAGAAAACCGCCGGCGATGGAGAAGAATGAGATGCCCATTGTCGGCGCATCAGCCGCCGGCGCATCGGCCGCTGCCCCCGTCCAGGCCCCTGTCGCTGCTTCCAACGTAGCAGTCGGCGCATCAGCCGCCGGCGCATCGGCCGCCGCCACCGTCCAGGCCCCCGTCGCTTGGGACCCGTACGAACCAGTGCCGTACATCGCGCCGGAGAACCCCTACGACACCAGCATCGTCGATGACGAGCCGGAGGTAACCCTTTGCTCCCTTGTTCTTATCTCATTTCAATCCTTTTGTGTTAGATCTAACGTTATTAGGGTTCGTCTGTTCCTAGTTCAATCCATTTGTGTTAGATCTAGCGTTATTAGGGTGCGTATGTTCCTAGTTCAATCCTTTTGTGTTAGATCTTGCGTTATTAGTGCTTGTGATTTGCTTTTGTTTAATATTTGTGCCGATGATGATGAATATTTGGGCACAAATTGATTCAGGGTTTGGTCAGTAAACAATTGGTGTGTTCAAGTTTGTTGTGCATGATCTTTGGTTTACTGACTCAAATCCTGGATATAAGTGTGTCCAATATAACTGAGGCTACCTCTTTTTTTCGAGCCCATATTATCATGCATGATCTTTGTTCACTCTCTGTTCCATCATCGTTGCAATTGACTCCATGTTTTTTGCACGATCTTTGGTGCTATGTGACAGGTGCAGAGCAGCGACGTCGACAGCGACGACGAGTCCTTCCACACCAAGACTCGCCACGTCCTCAGGAGGCTGCAGTCCGGCCATTACGATGGCCCCTTTGCTCGAGGCATTTACAAGTGCCCCTTCTGCAACAGGAAGCTCCGCGCCACCGACTTCAACTGCCTGGTGAACCATGCTGAATCCATTGGCAGATGCGGCGCTAGAGTTGGAACGACGGTGAACGTGCATGCGTTCATGGCCAAACACAAAGCACTTGGGATTCACCTGCGCAACCTCCAGGCGAGTCACGGGCGCAACTGGAGGCGTTGAACATGCCTACCTTGCACTCTCGTATGTGATCGCTCTATCTCAGAGAGCAGCTTAAATTCATGTAAAATGTAGCTTATGTTGTAGGGTTCTATCGGTACTACTGTTGGATCTGTCATGAATATATCTATGCTATGTTGGCTGCTCTATGCAAGCTTATCCTATATTTTCTCTGGATTTGTGCCCTAGATTTCCTACCTGATTGGGTAAAAACGAAGGCATAAAGAAATGAATGGCGTTAAAAAACAGAAGGAGAAGCTGCTCTAGATTTGCTACCAATTTGGGCTATCAAATAGGAATGAGATCGAGCGAGAGAGAGGAAAAAGGTACATTGAAAACTGCTAATCTGGGCGAAAGAGACAGAAACCACTCGTGCCCACGTACCGGACCCACACGGCTCCACACTCTACGGCCCCACACGCTACGGCCACACAAACATGGTCTTGTCCTGTCCCACGCGGTTCCTTCCTACTAGCCCCACACGACGCGACCCCACAAACAACACGACCCCACTCGTCAGCACGGAACGGTCAACTTAACGGATTCCTGCCGTCGGAGCTTCTTCTGCGGGTTTCAAACAAGGACTTGGGGAAAACTGAGGAAAAACTAAAGAGCTGGGGAAAACTGAGCACAACTAAGGAACCGAGGGCACGAAAATAGAAATCCCTTGAAAAAAATTCAGCAGTTTTATCATAAGCAATTTCAGCAGTTTTAGCAGTTTCGGGCAGTTTTCCACGCTTTGCATTAGGAGTAGAAACATTGCTAACACCAATTATTTTACCATTGATAGTAGGAGGTGTAGCAACATGTGAAGCATTATCATTACTAGTGGTGGTAATAGTCCAAACTTTAGCTACATTATTCTCTTTAGCATTTTCTTCTTTTTCCCACCTAGCACGCAATTCGGCCATCAATCTTATATTCTCATTAATTCAAAATTGGATAGCGTTTGCTGTAGAAAATGACTTAATATCTTTATCTTCATTAGGCATAACTTTCAATTTCAAAAGATCAACATAAGCAGCAAGACTATCGACTTTAGAAGCAAGAATATCAATTCTCCCAAGCTTTTCTTCAACAGTTTTGTTAAAAGCAGTTTGTGTACTAATAAATTCTTTAAGCATGGTTTCAAGTCCAGGGGGTCCATTCCTATTATTGTTGTAAGAATTACCGTAAGAATTACCATAACCATTACCATTATTAGAAGGATATGGCCTATAGTTGTTACTAGAATTATTCCGATAGGCATTGTTGTTGAAATTATTATTTTTAATGAAGTTCACATCAACATGCTCTTCTTGAGCAACCAATGAAGCTAACGGAACATTATTAGGATCAACATTAGTCCTACCATTCACAAGCATAGACATAATAGCATCAATCTTATCACTCAAGGAGGAGGTTTCTTCAACAGAATTTACCTTCTTACCTTGTGGAGCTCTTTCCGTGTGCCATTCAGAGTAATTAATCATCATATTATCAAGAAGCTTTGTTGTGGTGCCTAGAGTGATGGACATAAAAGTACCTCCAGTAGCTGAATCCAACAAGTTCCGCGAAGTAAAATTCAATCCTGCATAAAAGGTTTGGATGATCATCCAAGTAGTCAGTCCATGAGTTGGGCAATTTTTAACCAAAGATTTCACTCTTTCCCATGCTTGAGCAACATGCTCATTATCCAATTTCTTAAAATTCATTATGCTACTTCTCAAAGATATAATTTTAGCAGGGGGATAATATCTACCAATGAAAGCATTCTTACATTTAGTCCATGAATCAATACTATTCTTAGGCAAAGATAGCAACCAATCTTTAGCTCTTCCTCTTAATGAGAAAGGAAACAATTTTAATTTTATAATGTCACCATCTACATCCTTATACTTTTGCATTTCACATAGTTCAACAAAATTATTAAGATGGGCAGCAGCATCATCAGAACTAACACCAGAAAATTGCTCTCTCATAACAAGATTTAGTAAAGCAGGTTTAATTTCAAAGAATTCTGCTGTAGTAGCAGGTGGAGCAATAGGTGTGCATAAGAAATCATTATTATTTGTGCTTGTGAAGTCACACAACTTAGTATTTTTAGGAGTACCCATTTTAGCAATAGTAAATAAAGCAAACTAGATAAAGTAAATGCAAGTAACTAATTTTTTTGTGTTTTTAATATGGAGAACGCAAGAAAGATAGTAAATAAAGTAAAGCAAGTAACTAATTGTTTTTGTATTTTTGATATAAAGCAAACAAAGTAGTAAATAAAATAAAGTAAAGCAAGACAAAAACAAAGTAAAGAGATTGGAAGTGGAGACTCCCCTTGCAGCATGTCTTGATCTCCCCGGCAACGGCGCCAGAAAAAGAGCTTGATACGCGTACAGCACGCGTCCGTTGGGAACCCCAAGAGGAAGGTGTGATGCGTACAACAGAAAGTTTTCCCTCAGTAAGAAACCAAGGTTTATCGAACCAGTGTAAGCCAAGAAGCACGTTGAAGGTTGATAGTGGCGGAGTGTAGTGCGGCGCAACACCAGGGATTCCGGCGCCAACGTGGAACCTGCACAACACAACCAAGATACTTTGCCCCAACGTAACAGTGAGGTTGTCAATCTCACCGGCTTGCTGTAACAAAGGATTAGATGTATAGTGTGGATGATGATGTTTGCAAAGAACAGTAGAACGAGTATTGCAGTAGATTGTATTCGATGGAAAGAATGGACCGGGGTCCACAGTTCACTAGTGGTGTCTCTCCAATAAGAAATAGCATGTTGGGTGAACAAATTACAGTTGGGCAATTGACAAATAAAGAGGGCATAACAATGCACATACATATTATGATGAGTATTGTGAAATTCAATTGGGCATTACGACAAAGTACATAGACCGCTATCCAGCATGCATCTATGCCTAAAAAGTCCACCTTCAGGTTAGCGTCCGCACCCCTTCCAGTATTAAGTTGCAAACAACAGACAATTGCATTAAGTATGGTGCGTAATGTAATCAACACAAATATCCTTAGACATAGCATTGATGTTTTATCCCTAGTGGCAACAGCACATCCACAACCTTAGGGATTGCTGTCACTCCCCCAGATTTAATGGAGACATGAACCCACTATCGAGCATAAATACTCCCTCTTGGAGTCACAAGTATCAACTTGGCCAGAGCCTCTACTAGCAACGGAGAGCATGCAAGATCATAAACAACACATATATAGATTGATAATCAACATAACATAGTATTCCATATTCATCGGATCCCAACAAACGCAACATGTAGCATTACAAATAGATGATCTTGATCATGTTAGGCAGCTCACAAGATCGAACAATGATAGCACATGAGGAGAAGACAACCATCTAGCTACTGCTATGGACCCATAGTCCAGGGGTGAACTACTCACACATCACTCCGGAGGCGACCATGGCGATGAAGAGTCCTCCAGGAGATGATTCCCCTCTCCGGCAGGGTGCCGGAGGCGATCTCCTGAATCCCCCGAGATGGGATTGGCGGCGGCGTCTCTGGAAGGTTTTCCGTATCGTGGCTCTCGGTACTGGGGTATTCTCGACGAAGGCTTTAAGTAGGCAGAAGGGTAGGTCAGGGGGCGTCACGAGGGGACCACACGCCAGGGTGGCGCGGCCCCAGCCCTGGACACGCGGCCCTGCTGTGTCGCCGCCTCGTCGCCCCACTTCGTTTCCCTTTCGGACTTCTGGAAGCTTCGTGCAAAAATAAGACCCTGGGCGTTGATTTCGTCCAATTCCGAGAATATTTCCTTACTAGGATTTCTGAAACCAAAAACAGCAGAAAACAGCAATTGGCTCTTCGGCATCTCGTTAATAGGTTAGTGCCGAAAAACGCATAAATATGACATAAAATGTGTATAAAACATGTGAGTATCATCATAAAGTAGCATGGAACATAAGAAATTATAGATACGTTTGAGACGTATCAGCTGTCCGCACGAAGAATGAGCCGGAGCGCGTTAAGCGCCACGAAGGCGAGTATAATCCTCCCGGAATAGCATCCGGGAGGAGGTTCCGCAGCAAGGCCAGACTCAGGGCCTCTCCCTAGGTTAGACCGCGATGGAACAGGATATCCCAGCCCCCCTGGGCAGCGTCGGCAACAAGAATGGGGGGGTCTGCGCAAATGGTGAAGAGGTCCGGGAAGTCATGACAAATGGGGCGGTCACCAAGCCATGGGTCGAGCCAGAACATGGTCCCTCTACCATTGCCTATGGAGAGGGATAGTCCCACTCTGATCTCATGCTTAATGTCCTGGAGGGCTCTCCAAAACTGAGATCCCTCCAGGCGGTCGCAAGCAAGGAGTGGCCGGCTCCGTAGGTATTGGCCTTAATCAACTTAAGCCACAGTCCCCCATCGTCAGATAAGATCCTCCAGACCCATTTCAGCATGAGGGCCACATTCATGTGACATGAGGAGATAATCCCTATGCCCCCAAGATCCTTGGGGGCGCATACATCGGCCCATTTGACCATGTGATATTTTTGACGGCATGTCCTGTCTTGCCAAAAGAAGCGTGAGAGCTCTTTGTCAAAGGCAGCATTTACCTCCTCGGGAAGGATGTACAGGCCCATGATATACACGGGAAGACTAGACAGGCACGAATCAATGAGAACCGTCTTGCTACCCTTGGAGGTGAACCTCCCGCACCACGGTTTAGCCTTCGCTCTAACTCGCCCCACCAAGGGGGCGAGGTCTCTAATAAGGATCCTAGAATCCCTAACAGGTACTCCCAGGTAGTTCACAGGGAAAGATGACAACCTGCAGTTGAGGTTGTCAGTGATCCGCTGTTGGGTTTCCGGAGGGTACCCCAAGACCACTACCTCACTTTTGTCAAAGTTAATTTTGAGGCCCAACATGGCCTCAAAACAGAGGAGTAGGAACTTGGTGTTCTGGATATCTAGGTCCAAACCCTCGAACATAATCATGGTATCGTCCGCATACTGTAGGTGGGTCACCCCTCCACCAGGGATCAGGTGTCCGACCACTCCAGTAATATGGCCCGAGATCCTAGCCCTCTCCAGGATCTCGGCCAGGGAGTCAACCACAGCATTGAAGAGGATAGGGGATAGGGGGTCGCCCTGTCGCATTCCACACACCGGCCTAAAATAGGGACCCACTTCCCCATTAATTTTAATGGATGTGCTGCCAGTCATCACCGTCTACATAATCAAGCCAATCATCTGATCATCAACGTCCCTCCTCTGAAGGACCTGTCGGAGGAAGGACCAGTCCAAGCGGTCGTACGCCTTTTGAAAGTCTAGTTTTAAGAAGACACCCGTCTGGTGTCGACTCCTAATCTCATGTACAATCTCATGAAGCGCTAGAATTCCATCGTGGATGTGATGGCCCTTGAGGAAGGCAAACTGGTTTTGGTGCGTAATCCGCTCCATAACCGGAGCCAACCTGACCGCGCACACCTTGGAGAACAACCGTTGGATCACATTGATGACGGTAATTGGCCTGAACTGGCGTATATCCGTGGGCCCCTCTACCTTGGGGATCAGGGTAATAACACCGTAGTTCAGGCGCCCCATATCCAGAGTGTTCCAACGTAGAACTCTTGAAACATGGGCATGATAGTCCCCTGGATTTTCTCCCAGAATTTCTGGAAGAAGACAACCGGGAGTCCATCAGGACCAGGGGCCGAGTTGGCCTTCATGCCATCCAACGCGCTCCAGACTTCCGTTGGGAGGAACGGAAGGGTGAGAGCGGCATTCTCCTCCTCAGAGACCCATGCCCTAGCTGGCCATAGATCCACCGCGAGGGCCACCCCTGTTCTGTGGCCGGCCGCGAATAAACCTTTATAAAAGGTATAAATATGGGTGGTGATATCACCGGGCTCCTCCAGTAAGATATCACCATCCCAGAGACAGGAGATGGAGCACTTCCGGCAACGGCCATTGGCTATCGCGTGGAAGTATGCAGTGTCCGCATCCCCTTGGAGGAGCCAATTCTGGTGACTCCGCTGTCGCCAGAAGACCTCCTCCCCCGGTAGATCTCCATAAGCAAGTGTTCGAGGGCATAACACTGAAGCCACTCTTCAGCAGCTAGGCCCTCCTCGTCTGCGGCGCGATCTAGCTCCTAAATCTGACGAAGGAGTAGGTATTTCTTCTGGCGTACCTCCGCCCCTAGGTTAGCCCCCAGCCTCTCATAAACTGGCGGTCTATCTTCACGCAGTGATGCCAAATATCAACTGCATTGAAGAGCCGAGGCGGGGAGTCCGCCGCCCGCTCCCATTTGCTGCCAACCGCCTCCATGAACCCTGGCTGTCTGAGCCAGAAGTTCTCAAAGTGGAAGCAGTTTAACCTTGGGGGGGGCGAGGACAACAGAAGTGGGGGGGTGGTCAGACCCAATCCTTGTGGCCGCCCTAAGCGAGCATAAGGGGAATTCCATCTCCCATTCAACCGACACAAAGACCCGGTCCAGCACACTCTGGACTGGGTCAATGCAATTGTTGCTCCACGTAAACCGAGCTCCAACACACGTGATCTCTCTAAGGGCGAGATCCGCAAGGCAGTCGTTGAACATCCTCATCCTGGGGATGTCCACACGCGTCGAGCTCTTGTCCTCCGGGAGCGAATCAAGTTAAAATCGCCGGCCACAACCACTGGGTGGTGCACCGGTCGATTTTATTACGCAGCTCCTCCAAGAAGGACTGAGACCTCGAATGGTCCGCCGGCCCATAAACGATAATAACCTCCCAACTAAGGTTAGAACGTTTATGAGTAACGACCATACTCACGAAGAACTCACCATGGTCCATATCCTCCACCTTGAAGGTATCCTCCTTCACCCCTAGGAGAATGTGAAAGGACACGGATGTCGCCTAGAGGAGGGTGAATAGGCGGTTTAAAACTTTTACGAGATGGGCTTAACAAATGCGGAATAAAACTAGCGTTTACTTTGTCAAGCCCAAAGCCTATATACTATGGTTCACCTATGTGCACCAACAACTTATGCTAAGCAATACAAGCAACTTATGTGATAGCAAGATATATAACTTCAAGCACGATGGCTGATGACCCACAAGTATAGGGGATCGCGGCAGTCTTCGAGGGTAGTATAACCCAAATTTATTGATTCGACACAAGGGGAGGTAAAGAATACTTATAAGCCTTAACAACTGAGTTGTCAATTCAGCTGCACCTGGAAAAGCACTAGCAACAGGGGTGATGTGAAAGTAGCAGTAATATGAGAGCGGTAATGATAAGAATACAGCAGTAATAGCAATATGAGAGCGATGGCACCAGAGAATAGTTGATACTACTTCCAATGACATGTAGAACAAGTATATTATGATGAGAGATGGACCGGGGTTCCCAGCGATCTACACTAGTGGTAATTCTCCAATAAGTGACAAGTGTTGGGTGAACAAATTACAGTTGGGCAATTGATAGGAATCAAAGCATTAAGCTAGAACATCATGATTATTAATTATGTAGGCATGTTTTCCAATAATAGTCGTACGTGCTCGCAATGAGAAACTTGCACAACATCTTTTGTCCTACCAGCCGGTGGCAGCCGGGCCTCAAGGGAAACTACTGGATATTAAGGTACTCCTTTTAATAGAGTACCGGAGCAAAGCATTAACACACCGTGAAAACATGTGATCCTCACATCACTACCATCCCCTCCGGTTGTCCCGATTTCTGTCACTTCGGGGCCATTGGTTCCGGACAGTGACATGTGCATACAACTTGTAGGTACAATCTAAGCAACAATATAGAGCTTAAATCTAAGATCATGGCACTCGGGCCCTAGTGACAAGCATTAAGCATAACAAGATTGCAGCAACAATAACTTCACAAACTTTATAGATAGACTAATCATAATGTATCATCCATCGGATCCCAACAAACACAACACCGATTACATCAGATGAATCTCAATCATGTAAGGCAGCTCATGAGACCATTGTATTGAAGTACATGGGGGAGAGTATACCGACATAGCTACTGCTAGAACCTGTAGTCCATGGGGGAACTACTCACGGAGCATGGCGGTGGCGGTGGCGTTGATGGAGATGGCTTCCGGGGGCACTTCCCCATCCCGGCAGGGTGCCGGAACAGAGTTCTGTCCCCCGAATTGGAGTTTCGCGATGGCGGCGGCGCCCCTGGAGTCTTTCTGGAGTTTCGTCAAAAGGTACGGTGTTTTTAGGTCGAAAGGGATTTTATAGGCGAAGAGGCGGCGCAGGGGGGCACCTGGGGGCGCCACACCCTAGGCCGGCGCGGCCAGGGTCTGGCCCGCGCCGCCATGTGGTGTGGTGGCCCCCTGGCCCCTCTCCGACTCTTCTTCGGTGTTCTGGAGCCTTCCGGGAAAAATAGGAGGTTTGGCGTTGAGTTAGTACAATTCCGAGACTAATGACCGAACAGCCTGTCTGGAACCAAAAACAATGCAGAAACAGGAACTGGCACTGTGGCATCTCGTTAATAGGTTAGTTCTGGAAAATGCATGAAACCATCATAAAGTGCAAGCAAAACATGTAAGTATTGTCATAAAACAAGCATGGAACGACAGAAATTATGGATACGTCGGGGACGTATCAGCATCCCCAAGCTTAGTTCCTGCTCGTCCCGAGCAGGTAAACGATAAAAAGAATATTTTCTGTAGTGACATGCTACTTACATAACCTTGATCATACTATTACAAAGCATATGAAATGAATGAAGTGACTCAAGGTAATGATCTATAGTTGCTAACAAATAGATAACATATAGCAAAACTTTTCATGAATAGTACTTTCAAGACAAGCATCAAAAGATTGCACAAGAGTTAACTCATAAAGCAATAGATTCAAAGTAAAGGCATCAAAGCAACACAAAGGAAGATATAAGTTTTAGCGGTTGCTTTCAACTTTCAACATGTACATCTCATGGATAATTGTCAACACAAAGTAATATGATGAATGCAAATATGCAAGTATGTAAGAATCAATGCACAGTTAACACAAGTGTTTGCTTCTAAGATGGAAGGAAGTAGGTATACTGACTCAACATAAAGTAAAAGAATGGCCCTTCGCAGAGGGAAGCATTGATTGCTATATTTGTGCTAGAGCTTTGGTTTTGAAAACATAAAGAGAGCATAAAAAGTAAAGTTTTGAGAGGTGTTTGTTGTTGTCAACGAATGGTAATGGGTACACTAACTACCTCGCCAACCGGACTTTCAAGAGCGGCTCCCATGAATTATTGCATTTTTGGGTGGCACTCCTTCCAACCTTTCTTTCACAAACCATGGCTAACCGAATCCTCGGGTGCCTGCCAACAATCTCATACCATGAAGGAGTGCCTTTTTATTTTAGTTTTATTATGATGATGACACTCCTCCCAACCTTTGCTTACACAAGCCATGGCTAACCGAATCCTTCGGGTGCCGTCCAACAATCACAAACCATGGAGGAGTGTCTATTTAGGTTAATTAATTTGGGACTGGGAATCCCGTTGCCAGCTCTTTTTGCAAAATTATTGGATAAGCGGATGTGCCACTAGTCCATATGAGAGTCCGTCAAAAGTAAATGACAAGGTTGAAAGCTAAACACCACATACTTCCTCATGAGCTATAAAACATTGACACAAATTGAGAAGCATTTTGAATTGTTTAAAGGTAGCACTCAAGCAATTTACTTTGGAATGGCAGGAAATACCACATAGTAGGTAGGTATGGTGGACACAATTGGCATAGTGGTTGGCTCAAGGATTTTGGATGCATGAGAAGTATTCCCTCTCGATACAAGGCTTAGGCTAGCAAGGCTATTTGAAGCAAAGACAAGTATGAACCGGTACAGCAAAACTTACATAAGAACATATCGCAAGCATTATAATACTCTACACTGTCTTCCTTGTTGCTCAAACACTTTACCAGAAAATATCTAGACCTTAAGAGAGACCAATTATGCAAACCAATTTTAACAAGCTTTACGGTAGTTCTCCACTAATAGGTTTAAACTACATGCAAAAACTTATGATCTACTTGAGAGCTCAAAACAATCGCCAAGTATCAAATTATCCAAGACATATGGGGCATTTTCCTTTTCCAACCAAATAAAGATAAGTATTGTAGCTTCCAACTTTTATCATTGAACATTAAAAGTAAAACGAAGAACAAGTGTTCATATGAAAAAGCGGAGCGTGTCTCTCTCCCAAACAAGGATTGCTAGGATCCGAATTTATTCAAACACAAACAAAAATAAAAACACACAGACGCTCCAAGTAAAGCACATATGATGTGACCGAATAAAAATATAGTTTCAGGGGAGGAACCTGATAAGTTGATGAAGAAGGGGATGCCTTGGGCATCCCCAAGCTTAGACGCTTGAGTCTTCTTGAAATATGCAGGGATGAACCACGGGGGCATCCCCAAGCTTAATCTTTTCACTCTTCTTGATCATATATCATCCTCCTCTCTTGACCCTTGAAAACTTCCTTCACAACAAACTTCTCATAAACTTCATTAGAGGGGTTAGTACTCAAAAAATTTGAATCCACCTTGATCCTGTAGTGGCACATTGCAAGAACTCAATATAACATTAGCTACAGCTCTCTACGTCTAGAAAACCTCGCTTAAAGTCCACAAGAGACAATGCAAAAAACAGAGACAGAATCTGCCAAAACAGAACAGCCAGTAAAGACGAATTTTAACAAAATACTTCCGTTGCTCAAATCAGAAAACTCAAAACTAACGAAAGTTGCGTACATATCTGAGGAACACGCACGTAAATTGGCATATTTTTCTGATTTCTCTACAGAGAAAACAGCCCAGATTCGTGACAGATAGAAATCTGTTTCTGCGCAGAAATCCAAATCTAGTATCAACCTTCGATTAGAGGCTTCACTTGGCACAACAAAACACAAAACTAAGATAAGGAGAGGTTGCTACAGTAGTAAACAATTTCCAAGACACAAATATAAAACAAAGTACTGTAGCAAAATAACACATGGGTTATCTCCCAAGAAGTTGCTTTCTTTATAGCCATTAAGATGGGCTCAGCAGTTTTAATGATGCACTCGCAAGAAATAGTATTTGAAACAAAAGAGAGCATCAAGAGGCAAATCCAAAACACATTTAAGTCTAACATGCTTCCTATGCAAAGGAATCTTGTAAATAAACAAGTTCATGAAAAGCAAAGTAACAAGCATAGGAAGATAAAACAAGAGTAACTTCAAAATTTTAAGCACATAGAGAGGTGTTTTAGTACCATGCAAATTTCTACAACCATATTTTCCTCTCTCATAATAATTTTCAGTAGCTTCATGAATAAACTCAACAATATAACTATCACATGCAACATACTTTTCATGATCCACAAACTCATAATTTTTATCAATCTCAAGAATAGTGGAATTAAAACTTTCAAGCTTACTTTTATTAATAATATAACAAGGTAGTTGATCAATCTCAAGAGATATGGGACTCATAGAATAAGTCAAGAACTCTCCAATCCCATTTTCATTAGTAGTACAATTAATAGTATCAAGTAACATAGGACCATCATCTAGAGCTTTATCATAAACATTTGCTAAGAAAAATTCTTTAGTACCATGCATTTTGACATCAGGCACAAACAAAGCATTATCATAAGATTTATCAAAGTAGCATGGATTATCATAAATAACAGTAGCATAATTATTCTCGCAAGTATTACTCATAGGTACTATTTCAAGAGAATCCACAGGAACATAACATTCAACCTCTTTCGGTAAGCATGGAGGACAATCAAATAATGTAAGAGATAAAGAGTTACTCTCATTAGAAGGTTGGCATGGGTAGCTAATCCATTCTTCCTCCTTTTGTTCATCACTCTCCTCTTCTTTTTCATCCAATGAGCTTTCAGGTTCATCAATTTCCTCCTCTTTTTCATCCAATGAGCTTTCAGGTTCATCAGTTTCTTCTTCCATAGGTTCCTGCAAATTGTGAGTGCATTCTTGTGCATTAATGAGTCTCTCTTTATAGTCAATGATATAAGGATTATCACTGAAGCATTCTATGCAACAATTAAGGATAGAAGAGACATAATCTTTAAGGTCCTTACAAACAACACAAGTTTCATAATTCTCAACCATGAAGGATTCGATCTCAGAAGCTCCCATAAATACGACAAATTGTTCTACCTCTTCGAACACATAATGAATATAGCAATTCCGATTATAGTTCTTAATTAAAAATTCCTCACTAAAGCCACATTGAAATTTAAGATGTTTAGTATCCTGTTGAGAGCAACAGTTTATATCATGGCGTTTAAGCAAGATTTTAGCAATTGTATTCACTTTTTCTATCATAGCACTCATTACTTCACCAGCTCTTGATTTTCTATAATTATTATAACATTCTATAAGCTCCAAGTAGGTTGTTGGTTCTCCCATAACAGCAGTTTTTAATTTTTAGATTTTTCAAATTTTTATGGATTTTTGGGTATATGAGGAAAATAAAACAAGACAAAAAGAAACTAAGCAAAGTAAACTACGCAAACTAATAATAGACAGAAATAAACTAAACACAAAAGTAAACTAAGCAAAACAAAATAAAATAAAACAGAGAGAGAGGTAGAGTGTACTCCCCAGGTGAACTTATGAGTAGAGCTATGCCTCCCCGGCAACGGCGCCAGAAAACAGTCTTGATGACCCATAAGTATAGGGGATCGCGGCAGTCTTCGAGGGTAGTATAACCCAAATTTATTGATTCGACACAAGGGGAGGTAAAGAATACTTATAAGCCTTAACAACTGAGTTGTCAATTCAGCTGCACCTGGAAAAGCACTAGCAACAGGGGTGATGTGAAAGTAGCAGTAATATGAGAGCAGTAGTAACAGTAACACAGCAGCAGTAATAGCAATATGAGAGCGATGGCACCAGAGAATAGTTGATACTACTTCCAATGACATGTAGAACAAGTATATTATGATGAGAGATGGACCGGGGTTCCCAGCGATCTACACTAGTGGTAATTCTCCAATAAGTGACAAGTGTTGGGTGAACAAATTACAGTTGGGCAATTGATAGGAATCAAAGCATTAAGCTAGAACATCAAGATTATTAATTATGTAGGCATGTTTTCCAATAATAGTCGTACGTGCTCGCAATGAGAAACTTGCACAACATCTTTTGTCCTACCAGCTGGTGGCAGCCGGGCCTCAAGGGAAACTACTGGATATTAAGGTACTCCTTTTAATAGAGTACCGGAGCAAAGCATTAACACACCGTGAAAACATGTGATCCTCACATCACTACCATCCCCTCCGGTTGTCCCGATTTCTGTCACTTCGGGGCCATTGGTTCCGGACAGTGACATGTGCATACAACTTGTAGGTACAATCTAAGCAACAATATAGAGCTTAAATCTAAGATCATGGCACTCGGGCCCTAGTGACAAGCATTAAGCATAACAAGATTGCAGCAACAATAACTTCACAAACTTTATAGATAGACTAATCATAATGTATCATCCATCGGATCCCAACAAACACAACACCGATTACATCAGATGAATCTCAATCATGTAAGGCAGCTCATGAGACCATTGTATTGAAGTACATGGGGGAGAGTATACCGACATAGCTACTGCTAGAACCCGTAGTCCATGGGGGAACTACTCACGGAGCATGGCGGTGGCGGTGGCGTTGATGGAGATGGCTTCCGGGGGCACTTCCCCGTCCCGGCAGGGTGCCGAAACAGAGTTCTGTCCCCCGAATTGGAGTTTCGCGATGGCGGCGGCGCCCCTGGAGTCTTTCTGGAGTTTCGTCAAAAGGTACGGTGTTTTTAGGTCGAAAGGGATTTTATAGGCGAAGAGGCGGCGCAGGGGGGCACCTGGGGGCGCCACACCCTAGGCCAGCGCGGCCACGGTCTGGCCCGCGCCGCCATGTGGTGTGGTGGCCCCTGGCCCCTCTCCGACTCTTCTTCGGTGTTCTGGAGCCTTCCGGGAAAAATAGGAGGTTTGGCGTTGATTTCGTCCAATTCCGAGAATATTGCCCGAACAGCCTTTCTGGAACCAAAAACAGCAGAAAACAGGAACTGGCACTGTGGCATCTCGTTAATAGGTTAGTTCTGGAAAATGCATGAAACCATCATAAAGTGCAAGCAAAACATGTAAGTATTGTCATAAAACAAGCATGGAACGACAGAAATTATGGATACGTCGGGGACGTATCAATGGCTATCACAAAGTAAAGTGCATAAGTAAGGAGCTCGGGTATAGAGATAACCGAGGCACGCAGGAGACGACGATGTAGCCCGAAGTTCACACTCTTGCGAGTGCTACTCTCCTTTGGAGCGGTGTGGACGACAAGTCACTCCAAAAGCACGAGGGCCACCGTATTCTCCTCGAGAATTCCCACCAAGAGGGATGTCCTCGAACCACTATGTAACCTTAGGGAGGTTACCGAACCCGCACAAAGCTTGGGGTTATCTCCACAACTTAATTGGAGGCTCCCAACAAATTTCCACAATGGCCTTGCCCTTGAAGAATCTCCACAACTTAATTGGAGTCCCCAAGAACACCACTAAGATGCCACAAAGGTCTTGCCCTTGAAGATTCTCCACAACTTAATTGGAGTCCCCAAGAGCACCACAAAGATGCCACAAAGGCCTAGAATCCGTCTAGGGTTCCAAGAACCCAAGAGTAACAACCTTCTTGCTTTCACTTCCACGAATCACCATGGAAAACTCAAACCGATGCACCAAATTCAATGGCAAGAACACCACAAAGATGCTCAAGTACTTCTCTATCAAATTCCAACAAAGCTACAAAAGCTATTGGGGGAATAAGAGAGGAAGAACAAAATAAGAGGAGGAACACTGATGACGCGTAGAGCACACGCCCGTTGGGAACCCCAAGTGGAAGGTGTGATGCGTACATCAGCAAGTTTCCCTCAGTAAGAAACCAAGGTTTATCGAACCAGTAGTAGTCAAGGAACACGTGAAGGTCGTTGGTGACGGAGTGTAGTGCGGCGCAACACCAGGGATTCCGACGCCAACGTGGAACCTGCACAACACAATCAAAATACTTTGCCCCAACGCAACAGTGAGGTTGTCAATCTCACCGACTTGCTGTAAACAAAGGATTAAATGTATAGTGTGGAAGATGATATTTGTTTGCGAAGAACAGTAAAGAACAAGTATTGCAGTAGATTGTATTCAGATGTAAAAGAATGGACCGGGGTCCACAGTTCACTAGTGGTGTCTCTCCAATAAGAAATAGCATGTTAGGTGAACAAATTACAGTTGGAAAATTGACAAATAGAGAGGGCATAACAATGCACATACATATCATGATGACTACTATGAGATTTAATTAGGGCATTACGACAAAGTACATAGACCGCTATCCAGCATGCATCTATGCCTAAAAAGTCCACCTTCAGGTTAGCATCCGCACCCCTTCCAGTATTAAGTTGCAAACAACAGACAATTGCATTAAGTATGGTGTGTAATGTAATCAACACAAATATCCTTAGACAACACATTGATGTTTTATCCCTAGTGGCAACAACACATCCACAACCTTAGAAATTTCTGTCATTGTCCCAGATTCAATGGAGGCATGAACCCACTATCGAGCATAAATACTCCCTCTTGGAGTTACAAGTATCAACTTGGCTAGAGCCTCTACTAGCAACGGAGAGCATGCAAGAACATAAACAACACATATATGATAGATTGATAATCAACTTGACATAGTATTCCATATTCATCGGATCCCAACAAACACAACATGTAGCATTACAAATATATGTTATTGATCATGATAGGCAGCTCACAAGATCTAACATGATAGCACAATGAGGAGAAGACAACCATCTAGCTACTGCTATGGACCCATAGTCCAAGGATGAACTACTCACACATCAATCCGGAGGCGATCATGGTGATGAAGAGTCCTCCGGGAGATGATCCCCCTCTCCGGCAGGGTGCCGGAGGCGATCTCCTGAATCCCCCGAGATGGGATTGGCGGCGGCTGCGTCTTTGGAAGTATTTCCGTATCGTGGCTCTCGGTAATAGGGTTTTCGCGACGGAGGGAATAAATAGGCGGAAGGGCAGAGTCGGAGGGCTGACGAGGGGCCCACACCATAGGGCGGCACGGGCCCCACCCAGGCTGCGCGGCCCTGTGGTGTCGGCGCCTCGTCGCCCCACTTCGTATCCCGTTCGGTCTTCTTGAAGCTCCGTGGAAAAATAAGACCCTGGGCGTTGATTTCGTCCAATTCCAAGAATATTTCCTTTGTAGGATTTCTGAAACCAAAAACAGCAGAAAACAGCAACTGGCTCTTCGGCATCTCGTCAATAGGTTAGTGACGGAAAATGCATAATAATGACATAAAGTGTGTATAAAACATGTGAGTATCATCATAAAAGTAGCATGGAACATAAGAAATTATAGATACGTTTGAGACGTATCAAGCATCCCCAAGCTTAGTTCCTACTCGCCCTCGAGTAGGTAAACGATAACAAAGATAATTTCTGAAGTGACATGCTATCATAATCTTGATCAATACTATTGTAAAGTATATCAGATGAATGCAGTGATTCGAAGCATTGGTAAAGACAATGATTAAACAACTGAATCATATAACAAAGACTTTTCATGAATAGTACTTTCAAGACAAGCATCAATAAGACTTGCATAAGAGTTAACTCATAAAGCAATAGATTCTTAGTAGAAAGCTTTGAAGCAACACAAAGGAAGATATAAGTTTCAGCGGTTGCTTTCAACTTCAACATGTATATTTCATGGATAATTTTCAACACAAAGTAATATGATGAATGCAAATAAGCAAGTATGTAGGAATCAATGCACACAGTTGACACAAGTGTTTGCTTCTAAGATAGAAAGAAGTAGGTAAACTGACTCAACATAAAGTAAAAGAATGGCCCTTCGCAGAGGGAAGCATGGATTACTATTTTTGTGTTAGAGCTTTTATTTTGAAAACATAGAAACAATTTTGTCAACGGTAGTAATAATTCATATGTGTTATGCATAAGACATCTTATAAGTTGCAAGCCTCATGCATAGATTACCAATAGTGCTTGCACCTTGTCCTAATTAGCTTGGATTTACATGGATTATCATTGCATAACATATGTTTCAACCAAGTGTCACAAAGGGGTACCTCTATGCCGCCTGTACAAAGGTCTAAGGAGAAAGTTCGCATTGGATTTCTCGCTTTTGATTATTCTCAACTTAGACATCCATACCGGGACAACATAGAAAACAGATAATGGACTCCTCTTTAATGCATAAGCATTCAACAACAGATAATATTCTCATAAGAGATTGAGGATTGATGTCCAAACTGAAACTTCCACCATGATTCATGGCTTTAGTTAGCGGCCCAATGTTCTTCTCTAACTATATGCATACTCAAACCGTTTGATCATGATAAATCACCCTTACTTCAGACAAGACGAACATGCATAGCAACTCACATGATATTCAACAAAGGTAATAGTTGATGGCGTCCCCAGAAACATGGTTACCGCTCAACAAGCAACTTATAAAAAAATAAGATACATAAGCTACATATTCTTTAGCACAATAGTTTTGAAGGCTATTTTCCCATGAGCTATATATTGCAAAGACAAGGAATGAAATTTTAAAGGTAGAACTCAAGTAATTTACTTTGGAATGGCAGAGAAATACCATGTAGTAGGTAGGTATGGTGGACACCAATGGCATAGTTTTTGGCTCAAGGATTTTGGATGCACAAGAAGTATTCCCTCTCAATGCAAGGCTTAGGCTAGCAAGGTTGTTTGAAGCAAACACAAGTATGAACCGGTACAGCAAAACTTACATAAGAACATATTGCAAGCATTATAAAACTCTACATTGTCTTCCTTCTGTTCAAACACCTCACTAGAAAATATCTAGACTCTAGAGAGACCAATCATGCAAACCAAATTTCAACAAGCTCTATGGTAGTTCTTCATTAATAGGTGCAAAGTACATGATGCAAGAGCTTAAACATGATCTATTTGAGCACAACAATTGCCAAGTATCAAATTATTCAAGACATTATACCAATTAACACATGAAGCACTTTCTGTTTCCAACCATAATAATGAACGAAGCAGTTTCATCCTTCGCCATGAACATTAAAAGTAAAGCTAAGAACACATGTGTTCATATGGAACAGCGGAGCGTGTCTCTCTCCCAAACAAAGAATGCTAGGATCCGATTTTATTCAAACAAAAACATACAGACGCTCCAAGTAAGCACATAAGATGTGACGGAATAAAAATATAGTTTCACTAGAGGTGACATGATAAGTTGTCGATGAAGAAGGGATGCCTTGGGCATCCCCAAGCTTAGATGCTTGAGTATTCTTAAAATATGCAGGGATGAACCACGGGAGCATCCCCAAGCTTAGACTTTTCACTCTTCTTGATCATATTGTATCATCCTCCTCTCTTGACCCTTGAAAACTTCCTCCACACCAAACTCAAAACAAACTCATTAGAGGGTTAGTGCATAATAGAAAATTCACATATTCAGAGGTGACATAATCATTCTTAACACTTCTGGACATTGCACAAAGCTACTGAAAGTTAATGGAATAAAGAAATCCATCAAACATAGCAAAACAGGCAATGCGAAATAAAAGGCAGAATCTGTCAAAACAAAACAGTCCGTAAAGACGAATTTTTCTGGGGCACTTAACTTGCTCAGATGAAAAATATCAAATTGAATGAAAGTTGCGTACATATCTGAGGATCACACACGTAAATTGGCAGATTTTTCTGAATTATCTACAGACGGGGCTGCTCAATTTCGTGACAGTAAGAAAATCTGTTTCTACGCAGTAATCCAAATCTAGTATCAACCCTACTATCAAAGACTTTACTTGGCACAACAATACGATAAAATAAAGATAAGGAGAGGTTGCTACAGTAGTAACAACTTCCAAGACTCAAATATAAAACAAAAGTGCATAAGTAAAATAATGGGTTGTCTCCCATAAGCGCTTTTTCTTTAACGCCTTTCAGCTAGGCGCAGAAAGTGTGAATCAAGTATTATCAAGAGATGAAGCATTAACATTCTTACCAGGGGCTTTGCACCTACCCTTCTTACTCTTATTCCTACTCTTTGGTTTAGGGAATACGTGGCCGCATCCGGGCGTAGAGGTAAAATTTAGAGTGCCTTTCCCCACATCTATGATTGCTCCCACGAGTTTCAGCAGGGACCTTCCAAGTGTGATTTGTCCTGTCCCTACACATTCAACAACGAGATAATCAGTGGATACCGTTCTTCCAAGAAAGGTTGTGAACACACCTTCAGCTATACCCTTAGGAATTATAACAGAGTTATCAGTAAGAGTTATTCCTTCTCCTCCTTCAGTAAGTTCCCAAAGTGTCAAAGATTCATAAATTCTTTTAGGCATAAGGCAAAACTCAGACATAATATCACAACGGGCATGAAAAGTTTCACCACAAATAGCAACTTTAATAGTAGGCACCCACATTGAAGGTTCAAAACTTACTGGAACATAATCATAATATTCACGAATCTGGTTGTACCCTTCTTTTAAACAAGATATATTTGTCTCGAGGGTGTTTAATCTATTATGAATGCTAGCAAGAGATGAATCAAAATTAAGAGTGGAGCTAGATTGTAATAACCCAGAACATAGGAGCAACGAAGGGTAGATTTAGAAATGGGATGTGCATTTCATCGCAAAACGGGGGAAATTTTCGCGCCTTATTGCAACTAAACCTAAGAGGGATCGAGGTTCTCTCTCATTTTGCACTTAGGGTTAGGCAATGTGAGTTAGGGAAATTTCGACATGATCTCTTTTGTATCTTGTTGATTTGGGAAATGATTTCATTTGACAAGTTATAATACATTGAACAATAAGCAATAAGCACTATGGAAATTGAATTCACAATTCAAATACAACTTATGAATTCAAATGACTTTGAATTTCAAATTGAATATTGAATACAATATTTAATCAAGAATATAAACATTACATAAATCAAAAGCTCATAAGAAAAACTTGAGCTTTATTGATAATCAACACAGATTACATTGTCTTTACAATATTCTTGATACAAGAATTGATGAATAATAAACAGAAATGAAAAAGGAAGATTACAATATTGTCCTAAACTAAAACCTAGACTAAATGACTTGAATATCTTCATGGTCATATTCAACTTCAGAACCTGCAAAACAAAACAGCAAGTACTAGCCAGAATGTTAAGTGTTAGGCAGAAATTCAGTTTGGACAGAGAGAAGGTTTGACAGAATTCAGTTTGGACAGAGCACACTGTCCTGCACACTTGTGCTTGTCCAAATCCTGGACATCACAAGATAAGAGCAAGCAGACCAAACCTGAGCACCACCAGAGGGCTCAAGTTTCAGCATATGAGAGCACACAGCTCATGTGTGCTGGGCAAGCCACATCAAGGCAATGCATAAGCCTAGTCACCAAAGCAAGTCAGGCTTGTGTGTCATGGCCATAACAGAAGTAGGGCTCATATAAAAGGAGCACAAACCCTAGAAACAGTAACAGTCCACCAGATAAGGATTCACCAGGTAAGGGTGAAGCTAGAGCAGCATAGTTCATCTAGTTCTTGCTCAAGAACAGAACCAACACACACAACCATTCAGCCACCAGAAATCATGGTGACCTAAGAAGATCAACCAAGACCTGGAGGTGAAGGGCTGTGACACAAACCACAAGTCTGCAACAACAAAATATTTCATTCTAGGAGCTGGAACAAGGTATACCTAGTTGCTGGAGAAGATCCAATGGATCTAATCCATAAATCATGCATGACATAGTCATGGGATTGAGCAGATGCTCAAAGGGGTAAATCATCACTTGGTTTTCACCAAGGATTACTGCCAGTCTAGAAGCCACTAAAATAGAAATCATCCAGATACAGATCTTGTGCACAGAAGCTAGCAATCATACACAGATGCACACACTAGCAAGATCTCATGCACAGATAGCACCAGTAGATGTATTGCAATGATTAGCAGCTAATAAAGATTACACAGAAAATCCTAAGCATATAACCATCAGTAAACCCTAGATTTCTTCACAGGCAAACATATTGGCATTCATATTTAGTATGATCCCCAAATATGCAAGCAAAGATGAGTAGCCAACAAAATCCAGCCAATCATGTGAGCAATCAGTCAGTAGCAAGGCTACTGAGGTCACATCACACATAGCACCATTCAAAGTAAAGCCAAATACAAAGTATCATTATCCAGAGATGGATTCAGATTCATTTGCTTGTCAAATAATCATGAACAGCAAATTCATACACAAGCAAGTAATTTAATCATCACTGCATAAGCAGTTCATCATGAATTAATTTATTCAAGCATGAATACATCACAAATCCATGCTATTCATTAACAGTAGCACACTGTGAGGCAACATAGCACAAGTCACTGCATCATAGCCACTGGATCAAGTCCAGTGAGCTAGGAAGAGCAACAACACATACATACAGTAGCATAGTAATGCTTGAGCATCACCATCAGTAAGGAAATAATTCACTTAGCCACAGGAATTAATCAGCAACCAAGCCACTGACCTTTAATTGATCAAATGGATCAATTGAATCAAGTCAAGCCACACAGATAAGCTAGCCAACAAGAAATGGTTGATCCAATGGATCATTGGATTACACAGGAGGCACAGAAGCACCTCACAGGCATCATTGGCATTCACAAGTGTCACAGATGCATAGGAGTACACCTAGACAAGCAAGTGTAAATTGCCAGTAAGCATAGCAAGCTCATAAGCATGAACAACATGGCATAGCAAGCTTATAAGCAAGTACAGCATAGCATAGCAAGATCAGAGCAGGATAGGAGCAGTAGGCAAGCAACACATGGCATGTACAGCAAGCAAGGCAACACTGGCCAGTACCAGAAATTGGTAGATTGGCCAGAGCTTGCAGGAAATGGAAGCACAGGTAGCCTAGGCAGCAATAGCAAGACTCTGTATGATCACAGGATCATCAGAGAGCAGTAGAACAAGAGGAAGAAGAAGCACAATAGCTTGGGAGGCGCACATGCATGGAGAGGAGAAGGAGAAGGAGCAGAACAACTTACACGCGCCTGGTGGCAGAGGCTATGGCATGGCGAGGCAGTGCTCACGCGGCCATAGCAGCTGCAAAACCCAGGGAAGTCGCCGGCGTTACGCCGACGAACACGAACACCACCACAGCAACACGGCACGGAGACGACGGCACAAGTACTGCGAGCAGCACTCGCGCCAGGTCGGTCTCAGGGCGCACACATCGACGGCGAGGATGAGAGCTCGTCGGAGATCACCCAATCGCCCATGGCGATTCTCTAGTAGATCCAGAGAGGAGGCGATTCACCAGGAGAGGAAGCAATCGGAGAAACCACGCAGACAGATCGATAGATCGTCTCGCGGCGGTCCAGATCAGGTAGGTGGCGAGGTCAGGGAAGCCAGGAGGTGGCCGGAGCACGGCGGCGGCCATGGCGGCGACGCCAGCGCCTCGCGTGTCGCCAGGAGTTAGGGTTAGGGCGAACGAGTGAGAGAGACGAGTGAATGAGTGAGGTGGGCCGCTTCGGCGCCACCGACCCGTTATGGGGCATGCCTTAGTGGGCTGTCCCATGGGCTTAGTTAGTGGGCTGGCCCAATAGGGGCCAGGGGGTATTCTGGTCATTTCATAATTAAGAAAAAGGCCAGAATTTCACCAATTTTTAGTAAATAAAATACAACTCTAAAAATCCATTAAAAATTGGATTTGTGAATGAAAAATTATTCTTATCCAGAATAAAATATGAAATAGAATTTAAGAAACAAATTCAAATTTATGAATTTGAGGAATTTAAAATAATAACTTGGAATTTCAAACTATTATTTCCTTGTATTTAAAAATCAAGGAAAAATCTCAAATAAGTTCAAATACTTATTTTCAAACATTTCAAAATGAAATTCTATTATTCCAAGTCATTTCTATTTGAGAAAGGTATTTTCCAAAGGAAAATATTCTATTCATTTTTATTCCAAAAATATAAAGGCAACTCTATTATTCAACTCATTTTTGGAATGAATAATGAATCACCAAGGTAAAGTAGGTTTACTTTGAATCATTTTACGTTATGAGAATCAAAGTGGTTTACACATTAAAGCAATTGCAAATTACTGCCAAATGCATAAATCTTAACTCAACCCTAAATTATAATAACTCATTAGGGTAAAGGGATTACACATAAAATAATACATTCATGATTGCATTATTTGGATTTTATAACATTGTCCTTACCGGACAATGATGCTTCTTACAGAACCCGAGGTCCAGGTTCCATCAACTGCATTGAACTGCACTATCTCACAGTCCACAGGCAAGTTCACCCTTGCTCATGTCATCTTGAGTATTTTCCATTACTTTAATGCAAAGCTATATACTTATCATTCCTGCATCGCAAATAAAATGTTACTTTCCAACTATGAATATGACTATGTGGCTGGCAATGGAACCATGGTATGTGTTGATATGGTGGAGGTTCCATTGCATGGGTTATATTAACCTAGGATTAATTACCAATGCCATCCAGTGATTCTAGCGCCGTACAAACCGCGTTAACCATGAGATCTATAATGGCTCTAGGGAAGCCAGCCGTATCTTTTCCCTCCTGCACGCCAACGGACTGGTAGAGCTGCGGGGTGTTGGAGGCACTGCCGTAGGTTGGGATAGTCTTTTAAATCCCCATCCATTTGTGATGTTGAGCTCTACGGTCTATGATGGATTGTCCAAAGTACACCGTGAGTAAAGCCGTATTATCGGGAGAAGTCTACTGGGGGTGTACGGGTGGACAAAAGGGTGGGTTTGCAGGGTCGCGGAGAAGGCGGTGTGGGCTTGGATCTTTATACCTGGCCTCACACCGAAGGAAGTGTGAACGGGGGCAAGTCCCTGCGGATGGCAAAAAGGGTGGGATCTCTTGTGGGAAAAGTAACGCACCTCTGCAGAGTGTATCAAATTATGGCTGTCACTCCTTGTTCCGGGAAGGGAACTGCAAACGCGGCAGGAAAGGAACTCCACGAAGTTCTGGTCAACCTGTGAAGACCGATGGGCATAGTTTTCATAATAAAAGCAACCTTTTGAAGAAATGATTTCAAAACATGCATTGACCTGCGATTTCCTGATCAATGGTCGTAGCTAATGCATCAAACACCTTTACTCTTTTAGAACTTGCTGAGTACCTCTGTACTCACTTTCTTTCGACACCCTTGTTCCAGAAGTGGAGGCCATCAACGATGGAGCACCAGAAGGAAGCTACGAGCTGGTCTACGAGGAACCTGATCTTACCGGCGGAGTTGAAGGAGTAGACTATGGGATAGTCTATGGACCCGATGACACGGAGGTGGAGGAGTAGTGATATACCCTAGCATCATAGAGCCGAGCAACGTAGAACTTACCTAAATAAGTTGTTGAGCTCTCTTTTATATATGGTTATGAGTTGTAATCGTACTTAAGTAGTATCTTAGGGTGTTCTCATAGGACCTGTGAGAATACCAACTTGTTAAGACAATGTTTGTAATAATATATGGAGGGTTATGACCTGCAATGTTTCTGTTGTACCACTCTGAGGGATATGGCAATTGTGAAGAAGTCCCTTCACAAAGATCATATCAACGACTTGTATACTACAACATGCAGTGGTATGCTGGGTCACCGCATAGATGGTGTAACCACTTTTCTTATGGCATTAAAAGCTTGATCCCCATCACAGTGAAGGAAATCTCCTCCCACTACAGAATCCAAGGCATATCTATAGCGAAGAATAATCCCAAAATAAAAGTTACTAAGAAGCAAACTTAGAGTCATTTTAGGTTCAGTTTTGCTATAAGAATAAAAAATTCTAGACCAAGCTTCTTTAAAACTCTCCTCACTCCCTTGTTTAAAAGTAAAGATTGATTCCTCCGGTGATAGAGTAACAGCTACAACACTAGTCATGATAACAGAATAAAGTAAATGCAAGTAACTAATTTTTTTTGTGTTTTTAATATGGAGAACGCAAACAAGATAGTAAATAAAGTAAAACAAGTAACTAATTTTTTTTGTATTTTGGATACAAAGAAAACAAACAAAGCAGTAAATAAAATAAAGTAAAGTAAGACAAAAACAAAGTAAAGAGATTGGATGTGGGAGACTCCCTTGCAGCGTGTCTTGATCTCCCCGGCAACGGCGCCAGAAATTTAGCTTGATGACGTGTAGAGCACACGCCCGTTGGGAACCCCAAGTGGAAGATGTGATGCGTACAGCAGCAAAGTTTCCCTCAGTAAGAAACCAAGGTTTATCGAACCAGTAGGAGTCAAGGAACACGTGAAGGTTGTAATATCCCAGTATTTGGGGTTACAAAAATAGAGTAAACAGATGTGTGCATTGCATTCATGCATAGAAAATCCGGGGAATTTTCGCGCTTTTGTTTAAAATTATTAAAGTGATCGAGGTTTCTCTTGCATCGGTGGAATTGAGTTAGGTCATCGACGTGAGGGCAACAATTCTTGACATGACCTTCATAGAATTCATGTCTTGAGGCAAAGTAATTCAAATTCAACTCAAATTTATAAAGACTTGAAATCAAACAAGAACTTGAATTGGAATTTGAATTCTAAACAATCATATAGAATATAACTGTGTAAAGTAAAGCAAATAGGAAATGAGTATCCAACATTACAATATTTTTATTCCAACAATTAGTGAAGATTACAAGTTACAAAATAAATAGAAAGGAATAGAAGAAGAATACATTTCATTCCAGGAACAATTTAAATCAAATGAGGAATAACTAATACAATAGTAAAGAAAATATTTTACAAGTATTTATTACATAACAAAGAATATTACAAAGTCCTAGATAAAGATTACAAAAGAATAAAAGGAAAACCTAAACTAATCTTGATCTCTCCATCTCTTGAACCTCTTTCTGTCGAACAAAAAGAGAAAACAAATAACAAATGCCAGCCATGGATAAATCTCCAACCAGCCGTAAGCTTCCATGAGGAGGAAGGGAAAAGACTTTTGACAACTACATGATCATCCATTGCTTGTACAGGGGGGATGAATCTAGTACATACACCATACCTTGCCTAGCAACCTACCTAGCAGCACATTCATCGCATGCAGGTGGTGTGCTGTCACACACACACAGCAACCTGCAGAGCTATGTATAAGCAACACATCAACCGTAGCACTAGTAGATTTCTTTGAGCACCCCAGCCGATTCTCATCTTCTGCCCATTCACCAATGATATGCACTAGTCAAATAACCTGTTCATACAGAAGTTCCTAGCAGTCATCTATTCATCAGGTATCGGCCAGAACACCTCATGATCCACTAGAATCTCCCACTAAATAAACCACTGAAATCATCAGCTAGATCATTAGGAAGAAGAAGAAGAAGAAGAAGAAAGGAGGTGCAGGCTAATCACAAGAAGCAGTCAGCATCTAGAAGATAGTCTACCAAGTACAACAGGTAGCAATTGAGAGAACAGATCTTGCAGTTTATGTTCCTATCTTTTGCATAGTCATATCAAGTAAATCAGGGGAATAATATAAATATGTCCAATCTCACTACCCTTCAACTAGGTTTTACCTAGGAGGATGGAGAGATGGATTTCTCTCAGTCCTGAATAGAGGTGCTATTCAAAGTCATCACAGAGAAGAAAAGCCACATCATAGTATCTGTTCTTATTTTAAATCTATGCCTCAGCCTTCGCATCATCGGCTAAAGCAAACATAGATATGTCCATTAAAAGTAACCCAAGCAACATCAGTAGTTTGAGATGGACAGATTGCATCATCTGACCCTGCAGCATGATCAATGCCTATTTCTAACTCTACATAAGCACCTACAGCACAAGATTCTAATCCAACATATCATTATCATGTGCACACTCATTTGAGGCACCACATGATAATTATGTTAGTGAGAAGCACATGGGCACTTATGCAAAGAAAGAAAGGACATCAACAGTAAGCTACAAGATCATCAGCCTAAGCACAAGTAATTAAGCCATCAAATAAATCATCCATTTATAAACAGCAGATATGTCCATTGGATGCATCTCAATACACCACCAACACAGCTATTGTCCAATATCATTTATGCACATGATTCAGTCATCACCATAAGCATCCAATGTTAATCAACAATTCAGCATGCCATAGGGAACTACTTAGGGTCCAAGAATTATTCTCAGGCCAACCAAGTAGAACCCTAGCAGCAAACAGAGGAATCATAAGCATACCAACTCACACAACAAGCCTCCAGGCTATAACCATCATGTAAATTATCGTCTTGTAGCCATCATATTTGCATCTTATACATTTGCACTCATCAATAAGTTGCATAGGTGTGTAACTAGAGTTTCAGTATAATAAATATTCTGTTTGGACAGTAGTAGCAAACCAACAAGCTTTATCTTCCAGGAATGAGCAACCCATCCAAATTCAAGCATTACCCTGTAGCATTGCCTAGCTATTGCATTAATACTTGTCAAGCTCAAGTAAACCATGCAACTGTGAAACAAGACTTGCTCCTTAAATAATTAAACCCACCAAGAACAGTCAACTGAATGTAAACATTCAGTTTTGGCAAAGTTAAGGTACCACTAAAATTACATGTGCCGAGATGAGTGCTCAATCAAATGGAGACAACAAATTAAGCGTATCCCACATATCAGTGAATTTAGTACTTGACTAACTCAAGTCACAGAGCACAATAGTCATCACATATAATTACTAAGACATGATCAACTGAAAACCAGTATTTCGCTCCACTATAACCCAAATATGTACCACCAAGAGCACAAGTTATGAAGTAGTAGTAACCTTGCAGCACCTGATTTCTAAATTCTTGGACATGGACAGTACAGAAAGGAGAGAGGATTTAGCTTACATTACTGCAGTGGAGGAAACGAGATCGTGGACGCCAGGGTTGCGCCCGCGGCGCCATCCTACCAGCGTCGATATGGTAGTCAACGAGACGGGCAACCAGAGGCAAGGCAGCTGCGGCCATGCCGGCAGTACTAAGCCACACCGGCTAGGGTTTCGCGTGGCCACACACGCAGTAGGGGCGAGCGTCGTGGTGGCCGAGCAGGTAGGCGGACAAGGTCGTCGGAGCCACGCCAGTAGCGGTCGGCGGCCAGCGGCCAGCAGCAAGCAGAACCAATGCGGACTAGGGGCGCGCTTGGGGATGCAGGGTGGAGTTGAGGTAGAGAGGGACGACGGAGAATTCCGTGGCGGCGGCGCGACGGCAGGCGGCGGTGTTCGCCGAGGTCGGCGGTGGCCAGAACCAACACCAATATCAGCTAGGGTTTCAGGTTGGGGACGAATGAGAGGAGCCACGAAACTCAAATCGAATTGGTGGAGTGGTAGAGCACGTCGAGACGAACCAGAGCCCTAACTCGCCGACGCCTGAGTTGGC
Organism: Lolium perenne; assembly: GCF_019359855.2. NCBI lineage: Eukaryota > Viridiplantae > Streptophyta > Magnoliopsida > Poales > Poaceae > Lolium > Lolium perenne. The sequence goes on along the minus strand of NC_067250.2, from coordinate 209,396,374 downwards.
TGGGAGAGGCCCATTGCAAGCGGCGCGGCAGCATGCCATGGAGAGGTCGAGGGAGAGAACGAGAGGCGTGTGTGCGTGCGCGTGAGAAGGACGAGCGAGAGGAAGAGAGTAGTGAGGGAGAGGATGGATCGGATTGGGGGTCGACCCAGTCGATTTGGGCCAGCCGGCCAGTCCATTTGGCCTGCCCAATATATCATTTTCTATATAGGAAACCCTTTAAATAAAATAAAAAAAATCAATTTAAAAAAAAAGAGAGAATCAAAATTAGTAAAATAATTTATTACCAAGAAATTGCTACCACTTGAGTAAATAAAATAGTAAGAGATACTTTATAGCCCAAAGGAACAACTATATGAAATTATTTTCTAGTTCTAGAAAAATTATCTTTCTGTGTGGTCAATGAGTAAGACTTAAACCCTAAAAGGATAGTATCCTAATTATTTAAGGCAAGCAAAAAAAGTAAGGAAATTGTTAAATTAACAACAACTTATATTTAAATATTATTTCTTAACTTCAATTCTTTTTCACAAATTGTTCTATAAATTATAGTGAACCATGAGCAATTTCTAACCTAAAATATCATCACTTAAAGTCTTGATGATTTGAAACCCTAATTCTATTTAAACCCTAGTTCCATAATTTCATGTGAACTCTAAAAACCTAGGAACTCATGAAATATGATCCTAATACCTTAACCTTTGCCATGGATCCATCCTTGGTAACTAAATGCATGCTCATGTTCTTTTTAAATGCTACAAGGCTAATGCTAATAAGTTTTCATTTCATGTATTCATTTTGAAAGAACTTTACATAATGAAGTGATAGTAAATCCTAGCTTGTTCATTACATGTCATCAACACTAAACACCACTCTTAGTATAAAATTAATGTAATCAACCAGAATAGCAATGTCATGTAGCAATTCCCTTTATGTATTCATACCCAACTAAACCTTAGAAGTACTAAAAAATAATGTTGAACTATCTTGTTTAGGAACCAACTATTCCTCACTTAGTGAATCCTAAAGCAACCCTAGAAACCATAAGCCTTAATTAAAATACTTCTTATTACTGAAGTAATATGTTCTTCAAAAGTTATTCTTTTGAAGTAATTAAAAAGTAGTCATCAACCCTGCCTAATAGGAACTATCGCCAATAGCTAGCTATCACCAACTGAATGAAACAACCTTGATAGCAACCATTTATAACTAATTGCTTAAGATTCTATTGCTTAACTCAAACCATGCAAACTCTAGCTATTGATGAATCCAACTTTGTTGTGATCCATCTAATACTTACTGAGCTAACTTGGAATCATAGTAAACCATAAAAACCCACAAACCTAATTATCATCCCTGTTCTTTATTAAAGAACATGTTCTTCAAAAGTTATTCTTTTGAAGTATATGATAAGTAATCATTAACCATATCATATAGTACCTAAACCGACAAGTGTTTTTTACTTATTAACATTATGCCAAATACTTTTCCTTATGTGCTACATTGATTACTATGCTTTAATATACCACTTGTTTATAATTCTAAGACAACAAAACCCTAATAAGAACCTTGTTTGTGAACCACACTAAAAGTGCAACACACCCTACACCAATCATACCAACTCACTAATCCTAAATCATCGGGGTTAGGTCACGCTTAGAGCGATTGCATCTCATACTTATGCATTATTGCATCCTTGCAATCTTTTAAACATCGTCCTTACCGGACGATGATGCTATTTTAGAATTTGGAGTTATTGCGTATCGAAGACCTTGCCTGCATAATCTTGCAGTCAAGAAAGGCAAGTTCATCGCTTGCTCATATCATTTGAGTATTTCTATCAAATTACTTGCAAAGTATTATGGTTATCACTATTGCATAAAAACCAAAACCACTACTTTCATAACTATGAATATGACTATGTGGTGGGCAATGGAACCATGGATTGTGTTGATATGGTGGAGGTTCCATTGCAAGGGTTTATATCCATCTAGGATTAAACAACAAATGTCGCCAGTGATTCTTGTGCCGTAATACCCGTGTTAACCATAAGATGCAGGTGGGACGGAATAGTCAATTGTATTTCCACCTCTTGTACATCAACGGATGCGCTTTACCTTAGACCCTTGATCCAAGAGAGGACAAGTGGTACCCTTGATCCAAGAGAGGACAAGTGGTAGGGTGGGGGTCTCGATGAAGTCCCCACGGTAATTGCGGTCTATGATGGGTTGCAGCTGCCGGCGAAGGAGTTCATGGTAGAGACCTGAACTGTTGTCGTGGTCGGGGTCCACCCGTAAGTGGGAATAATGGGACCGGCGAGGACCCAGGGTCGGAGTTTGCAGCAAAGGGTGGGTGTATGAGGTAGCGGAGGAATATGATTGGGTATGACCTTATACCGGGCCTCACACCAAAGGAAGTGTGGACGGGGTGTACGCCCGGTTGGCACCAAGGTTAAGATCTCTTATGGGTAAAGCAACGCACCTCTGCAGAGTGTAAAGAACCGTGACCTGTCACTCCCTATTCCGGGATATGGAACTGCGAACGCGGCCGGAAAGGAGCTCCATGAAGTTCTAGTAAACCGGTGAAGGCTGACGGACATAGTTCTTCTGAATAAAAGCAACCTTTTGAAGAAATGATTATGAAAACCTGCATTGGTATTAGACTTTCTGGTCTAATGCTGTAGCTAGTGCATTAAACACCTCTTTCCTATAATGAACTTGTTGAGTACGCTCGTACTCATCCCACTCTTAAATCCCCTGCTTAGATATGGAGGCATCGAATGAGGATCTACAGTGCAACTCGAAGGCCAAGGAGTCAACGACTACTTCAAGAGACAGGACCCTCTCAGAGGAGTCAGATACCTCACCCAAAAAGGAGAAAACCTAGATTAGCAATAGAAAGGAACTCGTTTCCTAAACCTAGCTCCTAGTTAGCTAGAATCTGTTCATAGCCCCTATAGCTAGTCAAATACTCTACAAATAGAGTTCGTGATAGGATTAGGCTACGAGTCGTTCTTCTGGAGTTTATTTGCAGATTTACCTCATTGTAAAGTAGGAGGCTGTGCTGATCTTATGTAACAGAGTCTGTATGTAATTCTATAGACATGCCTTGGACCCGCATATGTTTCTGTTGTACCACTCTGAGCGATATAATACTAGTGGAACGATGTTTCATTGGTGTTATATCAGACTTGCATACTACACCATGCAGTGGTATGCCGGGTCACCACAAAGGTCGTTGGTGACGGAGTGTAGTGCGGCGCAACACCAGGGATTCCGGCGCCAACGTGGAACCTGCACAACACAATCAAAATACTTTGCCCCAACGTAACAGTGAGGTTGTCAATCTCACCGGCTTGCTGTAAACAAAGGATTAAATGTATAGTGTGGAAGATGATGTTTGTTTGCGAAGAACAGTAAAGAACAAGTATTGCAGTAGATTGTATTCAGATGTAAAAGAATGAACCGGGGTCCACAGTTCACTAGTGGTGTCTCTCCAATAAGAAATAGCATGTTGGGTGAACAAATTACAGTTGGGCAATTGACAAATAGAGAGGGCATAACAATGCACATACATATCATGATGACTACTATGAGATTTAATTAGGGCATTACGACAAAGTACATAGACCGCTATCCAGCATGCATCTATGCCTAAAAAGTCCACCTTCGGGTTAGCATCCGCACCCCTTCCAGTATTAAGTTGCAAACAACAGACAATTGCATTAAGTATGGTGCGTAATGTAATCAACACAAATATCCTTAGACAAAGCATTGATGTTTTATCCCTAGTGGCAACAACATATCCACAACCTTAGAACTTTCTGTCACTGTCCCAGATTCAATGGAGGCATGAACCCACTATCGAGCATAAATACTCCCTCTTGGAGTTACAAGTATCAACTTGGCCAGAGCCTCTACTAGCAACGGAGAGCATGCAAGAACATAAACAACACATATATGATAGATTGATAATCAACTTGACATAGTATTCCATATTCATCGGATCCCAACAAACACAACATGTAGCATTACAAATAGATGATCTTGATCATGATAGGCAGCTCACAAGATCTAACATGATAGCACAATGAGGAGAAGACAACCATCTAGCTACTGCTATGGACCCATAGTCCAAGGATGAACTACTCACACATCAATCCGGAGGCGATCATGGTGATGAAGAGTCCTCCGGGAGATGATTCCCCTCTCCGTCAGGGTGCCGGAGGCGATCTCCTGAATCCCCTGAGATGGGATTGGCGGCGGCTGCATCTCTGGAAGTATTTCCGTATCGTGGCTCTCGATAATAGGGTTTTCGCGACGGACGGAATAAATAGGCGGAAGGGCAGAGTCGAAGGGCTGACGAGGGGCCCACACCATAGGGCAACGCGAGCCCCACCCAGGCCGCGTGGCCCTGTGGTGTCGGCGCCTCGTTGCCCCACTTTGTATCCCCTTCGGTCTTCTGGAAGCTCCGTGGAAAAATAAGACCCTGGGCGTTGATTTCGTCCAATTCTGAGAATATTTCCTTTGTAGGATTTCCGAAACCAAAAACAGCAGAAAACAACAACTGGCTCTTCGGCATCTCGTCAATTGGTTAGTGCCGGAAAATGCATAATAATGACATAAAGTGTGTATAAAACATGTGAGTATCATCATAAAAGTAGCATGGAACATAAGAAATTATAGATATGTTTGAGACGTATCAAACACCAAATTTCTCCAAGATCTAGATCTAGTGGATTCCCCTCACAAAGAGAGGGATTTGATTGGTCAAGATGTAGATCTAGATCTCCTCTCTCTTTTCCCTCAAGAATATGCAAAAATCATGGGAGGAATCAAGAACTAGGGCAAGCTTTGAAGGACAACAATGGAGGGAAGAGAGAGAGAGTGAACCAACCAGCCCAAGGAGGAAGAAGGGGGTCTTATATACCCCCTCCCAACGAAATATGACCGTTTGGGACCTCCCAGGCCGGAAAATCCGCCCCCCGAAAATCGCCCCTGGACTCGGGCCGGATATTTGGCCGGATATTTGCCCGGAATTGGCATCCGGGCCGGATTATCCGCCCCCCTGAAAACTGCAGAAACACCAAAACTAAAACGGGCATAACTTTAGCATCCGGACAACGATTTTGATGATATTGGGCTTGTTTTGAAGCTAGGAACAAGCTATACAAGATCATGCAGGAAACCATCATAGTCCAACAAGGGAGGATAGAAAAAAATGATGAAAAGTTTGTGTTGTGGGTATACTTCATGGGTGTACCATCGACAGTGCCTAGATCCGGCAAGCCCAGGTGGCCCACAGATGGTGATGTGGCATGTGGCCCATCGGGCGGCCCAGTTGCTGTTGATCCTGACGGATGAAGTCCGGCCCAGGCAGAGGGAGCCGGATCCGACCGACCTTGAGGAGGAACCCGGATCCATGAAGGCCCATTAAGGAACCCGGATCCGGTACGACATAGATGGGAAGGCGGATCCTTAACGTGCACGGCAAGATATTGTATCGTAGTTAGGCAACCTGTATCCGGCTAGGACTCTCCATGTAAACCCTAGATCCGTGCGCCTTTATAAGCTGGATCCCGGGAGCCCTAGAGGCACAACCACAACTCATTGTAACAACGCGAAAGCGCCCAGATAATTCCAGACAAGCAGCAGTAGGCCCTGTCATCGTGCAGGTGTTCCGAAGCTGGGTAAATCGCGTACCACCGTCCCGTGTGCACTCCGCCCTATGGCCCCTACTTCTTCTTCCCCTCGTGAGGATCCCTCCTCCGAGGTACCGTCGATTAGGCAACGACAGTTGGCGCCCACCGTGGGGCCTGCGGCGTCTGGAGGCCGGAACCGGGAGGGCTCCGCCATGGGAAGCTACGACGACACCATCGCTGTGGGGCGCGTCCTTTACGCCGGAAATCTGCCGTTCGTCCCTCCGGATGAGTGTTGGATTCCGGCTAAGACAAACCCCGTCAAGCTCTTCATCGTCCCAGTTGGCGGCATACACATCTTCATCGGGGAAACCGTCGATTCCGACGGAAACCCACTGGTAAGTAACGCAGACGCGACCGCCGCTGAGCTGGACGCAGTCGCGAAGATCCGATTTGAGATGCAGGAGCTTCCCAAGGAAGATTCCGCCCCGGATCTGGAAATTTCAAAGCCCACCCAATCCTCCCCTGAGCAGGAAATAACGGTGGAAGACCAATGCAGATCCGCCTGGGTCTCCCAGGTGTTAGAAAAGCAGAGGTGTCACTTCGTACACTTCTTGGCCCATACCGCCGGAACCGCCCCTCAAGAAGTCGGACCTGGTCCCGAGCAGGTCGAGGCACCGAAAAACAACGCTGCTCCGGATCAGGACGAGCCTGTCGGAGAAAGCGGAACTCCGGCCGAAGAGTCGATTTTGGGGAACCTAAGCCCAATTTCCGGGGATACCCCCTCCATGGACACTGAAGAGTTCAACCGCAAGCTAGGGGAATACGGATATGGTGATCAGCCTGAAGTTGAATCCGCCCAGCCTAAGCAGGTACTTGCGACTTTGGCGGCGCTGGGGCAACCTGAATCAGAAGATGCAAACACCCAGTCCGACCCCCAGCCATCCCGTCAAGGATCTCCAATGTCGCGGGAACGCCCTCGTAAGGATCCTTCCTCCGAGGACCTCCTGTCGCCTGAGGAGATGGTTGCACAAGCAGACATGGATGCAATCTATCACTCGGATATTCTTAACAAACCCATCACTCTCGAAGACGTAGAAGCGCTAGAAGCTAAGAGACTGGAGATGCTGGCCACAGCCAAGAAGTTCGCCGACACCGCAGCTGCAATGCTTGATGAAAGGAAACACGCCGCAGTTTTTGTGGAGGACTTCATCCAGTGCGAGCAGGAGGTAGACGAAGGATTGGCAAAGGTCAAGGAACTCCGGAAGCATTGGGAGGACAAGATCGTTGAAGCTCATCAGGTGGTCGAAAGAGTCCGGCGAGAGTTGATAGCTCCCCGCAAGATCACCTTCGCAACTCCGACTGAGCAGCAGCCATACGCCACTCCAAAGGACAATATGAAGAAGGCTGCGGAGATCTTGAAGAAAAAGGACGAGGAGATCGACATCGACTACGTCCGCACGCTCGTCGCTTCAGCAATGAGGCAGCAGAGCAAGGCAGACACTTCGCGCAAACTGGAATCTAACCCAGAGCATTGCGTCTCCACTGCACAGATGGACGCCTACGACAATCGCCATCGAGATGACGAATCGCGAACCGGATCCTCGGAACGTAGAAGGAAAGCCAGAGAACACCCAAATCCAATCCCCGTACCATCAAAGATGCCTCCGTCAGATCCAAGAAAGGGAAAGGATGCTATGTACTCTGGAAGGGACAAGTACCGTAACCCCTCTCCTCCGCCTAACGGATACCCGCGTCCCCCTCGCCGCCGTAGTCCAGCCGGAAACACCAGGCCCCATGGGCCTGGCGGAATCATCACCCGCGACAATGTGCTGGCCTCAAGAAACAGGAACAGGGAGCGCACGCCGGAACCCCACCGGAGCCATAACAATGATCGTGAGCCCGAGCCTAGGAGGAGTCGGAATGAAGACCGCGACCCGGAGCCTCGCCGGAGCCGGAACAGCCATGGCAGCCAGCGCCAAGGTGAAGGCAGCCATAGAAGCCGGAGCCAACATCGGGAGGGGCGAGGAGAATCTGATGGCGGAAGCAACAAGTCGGACCGCCCCCCCCCCCCCCGCAGGTCTCCCTCACCACCACCTAGCGGTGGCGGCGGAGGTGGAGGCGGAGGGGGCGGCCGGAGATCCCGCTCTCGCTCACAATCTCCTCGCCACGGCTCACGTGACGCACGGGAACGCCTCAACGAATACAGAACTGACTACATCGGTCCGAAGTGCTTCGGCAGGATGATTCGAGAGGAACCAAAGCCAAGGATGAACCTCAAGCTACCCGGAAACCTGAAACATTATGATGGCACCGAAAGGCCGGATACCTGGATAGAGGATTACTACAATGCAGTAACCTTTGCCGGAGGAACCCCTAATATCGCCTGCCGCATGCTTCAGCTGTACCTTGTAGGTCCAGCCCGGATCTGGCTCAGTGACCTCGAGAAGAACTCCATCTTTTGCTGGTTTGACCTGAAGACTGCCTTCGAGAAACACTTCAGGGGCACCTACAAAAGACCTGCCACAGCAAGCGACTTACAAGCATGTATTCAGAAGAAGGGAGAATCCTCAAGACACTTCCTCACACGATGGTTGGCATGCAGGAACGAGTGCGAAAATGTCGACCACACCACCGCTATGTACGCCTTTATTGGTGGACTGCAGAGAGGAGGGTTGCTGAGGCACAAGCTCACTTGTTTGGTTAACGCAAATAAACTGACTTTGGATGACATGATCTCCATTGCCAGTGATCACACTGCCGCCGATGATGACGCAGGCGGAGATCTCGCAGCTACAGCAATCCCCCTACACCAACAAAAGAAGAACCGTGATAACGACAACAGCAGCAGCCACAAGCGGAAGAACCCTGGTGACCAGAAGAGTGGCGGATCCGAGATGGTTGATACGTCTCCGACGTATCGATAATTTCTTATGTTCCATGCCACATTATTGATGTTATCTACATGTTTTATGCACACTTTATGTCATATTCGTGCATTTTCTGGAACTAACCTATTAACAAGATGCCGAAGTGCCGATTCTTTGTTTTTGCTGTTTTTGGTTTCAGAAATCCTAGTAAGGAAATATTCTCGGAATTGGACGAAATCAAAGCCCAGGGGCCTATTTTTCCACGGAGCTTCCAGAAGACCGAAGAACACACGAAGTGGGGCCACGAGGTGGCGACACCACGTGGCGGCGCGGCCCAGGGGGGGCCCGCGCCGCCCTATGGTGTGGCCCCTCGTACGGCCCCGACTCTGCCCTTCCGCCTACAAATAGCCTCCGTGGCGAAAACCCGGTCTGAGAACCACGATACGGAAAACCTTCCCGGAGACGCCGCCGCCGCCGATCCCATCTCGGGGATCCAGGAGATCGCCTCCGGCACCACCCGGAGAGGGGAATCATCTCCGGAGGACTCTACGCCGCCATGGTCGCCTCCGGTGTGATGTGTGAGTAGTCTACCCCTGGACTATGGGTCCATAGCAGTAGCTAGATGGTTGTCTTCTCCCCATTGTGCTATCATTGTCGGATCTTGTGAGCTGCCTAACATGATCAAGATCATCTATCTGTAATTCTATATGTTGCGTTTGTTGGGATCCGATGAATAGAGAATACTTGTTATGTTGATTATCAAAGTTATGCTTATGTGTTGTTTATGATCTTGCATGCTCTTCGTTACTAGTAGATGCTCTGGCCAAGTAGATGCTTGTAACTCCAAGAGGGAGTACTTATGCTCGATAGTGGGTTCATGCCTGCATTGACACCTGGACGATGTGATGAAAGTTCTAAGGTTGTGTTGTCTTGTTGCCACTAGGGATAAAACATTGATGCTATGTCTAAGGATGTAGTTGTTGATTACATTACGCACCATACTTAATGCAATTGTCTGCTGTTGCTTGCAACTTAATCTTTGGAGGGGTTCGGATGATAACTTGAAGGTGGACTTTTAGGCATAGATGCGGTTGGATGGCGGTCTATGTACTTTGTCGTAATGCCCAATTAAATCTCACTATACTCATCATGATATGTATGTGCATTGTCATGCTCTCTTTATTTGTCAATTGCCCAAGCGTAATTTGTTCACCCAACATGCTGTTCGTCTTATGGGAGAGACACCTCTAGTGAACTGTGGACCCCGGTCCAATTCTCTTTCTTGAAATACAATCTCTTGCAATACTTGTTCTCTTGTTTCTGCAAACAATCATCTTCCACACAATACGGTTAACTCTTTGTTACAACAAGCCGGTGAGATTGACAACCTCACTTTGTTTCGTTGGGGCAAAGTACTTTGGTTGTGTTGTGCAGGTTCCACGTTGGCGCCGGAATCCCTGGTGTTGCGCCGCACTACATCTCGCCGCCATCAACCTTCAACGTGCTTCTTGGCTCCTCCTGGTTCGATAAACCTTGGTTTCTTTCGAGGAAAACTTGCTGCTGTGCGCATCATACCTTCCTCTTGGGGTTGCCCAACGAACGTGTGAAATACACGCCATCAAGCTCTTTTTACGGCGCCGTTGCCGGGAGATCAAGACACGCTGCAAGGGGAGTCTCCACTTCTCAATCTCTTTACTTTGTTTTTGTCTTGCTTAGTTTTATTTACTACTTTGTTTGCTGCACTAAATCAAAATACAAAAAAATTAGTTGCTAGTTTTACTTTATTTGCTATCTTGTTCGCTATATCAAAAACACAAAAAAATTAGTTTACTTGCATTTACTTTATCTAGTTTGCTTTATTTCTTGTTGCTAAAATGGCCAACGCTGAAAATACTAAGTTGTGTGACTTCACAACCACAAATAATAATGATTTCTTATGCACACCTATTGCTCCACCTGCTACTACAGCAGAATTCTTTGAAATTAAACCTGCTTTACTGAATCTTGTCATGAAAGATCAATTTTCTGGAATTAGTTCTGATGATGCTGCTGCCCATCTTAATAATTTTGTTGAACTATGTGAAATGCAAAAATATAAAGATGTAGATGGTGATATTATTGAACTAAAATTGTTCCCTTTCTCATTAAGAGGAAGAGCTAAAGATTGGTTGCTATCTCTGCCTAAGAATAGTATTGATTCATGGACTAAATGCAAGGATGCTTTTATTGGTAGATATTATCCCCCTGCTAAAATTATATCTTTGAGGAGTAGCATAATGAATTTTAAACAATTAGATACTGAACATGTTGCTCAAGCTTGGGAAAGAATGAAATCTCTGGTTAAAAATTGCCCAACCCATGGACTGACTACTTGGATGATCATCCAAACCTTCTATGCAGGACTAAATTTTTCTTCACGGAATTTATTGGATTCAGCTGCTGGAGGTACCTTTATGTCCATCACTCTTGGTGAAGCAACAAAGCTTCTTGATAATATGATGATCAACTACTCTGAATGGCACACGGAGAGAGCTCCACAAGGTAAGAAGGTAAATTCTGTCGAAGAAACCTCCTCCTTGAGTGATAAGATTGATGCTATTATGTCTATGTTTGTGAATGATAGGACTAATATTGATCCTAATAATGTTCCATTAGCTTCATTGGTTGCACAAGAAGAACATGTTGATGTAAACTTCATTAAAAATAATAATTTCAACAACAATGCTTACCGGAACAATTCTAGTAACAACTATAGGCCATATCCTTATAATAATGGCAACGGCTATGGTAATTCTTATGGAAATTCTTACAACAATAATAGGAGTTCACCCCCTGGACTTGAAGCCATGCTTAAAGAATTTATTAGTACACAAACTGCTTTTAACAAATCTGTTGAAGAAAAGCTTGGGAAAATTGATATACTTGCTTCTAAAGTCGATAGTCTTGCTGCTGATGTTGATCTTTTGAAATCAAAAGTTTTGCCTAATGAGAATCATCATAATAAAATTACTACTACAACAAATGCCATTCAAGTTAGAATTAATGAGAATATAAGATTAATGGCTGAACTGCGTGCTAGGTGGGATAGAGAAGAAAATGAAAAACTAGCTAAAGAGAAGAATATAGCTAAAGTTTGGACTATTACCACCACTAGTAATGCTAATGCTACACATGTTGTTGCACCTTCTACTCATACTAATAAAAGAATTGGTGTTAGCAATGTTTCCACTTCTAATGCAAAGCGCGAAAAACTGCCTGAAACTGCTAAAACTGCTGAAAGCTGCTGTGATAAAGCTGCTGAAATTTTTTCCAACATTGGGGATGATGATCCCATTGCTTTAGATTATAATGGTTTGAATTTTGATGATTGCCACATCTCTGAAGTTATAAAGTTCTTGCAAAAACTTGCTAAAAGTCCTAATGCTAGTGCTATAAATTTGGCTTTCACGCATCATATTACAAATGCCCTCATAAAAGCTAGAGAAGAGAAACTAGAGCGTGAAGCCTCTATTCCTAAAAAGCTAGAGGATGGTTGGGAGCCCATCATTAAGATGAAAGTTAAAGATTTTGATTGTAATGCTTTATGTGATCTTGGTGCAAGTATTTCTGTTATGCCTAAGAAAATTTATAATATGCTTGACTTGCCAAATCTGAAAAATTGTTATTTGGATGTTAATCTTGCTGATCATTCTACAAAGAAACCTTTGGGTAAAGTTGATAATGTTCGCATTACCGTTAACAATAACCTTGTTCCTGTTGATTTTGTTGTCTTGGATATTGAATGCAATGCATCTTGTCCCATTATATTGGGAAGACCTTTTCTTCGAATCGTTGGTGCTACCATTGATATGAAGGAAGGTAATATAAAATATCAATTTCCTCTCAAGAAAGGTATGGAACACTTCCCTAGAAAGAGAATGAAGGTACCTTTTGATTCTATTATGAGAACAAATTATGATGTTGACACTTCATCTCTTGATAATACTTGATACACACTTTCTCGCGCCTAGCTGAAAGGCGTTAAAGAAAAGCGCTTATGGGAGACAACCCATGTTTTTACCTACAGTACTTTGTTTTTATTTTGTGTCTTGGAAGTTGTTTACTACTGTAGCAACCTCTCCTTATCTTAGTTTTGTGTTTTGTTGTGCCAAGTTAAGCCGTTGATAGAAAAGTAAGTACTAGATTTGGATTACTGCACAGTTCCAGATTTCTTTGCTGTCACGAATCTGGGTCCACCTCCCTGTAGGTAGCTCAGAAAATTAAGCCAATTTACGTGCATGATCCTCAGATATGTATGCAACTTTCATTCAATTTGAGCATTTTCATTTGAGCAAGTCTGGTGCCATTTTAAAATTCGTCAATACGAACTGTTCTGTTTTGACAGATTCTGCCTTTTATTTCGCATTGCCTCTTTCGCTATGTTGGATGAATTTCTTTGATCCACTAATGTCCAGTAGCATTATGCAATGTCCAGAAGTGTTAAGAATGATTGTGTCACCTCTGAATATGTCAATTTATAATGTGCACTAACCCTCTAATGAGTTGTTTCGAGTTTGGTGTGGAGGAAGTTTTCAAGGATCAAGAGAGGAGTATGATGCAACATGATCAAGGAGAGTGAAAGCTCTAAGCTTGGGGATGCACCCGGTGGTTCACCCCTGCATATATCAAGAAGACTCAAGCGTCTAAGCTTGGGGATGCCCAAGGCATCCCCTTCTTCATCGACAACATTATCAGGTTCCTCCCCTGAAACTATATTTTTATTCCATCACATCTTATGTGCTTTTTCTTGGAGCGTCGGTTTGTTTTTGTTTTTTGTTTTGTTTGAATAAAATGGATCCTAGCATTCACTTTATGGGAGAGAGACACGCTCCGCTGTAGCATATGGACAAGTATGTCCTTGGTTTCTACTCATAGTATTCATGGCGAAGTTTCTCCTTCGTTAAATTGTTATATGGTTGGAATTGGAAAATGATACATGTAGTAATTGCTATAAATGTCTTGGGTAATGTGATACTTGGCAATTGTTGTGCTCATGATTAAGCTCTTGCATCATATACTTTGCACCCATTAATGAAGAAATACATAGAGCATGCTAAAATTGGTTTGCATATTTGGTTTCTCTAAGGTCTAGATAATTTCTAGTATTGGGTTTGAACAACAAGGAAGATGGTGTGGAGTCTTATAATGTTTTCAATATGTCTTTTATGTGAGTTTTGCTGCACCGGTTCATCCTTGTGTTTGTTTCAAATAAGCCTTGCTAGCCTAAACCTTGTATCGAGAGGGAATACTTCTCATGCATCCAAAATACTTGAGCCAACCACTATGCCATTTGTGTCCACCATACCTACCTATGCTACATGGTATTTTCCGCCATTCCAAAGTAAATTGCTTGAGTGCTACCTTTAAAATTCCATCATTCACCTTTGCAATATATAGCTCATGGGACAAATAGCTTAAAAACTATTGTGGTATTGAATATGTAATTATGCACTTTATCTCTTATTAAGTTGCTTGTTGTGCGATAACCATGTTTATCGGGGAACGCCATCAACTCATTGTTGAATTTCATGTGAGTTGCTATGCATGTTCGTCTTGTCTGAAGTAAGGGCGATCTACTACGAGTTGAATGGTTTGAGCATGCATATTGTGAGAGAAGAACATTGGGCCGCTAACCGAAGCCATGTTCCATGGTGGAAGTTTCAGTTTTGGACAAACATCCTCAAATCTCTAATGAGAAAAGAATTAATTGTTGTTGAATGCTTAAAGCATTAAAAGAGGAGTCCATTATCTGTTGTCTATGTTGTCCGGTATGGATGTCTAAGTTGAGAATAATCAATAGCGATAAATCCAGATGCGATCTTTCTCCTTAGACCTTTGTACAGGCGGCATAGAGGTACCCCTTTGTGATACTTGGTTAAAGCATATGTATTGCGGTGATAATCCAGGTAGTCCAAGCTAATTAGGACAAGGTGCGGGCACTATTAGTACACTATGCATGAGGCTTGCAACTTATAAGATATAATTTACATGATGCATATGCTTTATTACTACCGTTGACAAAATTGTTTCATGTTTTCAAAATCAAAGCTCTAGCACAAATATAGCAATCGATGCTTTTCCTCTATGAGGACCATTCTTTTACTTTCAATGTTGAGTCAGTTCACCTATTTCTCTCCACCTCAAGAAGCAAACACTTGTGTGAACTGTGCATTGATTCCTACATACTTGCTTATTGCACTTATTATATTACTCTATGTTGACAATATCCATGAGATATACATGTTACAAGTTGAAAGCAACCGCTGAAACTTAATCTTCTTTTGTGTTGCTTCAATGCCTTTACTTTGAATTATTGCTTTATGAGTTAACTTTTATGCAAGACTTATTGATGCTTGTCTTGAAGTGCTATTCATGAAAAGTCTTTGCTATATGATTCACTTGTTTACTCATGTCATACACATTGTTTTGATCGCTGCATTCACTACATATGCTTTACAAATAGTATGATCAAGATTATGATGGCATGTCACTCCAGAAATTATACGTGTTATCGTTTTTCCTGCTCGGGGCGTGCAGAACTATGGTTGGGGATGCTGATACGTCGCGGACGTATCGTTCATTTCTGATGTTCCGTGCCGCAGTATTGATGTTTTCGACTTGTTTTATGCAGACGTTCTGTCATATGCGTGCATTTGGAACTAACCTATTAACAAGATGCCGAAGTGCCGATTCTTTGTTTTCTGCTGTTTTTGGTTTCAGAAATCCTAGTAAGGAAATATTCTCGGAATTGGACGAAATCAAAGCCCGGGGGCCTATTTTTCCACGGAGCTTCTAAGACCGAAGAACACACGAAGTGGGGCCACGAGGTGGCGACACCACGTGGCGGCGCGGCCCGAGGGGGCCCGCGCCGCCCTATGGTGTGGCCCCTCGTCCGGCCCCCGACTCTGCCCTTCCGCCTACAAATAGCCTCCGTGACGAAAACCCCGATCGAGAACCACGATACGGAAAACCTTCCAGACGCCGCCGCCGCCGATCCCATCTCGGGGATCCAGGAGATCGCCTCCGGCACCTGCCGGAGAGGGGAATCATCTCCCGGAGGACTCTACGCCGCCATGGTCGCCTCCGGTGTGATGTGTGAGTAGTCTACCCCTGGACTATGGGTCCATAGCAGTAGCTAGATGGTTGTCTTCTCCCCATTGTGCTATCATTGTCGGATCTTGTGAGCTGCCTAACATGATCAAGATCATCTATCTGTAATTCTATATGTTGCGTTTGTTGGGATCCGATGAATAGAGAATACTTGTTATGTTGATTATCAAAGTTATGCTTATGTGTTGTTTATGATCTTGCATGCTCTCCGTTACTAGTAGATGCTCTGGCCAAGTAGATGCTTGTAACTCCAAGAGGGAGTACTTATGCTCGATAGTGGGTTCATGCTCGCATTGACACAGGGACAATGACAGAAAGTTCTAAGGTTGTGTTGTGCTGTTGCCACTAGGGATAAAACATTGATGCTATGTCTAAGGATGTAGTTGTTGATTACATTACGCACCATACTTAATGCAATTGTCTGTTGCTTGCAACTTAATACTGGAGGGGGTTCGGATGATAACCTGAAGGTGGACTTTTTAGGCATAGATGCAGTTGGATGGCGGTCTATGTACTTTGTCGTAATGCCCAATTAAATCTCACTATACTCATCATGATATGTATGTGCATTGTCATGCTCTCTTTATTTGTCAATTGCCCAACTGTAATTTGTTCACCCAACATGCTGTTCGTCTTATGGGAGAGACACCTCTAGTGAACTGTGGACCCGGTCCAATTCTCTTTCTTGAAATACAATCTACTGCAATACTTGTTCTCTTGTTTTACGCAAACAATCATCTTCCACACAATACGGTTAACTCTTTGTTACAGCAAGCCGGTGAGATTGACAACCTCACTGTTTCGTTGGGGCAAAGTACTTTGGTTGTGTTGTGCAGGTTCCACGTTGGCGCCGGAATCCCTGGTGTTGCGCCGCACTACATCTCGCCGCCATCAACCTTCAACGTGCTTCTTGGCTCCTCCTGGTTCGATAAACCTTGGTTTCTTTCTGAGGGAAAACTTGCTGCTGTGCGCATCATACCTTCCTCTTGGGGTTGCCCAACGAACGTGTGAAATACACGCCATCAATGGTCGCCATGGCGTTCCAACGCGGAGGTCCAGGAGGCGGAAGAGGACGCGGCCGTGGAGGCGGAGCCGGCAGGGGCCAGCAGCATGGCACTGAGGTCACAGCTGCCGGATCCCGCGCCCCGCAAACCTACGAGGAATACAGAGACATGTCCTGCCTGGCCCACCTGGATCCGGCTACGGGGAAGTCCACTCACACCAACCGCAACTGCAAGTGGGTCAATGATTTGAAGAACGACCCGGAAGCAGGATACAAGCGAGCCCAGAAGCACCGCCCACGCGGCAAAGGAGGCAAGGGCAAGAATAAGGACAAAGAGGAGGGAAGTTTCGAGGCGATGGACGAGGATGATAACTCGGCGGATCCCAAGGCAGGATCCGCAGGTAAATCCAACCCATTCGAGAAAAAGAGTGTGGGCACGTACCACACCTTCCTCGGAACCCCAACAGTCTGCGCTACCAAGTCAGCCATCCGAATCCTGAACGCCACAGTTCCGGCTGTGCCGCAGTATGTCAGGTGGTCGGAAGTCCCATGCACATTTGACAGGGAGGATCACCCTACCATTGTGCCAAAAGAGTGCTACGCCTTGGTTGTAAGTCCCCGCATATACGGGTATGACTTCTCCAAGTGCCTCATGGATGGTGGAGCCAGCTTGAACATCATGTACCTGGAGACTCTAGAGCGGATGAACCTCACCAAGGAACAGCTCAAACACAACAACACTGAGTTTCATGGCGTAGTTCCGGGTAAAAAGGCGAATTCCCTCGGCAGCATTACACTTCCCGTGGCCTTCGGCGATGTTCACAATTTCCGCGAAGAAAAGATCAAGTTTGAAGTTGTGCCCTTCAAGAGCTCCTACCACGTCATCTTCGGCAGGCCCACCTACCACAAGTTTCACGCAAGGGCGTGCTACATCTACAACAAGCTCAAGATTCCGGGTCCTAATGGTATGATTACCATATCCGGAGACTACAAAAAGGCTCATGAGTGCGAGTTGGGCGAAGCCGCCTTCGCAGAGTCTGTGATATCCGGAGAGGAGCTGAAAGGCTACAGAGCCGCGGTGGATCCGACTGAAATGCAGACCACCAAGAAGCAGATCTCCGAGCACAAAAACTCCTTCAAGGCCGCGATAGAGACCAAGAAAGTCAACTTCAAGGAAGGCGACGATTCCAAGCAGGTCTCAGTCGGCGCCAACATGGACCCCAAATAGGAAGACTCGCTCGTCGAGTTCCTCCGCGCTAACATGGATATCTTCGCGTGGCAGCCTTCTGACATGTCCGGAGTACCAAGGGAACTCGCCGAGCACTACCTCAACATAAACCCGGGGGCTAAACCGGTGAAGCAAGCTATGCGACGCTTTGGAGACAAGAAGCGCCGCGCCATAGGAATGGAGTTAGCAAAGTTACTAGAGGCAGGTTTTGTAATAGAAGTTATCCACACTGATTGGATCGCAAATCCCGTCCTTGTACCCAAAAAGAATTCTGAAATACTAAGAATGTGCATCGATTACTCTGGCTTGAACAAACATTGCCCGAAATATCCGTTTCCCCTGCCGCGCATTGACCAAGTCATTGATTCGACGGCAGGGGCGGAACTTCTGTGTTTTCTTGATGCGTATTCCGGGTATCACCAGATCCGGATGAAGGAGTCCGACCAAAAGGCGACCTCATTCATCACCCCATTTGGCACTTACTGCTATGTTACTATGCCTTTTGGCTTGAAAAACGCAGGTGCCACCTACCAACGTACGATGCAGCGGTGCTTGAAGGACCAGATTGGCCGGAACGTACACGCCTATGTCGACGACATCACGGTCATGACCCGGAAAGGATCCGACTTGATCAGCGACCTTACAGAAACCTTTGAGAACCTCCGTCGGTACAAGATGATGTTGAATCCGCTAAAGTGCATCTTTGGCGTACCAGCTGGAAAACTCCTTGGCTTCATTGTCTCTAATAGGGGCATTGAAGTTAACCCGGAGAAAATCAAGGCAATCCTGTGCATCAAAAGGCCAACTTGTCTCAAAGATGTGCAACGACTAACTGGTTGTGTCGCAGCAATCAGCAGGTTTGTTAGCCGTCTTGGCGAGAAGGCACTACCCCTGTACAAACTATTGAAGAAAATAGAAAAATTTGTCTGGGATGAGGCAGCAGATGCAGCACTTCAAGGGTTGAAGGAAATACTCACCTCCCCACCTATCCTAGCAGCTCCAGGAGAGTCAGAGCCTATGCTCCTTTACCTCGCAGCCACCAACAGAGTCATCAGCCTCGTCATCGTCGTGGAGCGACAGGAAGAAGGTCATGAGTATGGAGTCCAAACGCCAGTCTACTATATTAGCGAAGTCCTTACGGAGTCCAAACAACGCTACCCTCACTTTCAGAAGCTAGCCTATGGAGAATTCCTAGGTAGCAGGAAGCTAAGACACTACTTCCAGGAGCATCCAGTAACAGTTGTGAGCAAAGCTCCGCTGGCAACGATTCTCAACAACGCTGACGCAACAGGACGCACAGCAAAATGGGGCATTGAATTATCCGCCTTCGACATCAACTATAAAGCCAGGACCGCGGTCAAATCCCAGGTCTTGGCAGATTTCGTCGCAGATTGGACATAAGCTCCGGATATGAATTTGGAGCCGGAACCAGAGACATGGGTTATGCACTTCGATGGATCCAAGCAGCACCAAGGCTCAGGAGCCGGAGTCACCCTGAAGTCCCCTACCGGAGAAGAAGTGCAGTACGTTCTGCAGATCCACTTCGAAGCTACAAACAATATGGCGGAATATGAGGCTCTACTACACGGATTGCGCATTGCCAAGGAGATAGGGATCAAGCACATCATATGTTGCGGAGATTCAGACCTGGTGGCACAGCAAGTAGCCGGAACCTGGAACGCCAGAAACTCCGTCATGGCGGCTTACAGAGACGAAGTTGACGAGATCGCCAAATATTTCCTCGGATACGAAGTCAAGTACGTCAGGCGAGACGACAACACAGCCAAGCTCGGATCCGGCAGGAAGCCAATTCCGCCTGGTATTTTCCTGGAGCATCTACGGATACCCTCGGTGAAGGGCGCTAACCCGGAAAATCCAGAGGTGGCAGTCTCTCCGGCCAGAGAAGTGATGGCTATCATTCCGGCTTGGACACAGCCTTTCCTGGACTACCTCATCGATCAGAAGTTGCCAGAGGACGAGGTCCTCGCACGACAGATCATCAGACGAGCGAGATCCTACACAATTGTTGATGGACAGCTCTACAAACGAAGTGCAACAGGGGTATTTCTCAAATGTGTCTCCAATCAAGATGGCATTGAAATCCTCAGAGAGATCCATGCAGGGGATTGCGGGCATCATGCCGCTCCCAGGTCACTCGTTGCAAAAGCTTTTCGGCTAGGTTTCTACTGGCTCACAGCTAAAGAAGATGCTGACAAAATAGTCAAGACCTGCCGAGGTTGTCAGTACTACGCTACTCAACCAAACGCTCCAGCCCAAGAGCTGAAGACCATACCTATCACCAGGCCGTTTGCGGTCTGGGGGCTCGATATGGTTGGTAAGTTAAAAAGATCATCTCCTGGCGGTTTTGAATACCTCTTGGTCGCTGTTGACAAGTTCAGTAAGTGGATCGAGGCAAAGCCAGTGAGAAAAGTCGACGGTGCTACGGCACTAAAATTTGTCTGCAGCCTCGTGATGAGATTCGGCATCCCACATAGCATAATCACAGATAATGGCACAAACTTCGCACAGGGAGAATTGAAGGATTATTGCGAGATAGTAGGGATTCGACTGGACCTTGCATCTGTGGCTCACCCACAATCCAATGGTCAAGTTGAAAGGGCTAACAGCCTCATATTATCAGGAATTAAGCCACGCCTTGAAGAACCGCTGCGACGAGCAGCTGGAGCTTGGGCTGACGAGTTGGAAGCTGTCTTGTGGAGTTTACGAACTACCCCTAATAGATCAACATGATTTACCCCTTTCTTCCTGGTATACGGATCCGAAGCCGTGCTTCCCTCCGACATCATCCACGATTCACCGCGAGTTTCCGCCTATGATGAAGAAACAGCTGACGAGGCCAGACAGCTATCTGTGGACCTGATCGAGGAAGCTCGGAATTTAGCTGACCAGCGCTCCGCCATTTACCAGCAGAAGCTCCGACGCTATCACAGTCGTCGAGTTCGGAATCGCTCTTTCATGGCAGGAGACCTGGTCCTCCGCCTTCGGCAGGTGAAAGACCATAAGCTGCAATCTCCATGGGAAGGACCCTTTGTCGTTAGCAAAGTGCTTCATAACGGGTCATACTACCTTGTTGATTTCCGGGAGCTGAAGGACAGACCTGCTAATTGGTACCGGAAACGCAAGCGTGAGGATCCGGATGACATCTACGACGAGACAGATCGCCCTTGGAACATTGCACATCTACGTCCTTTCTACACTTAGCATAGTTTTCCGAGTTACAAACTCTGTAATAGTTATACATGATCAATGAAAATAAAGCTTGTGGTTCACTCTCTGAGTCTTTTACCTCCTTTACTTGTTCATTTTTAGATCGTGTATGTTTTGCGACTAAAACCGCAGAGCTGGATTTTTCCGCCTAGGCGTGTATAAAAGTTGTGATTTTAAAAAATCGTCCTTTAGGGCGTAAGCTTAAGTTTTCTGATGGAAGTGTTTTCTGTTGCGAACTCGTGGATTCCTAGTAGCGATTTCCGGCACCTATGCTTGGGGGCTTGTTTCCGCGGTTATTGACGGATTGCCATTGGGCTTCGTCGCCGCTGGCGAGTGTTTCCGGCTAAGGTCTTCCGGCTCGCGGAAGGTCAAGCGAGCAAGCCGGAAAACAATGAAATCAGCACTTGCTTTCCGACACAAAACGAAACATGCAAATAATCTTAAAGGATAGCAGGATAAGTGTTTCCGCCCATGCATAGTTGTTTCGTCCCTAGCTACTTAAGAATTTAAGTTATATTACAAACCCACTCAGGGGCCAAAATGATGCAACAGTTTTATTGTTTCACAGGAACTCTACTCGGAGTCCTCCTCTTCAGATTCTTCATAGGCGGAGCCATCGCCATCGCTATCGCCGGAGCCAGCTTCGGAGTCGTCGTCGGAGCCTTTTCCGGAAAGCTCGATGCTTGACCCGGAACCCTCCGCGTAGTACTCCGGCTCGCCTTCCTCCTCTTCCGCGTCGGAAAATCCCTTGGGCAGATCATACTTGTGATACCAGAACGAGTGGTTAACTCGCCTGACAAACAGCTGTTCAAATCCTTTGGTTTCCGAAAGGATGGCGTGCATGTCGGAACCCTCTGGAGTGCCACGCGCAACATCCGCGAAATTGAGCGAAGGAAAGTGAGCCTTGCAAGTGGCTAAGACCAGGGAGGCGACTCCGCGAGCGAAAGACTCCTGCCAATCCTTGATGAACTCCGGCACTTGCTCCATCAGCTTGGTCATTGTGTCAATAACTGTGGTTTTGGCCCTCTTCAAGGACAGGGTCTTGGCGATTCCGCGACAGGCTGCGAATAGCGCGTCGATGGAACTCCGCGCTTCGTCATATGCCTCCGTCCTCTTGAGGGTTGACTCTTTCGTCCACTCGAAGCCAAGGCTCGCTGTGGAAAAATGGGGTTCAGTTCCCTCGCGGACAGAACAGCATATGATGTAGTCGGAGCAACAACAAGGAAAAAACGCTTACGGAAGATGAGCTTGTCAATGGCTTCCGCCTCCGCTTCTTGAACCTTATTCTTGGCCACTAAGGAAGTTACCCGTTGTTGGCTCTTCTTTAGTTTATCATTCAGTTCCGCCATGTCGCGGGCATGCTTCTCGGAGAGCTCCTTCCTCGCCTCATTCTCCTTGTCGGAGGATTCCTTGATAAAGGTCTTGAGGGATTCGTTCTCCGCCTCGAGCACCTTGACTTTGGCGGACAGATCATCAAAGGAGGAGCGCTTGGCAGTTTCTTCTGCAGGTGGAAAGTCGCACATATTATGCATCATGAACAGTTATATCAACATACAGATCAAAATTCGGATTTCATACCCCGAAGGCGGGTCTCCAGATGCTGGATAGCTTTCTGGCTATTCTCCGCGTTCTGGCGCAGCCCCTCAATCTCTGTTATCTGCTCCAGCACGTGAACGCGCAGATCTTCGTGCAGTTTCCGCGTGGTCTGAGAAGCAGTCAGGAATTAGTCGGATATTTAAAATCTTGGGGGCTGGCGAGGAATTCAAAGTCTTGGAGGTATAAAATTTTAAATTTCCGCCTAAAGGTACATATTGAAGAAAGCATCTGCTAACACATGTTACACAGAAAAAATGTCTGACCCAATGCTTGGGGGCTAGTGTTACCTGGCGCACGTCCTTGTGCTTAGCGAAAAAGACCTTGAGGTCGTTCTCCAGGTCGGTGAGCTCCTGCATCTCCGTGTTCGCCGTCCCCCACACCTTGTCCATCATGGCGGAAACTTCCGCGTGGCGCTGTGCAAGGGAAAGCTTTTGCAGAGATGGAGCTGGTTGAGGGTTAGCTTGAAGCGTGCTGGAGGCATGAATAAGCTGCACCTTCTGCTCATACTCCTTCGCCGTGGGCTCGGCAAAGGTGGCGCTCGGTTGATCAGGCGGAGGTGCAGACGAGGAGGCGCCCTTGCCGGAATCGCCAGCGGGGTCTTCGGAAAGGTCATCGATGTTGATGACATCCTTGGGATCCGGCTTGCTGGCAGATGAGGCTTTGGGCGGAACCTCCACCTCAGGTGTAACGGGGATAGAAGCCGAAGACGGCTTGACCTTCTTCTTGAGGGCTCTTGGAGCCTTGGGGGGCTGGCTTCCGGAACTTCAGTAAAAGGAAAAAGCATAGCAAATACGTAAGGGTTTGCTCATGAAAACAGAAGATTTTGGATTCCGGGAACCAAGCACTTACCTGGAAGGCTTGAAGAATTGTTGGATGTCAGGCTGGCCTCTGTTGCTGGTATCAATAAGCTTGAGGTGCTTCTTCTCCGCCTCTGCTTTCCGAGTAGCCGCAGTGCTGAGCACTTCGCGGGCGCGTTTTGCTGCAGGACTGGAGGGAGCAGCCCTCTTCCTCTTGGAAGGGCGCGGAGCGTCATGAGTTTCCGCCTCCGATCCGGCCTCCGGATCCGTGTTGCCCGTAGAAGGGACCCTGACGAGGGTTCCGAGTTGACCTTCCTCGAGGGCTTCGAGCTAAGACACAGAGCCAACACTTAGACAAAAATTTGAATGCAAAGGAAACAATGGACAAGTCGAGATAACATACCGCGGTTCCGGAACCGTTGATGTTGATGTCTTTGTTACACACGTGAACATGAAGTTCACGCGGAATCTTGATGAGGAGCCGGATCCTCTTGTCGATGGCGTCGGCGGAGAGATTGTCTTTCGTGGCGCGCATTGGGTCGTCGCGCCCTGTATAGTGGAACATCAGGCGGTCCCTGTGTTGGAGCGGCTGGATCCGCTTGGTGAACCAGGACAAGGTGAGATCCTTCCCTGTCAGCCCCTCCTCCGTGAGCTTGCAGATCCGCCTAACGGCGCGGGTCAGTTCGGGCGACTCGGAGAGATGGGGGCACTGCGTCCATGCCGGAGTCTCGCTGGCGGGGCAGTTCTTGAATGGCGGCAATTTCCTTTCGCTCGCCGGGTTGGAGACGTCCTTCAAATAGAAGAAACCCCCTGACCAGTACCGCGAGGATTCGTGGCGGTCGGTATGTGGGTAGACGCGGCCAGGGCGGATCATAAAGGTAATGGATCCGCACGTCGCCAGCTCGGAGGTCTGGCGGATCTTCTCCTTCTTGACGGAGAAATAATACTGGAACAGAGAGAGTTCGAGAAGTACCCGGAGATGGCCCTCGCAGAGGGTGACGTGATTGCTAATAGCTAGCACACTATTTGGAGAGATGTTGTGGGGCTGGAGCCCATATACCTTCAGGATTTCCGAGAAGAAGTCCGAAGGTGGAAATGAGAAGCCTCGCTCCACTAGCGCTTTAGTCAGCACCATCTCGTTGTCTTGGGGAGCTGGAGCTAAGGAATTCGGAACTGTCCTCCAGCTTCCGGGTTGCAGGAAGCCTTCCCCCTCCAAGTTCTTCAGCTCCGTTTCTGTGGTGGTGCAGGGCCACCATTTCCCTTTGGATTCCGAGTCTCGCTGGCGGGCCTTGGATTTCTTGGCGGCGATTTCTTCCGCCTTCTTTTCTGCTTGCTCCGCCACGGAGGTTTTTTCCGGGATAGCTGAGGTGCCTTCGGCGTCCTTGCCGGAATCCTTTGTAGGATCCAGCTGGACTGGGACGAAGGGAGGAGGGGCAGAGGAGAGTGGCGTCGCCATGATCGGCTCGGAGGTTGGAGGCAGAGTCGCAGAAGACATCTGAAGACAGAGAAGTCGCGGAAAAACAAGACTTAGTCGGATCCACGTCTTCGTCCTAAGGATCACCCCTACCAGCTATGGCGAAGGGTCGAAGCTCGGAGAACTTACCGTAATGGATTCCGCGGTGGTCGGAGTCGCCGGCGACGAGGTTTTCGTACGGTGGCTCGCCGGAGTTAAGAACTCGATGAACACCACGGTGGTGAAATCGCTCCGGCGAAGCTCCGGCGAGTTTTCCGGCAGATTCCGGCACGGCGGAGGAGGAGCTCGCGGGCGGCGCTTCGCAGAGAGGTGAGAAAGGGGGGTGAATGGGAAATTAGGGTTGACGGTGGATATTTATAGGCTGGAGGGAGGAGATTCGTGCTCCGCATCCTGTGGTCGAAACGCAAGCGTCGCACCGTTGGATGCGTGACACGTGTCCCAACCCTAAACGGTAAAAATGGCTAAGGATAAGTTACCGCGCAAATTGCACGAAAATGGCGCCAGAATTGGCGGAACCGTTTGAGTCTTTTAAGATTTCGGGTAATCACGCGAAGATAAGCAGTTCTCGTTCGCAAGCAGGGAAGTAACCCGGAAACGTGTCTTGAACCGTCGATGGATGAAGTCCCACAGGATGGGAATATTTTTTCCGACTAAAGGTTGAGAAAGAAGAAAATAAGAGGCTGGAGTTCTTCAAATTTCTCCGCGTTACCAACATTGCCGGAGACCATGATGGGCTAGCAAGGCGGAAACAGCAGGCGAAACTCAGAGAACTCTGGAGGCTACTGTTGTGGGTATACTTCATGGGTGTACCATCGAAAGTGCCTAGATCCGGCAAGCCCGGGTGGCCCACAGATGGTGATGTGGCATGTGGCCCATCGGGTGGCCCAGTTGCTGTTGATCCTGACGGATGAAGTCCGGCCCAGGCAGAGGGAGCCGGATCCGACCGACCTTGAGGAGGAACCCGGATCCATGAAGGCCCATTAAGGAACCCGGATCCGGTACGACATAGATGGGAAGGCGGATCCTTAACGTGCACGGCAAGATATTGTATCGTAGTTAGGCAACCTGTATCCGGCTAGGACTCTCCATGTAAACCCTAGATCCGTGCACCTTTATAAGCCGGATCCCGGGAGCCCTAGAGGCACAACCACAACTCATTGTAACAACGCGAAAGCGCCCAGATAATTCCAGACAAGCAACAGTAGGCCCTGTCATCATGCAGGTGTTCCGAAGCTGGGTAAATCGCGTACCACCGTCCCGTGTGCACTCCGCCCTATGGCCCCTACTTCTTCTTCCCCTCGTGAGGATCCCTCCTCCGAGGTACCGTCGATTAGGCAACGACAGTTTGACCTATCTAAAAAAGACATACCGGTAAAACCTCCAATCTCGAAAATGCAACAAGTTGCCCATGCAAAAACCATTCTCAATGAACTAGAGCTTGTCATGAGAATAAGAACAAGCTCTAAAACATCACATGGATAAGATCCAACTAAAACTAAGAAAGATGATGAACCAAACTCGAAAACGCAACAAGTGATCTATGCGAAATCCGTTTTCGATGAACTAGAGCTTGTCATGAGAATAAGCACAAGCTCTAAAACATCACATGGATAAGGTCCAAATAACAACCAAGAAAGATGATGCAATGATGCAAAGGTTTGTGCTCTCTCCGAACAATACGATCGAGTTACTCACTCGAGAGCCCTCTTGATAGTACGGCAACTAAACTATAAACCGGTCTCCAACTACACTATGAGACCGGTGAGAAAGAAACCCTATCAAGAGCAAACCTTATAGTTGCACATTCCACTTGAGCTCGATGACGACGATCTTGACCTCAACAAGATGGAACGCCTTTCTTGATTGTGCTTGCTTGATGAAGTCTTGTGGATTGCTCCCCCATAATCCACCATGGGAGAGCTTCTTCTTCGGCGCATCTTCACATATCCATGATCACCATAAGGATGGCAAGACTCAAGCAAAGGATCTCTTCGAGATGGCTCATCTTGAACATGCACTTCATTTCGTTGATGTCTTGAAGTTAACCTTGAGAGCTCACTTCATCTTCATCTTCAAGACATACTTGAGACTTGATCTTGTTCATTTGGATGGCAATACTCAAGCAAAGGATCTCTTCGAGATGGCTCATCTTGAACTTGCACTTCATTTCATCATTCTTCATCATGTTGATGTCTTGAAGTAACTTGAGGGCTCACTTCATCTTCAAGACATACTTGACACTTGATATCCTTCATCAATTTCTTCTTATTTCAACCTAATACAAACATTTTGATGTCTTGAAGTAACTTGAGGGCTCACTTCATCTTCATCTTCAAGACATACTTGACACTTGATATCCTTCATCAAATTCTTCTTATTGCAACCTTGAAGCCAACATATGGTTCAAGAATTGCCTATGGACAACTCCTACAAATATAACTCAATGCAAACATTAGTCCATAGGGATTGTCATTAATTACCAAAACCACACATGGGGGTTCCATGCACTTTCAGAATGCCGCCAGAGTGGCCCGAGGCCGAGCGCCAATGCCAGGCAAACTTGTGTCTACTAATGCCTTCCAGCTCGTGAAGGAGGAACGACTCCTTGATCGTCTCTTGGAGCCCCACAATATCCATATTCTCGCGCCGCATGTATTCCTTCAATTGTTGTTGGCGTCCTGGGGCCTCGAACCTCCTGATGTTCCAAATAAGTGAAAAGAAGGGAACACTCATTGGATATCATCAGATTTGGTGGTTCCCCTATTGGGAACCGAACGAGCCCTACTACGCGTCGAGGGTCCGTACGGGGGCCTAGGAGGTCTCCCACACGCCCCCCCAACTGAGGGGCCGCGGCAGACCCCTCCAGGGGGTTAGTGCCATTGGAGGCCTCCGGACCAGACCCAGGTGCCAACTGAACAGGGTCGGTCGGGGTAGCGGTGGTCGCCCACTCGTGCTCCAGCTGAGCACGAGAGGCTGCGAGCACGCCATCATAGACCTCCTTGGCCTGAATCGCCGCCAGCTGTTCAACCCGAGGGCCGCGTTCCCCCCTGAAAATCACACCACAATCCGACGCCATCTCACCAAGGTGGTCCAGCGACGCCGTGGAAAGAACAGAAAAAGGGAGCCATAGGGGGGAGGAACAGAGGGAGGGGGGCGAGAGGTAGGACGGGTACCTGAGTCGAGGTTGCGGGCCGCAGCCCGCATCTCTGCCTGCTCTACCACAGTCGGCTCCACCGCCTCCGTCCCGGAGCGAGACCTAGCCAGCCTCGCGCTCTGGCGGGACGGCTGAGTAGACTGGCGCTGGCGATGCGGCGCCCTCGCCTTGGCGGATACTACTCTTGAAGGATTACTAGAGGCTTTTATTTTGAGACCAAGGATCAGCAGAGTTCCACGAGCGCATGCGACGACACCTAGACGGTTAACCACATATAGTACTTTTTTTGTTATTACTTTGTCTCATAGGTTTAGTCAAAGTCAAACTTGGTAAAGTTAATTACCAGCATCTACAATATAACATCTATAATATTAGAATCCTTATGAAGTATGATTTCATATTGTATGATTTTGATATTGTGGATGTTGATATATCCTCCTATATTTTCGGTTAAATTTTACAAAGCTCGAACTTTATTAAACCAAAACAAGAAAGTGAAAAACATAGGGAGTGGTGAAAGCGTGAACTCTAGGCTTTGCTCGGTCTTATTCGCGGTGCCGAGCAGAAGGGCAATTCTTATTGGAGAAAGGTCACCCAAGAATTCCATGAACAACGGCGACATGCTCCCTTCTGAATCCATAGTGATCGGCACCAAATATCAATCCAAAAGAGATGCAATGATCGATCATGTGGTTTCCTGCCTCGTTAGTGGCCTTGACGTTGTTGATATGGTAAGGCCATTCCCAATCCGGTTGTGTACATGGCTTCACATGTTAGTGCATCTAACGGTTTGTGCATGTGTAGGTACCCCGTGCTTTGGAGTACTTCTCGGTTATTTGAAAAGGGGATACCACATGGTTCATTGTTGGAGGGAGTTCAAGGATTTCCCAAAGTAGAGGGCAGACTATGAGGCCTACAAACTAAGAATCAAGAACGACAATGCGGGAGTGACAATGGCCATTGATCTTGCAGAGGAAGACCCATGCAATAGTGCCCTTCCATCTCGGCCATGAGGCCACAAGGCTACCATAGACAATCTCAAGCGCGATGCTTCGACACTTGCATTGAGTGGGACCTTGAAGCCAATGATGGCTGATAAGGAGAAGGACATTGTCAAGAGGAAGGAGAAGCGGCGCCGAGACAAAGAGGCCACATGCGCCACCTTCATCGACCTAACAAAACAATCCATGCAAGTCCAGAAGAATGAGGCCAATGCCAACTTGCTCACGGAGGAGAGCCAAATAATGCTCGTGGACTTGAGCCTCATGGGAGCTGGAACAAAGGCTTGGTTAGAGAAGAAGCGAACCATCATATTCCAACGCGATGTGTGGTCTTTCTCACGTATCTTTCTACTTCGCATGAAACTTTTATTGTTTAACACTATTCGATACTAATGCATGTGAACTATGTGGTTCCCTAAATTTGGCCATGTTTGGTTTGCTATATTTTCGGTTTGCATGCCCTCTTTTCCTCATGTATTAGCCTATTTAGTGAACTTTGATAAATAACTTACAAACCGGTTAGGTCGGACTACAGCTGGGCATGGGCAGCCCGGCCCAGACGGTCCGGCCCGAAAACCCGGGCCGGGCCGGGTCGGGCTTGCACTTCGGTCCAGGCTCAGGCCTAAAATCTGAGCCCGAACGTCGGGCTGGGCCGAGCTCGAGCCTTCATTTTTGCACATTTTAGCCTGGTCGGGCCGGGCTTCTTGGCCAGGCCAGGCTTTTTGCTTGTTTGGGCCGGGTTCGGGATTAAATTATAGGCCCGATGGTTGGGTCGGGCCGAGCTCGGGCCTGACTTTTTTACATGCGGGCTTTTTTAAGCCCGGCCCGAAGCCCGGCCTGGCCCAAACTTTGCCCAGGTGTAGGTCGAACCAAATACGTCGGGTCGCTGGACTACCCGGCCTAAACAGACACTTTTGATCGGACAACCTATTTTATGTAACGAATCAAAACAAATACATTTAGTATCTGAAATCAAACGCGTCAATGCCATGAGCTCAAAAAAGAAAAACAAAAAAGGCTCTGCTAGGTTCCTGGCCGGTGACCATACCTGACCATGGAAAGCCCGGCCCGACCGGCCCGGCTCGGCCCGGCCCGAAATTCCCAAGCTTGGGCCAGCTCCAACATGCCTAGGCCACATATTTAGGCCCGATGGTCGTGCTGGGCCAGACCTGGGCTCGAGAAATGCGTCAAATAAGGAAAATGCCCAGCCCGAGACCCGATGGGTATTTCATGTGATGGGCCGGGCTTGAACCAAAATTTCAGGCCCGATGGCCGGACCTGGGCCTGGGTTTTTGCGTAAGGCCCTGCCGAAGCCCGGCCTGGCCCTAAGTATGCCCAGGTATACCGGTGACCGACCCGCATGTCCGTTTCGCGCAGGGAACAAATATTGGGATATGGATTTGTTTTGTCGTCACACTATGAAGAGGGCGTGGTAGCAAGCAGTCGACTATGTGTGCTTCCGGTGTTTAAGCATAAACAAACAGAGTCTCTGGAAATCGAGAAATGCTGGAGTTTTTCACGATGTGTCCCTACAACGCAGCGTGGTAGCTCTGATTTCTCAGATCATAGAGAATTTAGGACAGTGGAGGGTCTGCTCGTGCTAGGAGCATCAGAGTTAGAGAGTACCTTTTCTTTTCTTTGGGCTTAGCCTGTTGGTTGCACAACCAAGAATGTTTTTTTAGGGGAAAACGGTGGGAGAGTTTCCCGCTGTAAATTTTATACGAAGTACAATGAAGAAATAAGTCATTTACAAAGGACAATGTTACCAAGAAATTTAGAAAGCTACTCTCCGTTTAATATTAGTTGTCGTCGTGCTTAGCCTATCTTTAAATTTATGGGAGTGTTTCCTTTTCATCACGTGGCCAACTAGGGCAAATTCGTTGAGAAGTGCATTCCATAGTTGAAAAGTGGGTCTTTGGTGTATGGGCAAGCTGGGCAAGAATATTGTTTCTACGCACAAAAAAAATCTGCTGTGTTTGGTTGCAATGAATTGGGCTCTGAATTGGGAAATCTAGAATTGAGGGTCCAATTCTGCTGTTTGGATGTGCTAGATATTGATGTTTGAAATTGTTGCCCAATTCTAAAGAGAGGTCCGCGCGGGGCAACTTAACCCGTAGCCCAATTCGGAGGTCTGGACCTCCGTATTCGCTCGGAATCGAGCGACTGCTCGCTCTCCTCTCCCGAACCGAGCGTGGCTCGCGAAACTCCGTCCCCGTCGATACGTCGCCGCCCACCTCCGCCCTCCTCCTCCCCTCCGGCCCCACTCCGGCCGCCCTCCTCCGCCCTCCTCCTCTCCTCCGGCCCCACTCCGGCCGCCCTCCTCTCCTCCGGCCCCACTCCGGCCGCCCACCTCCGCCCTCCTCCTCCCCTCCGGCCCCACTCCGGCCGCCCTCCTCCGCCCTCCTCCTCCCCTCCGGCCCCACTCCGGCCGCCCTCCTCCAATTTGGGCCCCATTCGCGCTCCGGGGCCAGAGAGGGAAAGATCCGGGATTTCGCCGGGTAGGAGATGGTGAGTTCTTGGGTTTCTTCCTCCCCCGAGGGTTCTTGGTTCGATGCGGGCCTGACCTTTTTTTTTTCCCGCCGTTCTTGCTTTCCTCGTGGCGCAGTCGTCGGACATCAGGAAATGGTTCATGAAGCCGCACGACAAGAATGCTGGTGCGGCCAAGCCATCCGGCACCGGTACTGGCGCCGCCGCCGCGGCCAAGAAGCCCGTGCTCAGCATTCCAGAGAAGCCCGCGCCATCTTCGGTACAATGCTTCATACCCTTGATAATGTTCTTACGCTTACAGACTATGCAAGGATTCTAGATTAAAAGTTGTTAGGAGTAGTACATTATACACACTATAAAGCTCATGAATTGGCTTCCACATTTGATGTTTGACGTCTCTCAGTTCATGTGAATCATTATTAATCCGAGGATGATGAATACTGGATTGTGCAGGTGTCTGGCAGTCAAGATGCTTCAGCTAGAAGGAAGACAAGCAAGTACTTCGCACCCAAAACAGAAAAAGATTCAGATGTTACCGGCAAGAGTTTGCCTAAAAGAAAACTTCACAAAAGCAGCGACCAACTTGAGGATGACAGCAAGCCTTTGGCAGCTAACAGAGTCCCTAAGGATGAAGAAGAAGACGACGATGATGATGACTTTGTGACGCCTTCCAAAAGGAAAACCCCTGTGAAGCCACCGCCATCAAAGAAGTTGAAGGCTGCATCTAATGATGATGACGAGGATGAAAGGATGGATGAAGATGCCAAGACCCCTTCCAAAGCAGCTGGAAGGGGAAGAGGCAGGGGAAGGGGAGGAAGAGGAGCAGTCCATGCAAAGACTGCTACTCCTGATGATGATGTTGGTGGTGGGGAGGACAGGATGGATGAAGATGCTAAGACTCCCTCCAAATCAACTGGAAGGGGAAGAGGAAGGGGAAGGGGTGGAAGAGGCGGAGGAACAGCTCATGGAAAGACTACTGGTCTTGATGATGATGCCGAGGAGGACAGGATGGATGAAGATGATAAGACCCCTTCCAAAGCAGCTGGAAGGGGAAGGGGAGGAAGAGGAGCAGGATCTACTCCTGGGGGAAGAGGGAGAGGAGGGGGCGGGAGAGGTTTCATGAATTTTGGTGAAAGGAAGGATCCTCCTCACAAAGGGGAGAAGGTAAATCATAATTGTTGTCACATCACTAGTTTCTGAATAAACCCAACGGCAAACATTTTATTCCATGTTCTGTAGGAAGTCCCAGAGGGTGCCCCTGACTGTTTAGCTGGTCTGACATTTGTCATAAGTGGCACTCTTGACAGGTGCGGGTTACTTTCTTCGTTGATATCAAGTGATTTGTCTTATGATCATGCAACTACCAGTATGCATAACTATTCTAGAACTTCCAGCTTTCCTGATTGAGATCATACTTACAATAAACCATCATACTTCTCTTTTTTTGCAGTCTTGAACGGGAGGAAGCAGGTGATGTAATAAAGCGTTATGGTGGCCGTGTGACTGGCTCTATTAGTAAAAAGACGGTATGTGTAGCACTATATAGCTAGCTGCTGTAAGTGTTAATTGTCTATCATTGCTGAGTGTTGACATTGCTTGTTGACAGAATTACCTGTTGGCTGATGAAGACGTTGGTGGTGTGAAATCTAACAAAGCAAAAGATCTGGGGTATTACTTGATAGCTTTGTTTTGAAAAGAATGCTGCGAGCTTGTTTAAGTTGTCACCTCTTCATACATGCTCACGTTTGTTGCAGGGTCCCATTCTTGACTGAAGACGGTTTATTTGATATGATCCGGAAATCAAAGCCTGCAAAGGCTCCTGCAAACAAACATGAAAATAACAGCAACTCTGAGAAGCTACAGAAATCACAGACGAAGAGCTCTCCAGTTAAAGTTGAAAAAAGAGGTAACCAGGAACTTCTGAATTGTAATGAATCTATAGTTCTATATTGCACATACACATTCCTGCTTAGTTGCATGAACTTGAAACGTGATTGTAGTGTTTGTTCTGTCTTCTTTCTCTCTAACACCGTGTATGTTACTTTGATCTTACAAATACCATATCCATTTGTATGATTTTTTCTTCATATTTATCACTTCTCATGTTGTTAATGCTTATGCAAATATGGTTTTTGAATCTTCAGCTGTTGAGCAAGTCAGTACCATGGACAAGAGTATTGCATCAAAGAGTGAAATTGCTTCCACTAACAACCAAAAGGCCAAGGTTGTTGACCGTGGTTCTTTGCAATGGACAGAAAAATATCGGCCAAAAGTTCCGAACGACATAGTAGGCAACCAATCAATGGTGAGAAGTTTCGCTTTTGGTTTTTGGTCATGTACATGTATGGACAAGCAACTTAGTTTGAATAAACTTTTGATACATAGGTTAAACAACTTCATGATTGGTTGAAAAGTTGGGAGGAACAATTCCTCCATCCTGGCCAAAAGGGTAAAGGAAAGAAGCAAACCGATGGTGGAGCTAAAAAGGCTGTATTGCTGAGTGGACCTCCAGGTATTGGTAAGACCACAACTGCAAAAGTTGTCAGTCAGATGCTTGGATTGCAGGCCATTGAGGTTTGTCTTTGTTCTTACCTATAATACTTATTTATCTTTCGGACAACTATTTGTTCTTTATTTACCTCTGAGACATAAATTAAAATGATGTATTCATAACAGGTTAATGCAAGTGATAGCCGCGGTAAAGCAGACTCCAAGATCGAGAAAGGTGTTGGGGGGAGCACATCAAATTCTATCAAAGAGCTTATCAGCAATGCCACCCTCAATTATAGTGACAACCGGTCTGTACCATAGAACATATGATGAACTTTTTGTACCCTTGACCCTTGATTGTATTTTTGTGATAATAAAGTGTCGAACAATTTCACAGGACAAAGAAGCCTAAGGCTGTACTAATCATGGATGAAGTTGACGGTATGTCTGCTGGCGATAGGGGTGGAGTTGCTGATCTTATTGCCAGCATCAAGATATCCAAGATTCCTATAGTTTGCATTTGCAATGACCGTTTTAGCCAGAAATTGAAGAGCCTTGTAAATTACTGTTTGCTACTCAACTTCAGGAAACCAACAAAGCAACAGGTTATTTCATGCCACATTGGTATTAATAATGATTTCTGTAAAGTATTATTAGTTTTCCTACTGTTGTCTATTACCTTGTTATTGCCCTTACTGCTGACTTTGACAAGTGACATGCTGTTCTCACTTCTAAGTTGCTTGCAATATCTAGGCAGAGATGTTATTAGCGTGCTGCTACTCATTTTATCCCATACAAATCGTCTGTTTAATCTTGTTTTCCTGAACATAAGAAAACATGGTTATCTCATGTAAAGGTTCTTCCTGGTTTAATTTTTCCATCTCCTCACACTATATATATTAAGATGGAACATGCTTACTGCTATTTGCACAAAAGCTTGTACTTTGGGGTTGGTTCTAACTTCTATACTCAACAGATGGGTAAGAGGTTGATGGAGATTGCCAGAAAAGAAGGTATTCAAGCTCAAGAGGTGTGCTCAATATGCTCTCAGAGTTCTGTTATTCCAATCATTGATCAAAACTTCAAAAACACATGAATAGTATCACAATTAATTTGAACTTAAATTAAATATAGCTTCCTTTACGTGTATGTTTCCATTACTATGCTTTTCAGTTTCAGTTGCTAATATATGGTTTTCTCATCTGCTAGAATGCGATGGAAGAGCTTGCAGAAAGAGTACATGGAGATATTCGCATGGCACTCAACCATTTGCAATACATGAGTCTCTCACAGTCTGTGGTCAAATATGATGATATAAGATTACGCCTTAATAGTAGTGCCAAAGATGAAGATATCTCTCCATTCACGGCTGTGGACAAGTATGATCCCTTCTTTAGTGTATCAGATTGTATTCTATGGAGTTATTTAGTATTTTTATAGTCAGTTTTTCTATGATCTGTTCATGTTTATTGATTAATATGCCTGTGGTGTCATAAAAGTGTCCTGTCTAATTTGGTAAGTATTAAAGATGACCAAAGTTCCTGATTACTCTACTCTACTGCTCGCTCTTTTTTTGATATTTCTAATATCCTATAGGGATGACTACTGATTTGGGTTGGAAACTATATCACATAATGGCAGGGTAGATGGGTATAGTTTGTTCATGCTTTTGTGCTCTTTGTTTCAGGGAAGAATGAAACTATATTGTTCATGTTTTTGCATTTTATATGGAAATATTTTCTATTGAGTTTTGAACCAAAGTTCACCCTTTTCTAGGTCCGTACTGTTTATCCATTGCAAAAACACATAATGCTGCTGCGTATGATAAAATTCAGTTGACGGTTTCATTCCGTGCTAAATAGATTTAGGATAAGACCTTTGTACATGTACTGAGTTGTAGCCCTAGAGAATTTGGTGATTGTAGTATAAAAATATTTTAAAATAGTTTTTTTTGTAGCGGCTAAGCATGCAAATTCCCAACTATTTTAGACACTCGAAGTTGGAACTATTTGCTCCTGCAATTTGTTAGTTTTGTAGCGGCTAACGTGTAATTTCCCAATTATAGACACTCGAAGTTGGAATTGTTTGCTCCTGTAATTCGTTCGTTCACTTCTATTTGTTTTTGGATTTGATAGGGATTTAATCAGCTGTTTTTTTTTAGCTCCTACCAGATTAAATATATTTGCGGTTATAATTGGTTAATTAGCATTTTTTGCATGCCGCCTTTATGTTCATGGCTATATATTGAACTTCCAGGCTGTTCGGTTTCAATGGTGGGAGACTAAGGATGGATGAGAGAATGGATTTGAGCATGAGCGATCCTGATTTAGTTCCCTTGATTATACAGGTTTGGAATTCGATAGTGCAAATTTGTTTACTCATCTGTACAAGCGCATCCTTGTTTGCATCATGAGATTTTGGGTTTCTATGGATTTCTTTTCTACATACTTAATGCAGAGCTATTAATTAATAATAATAGTGTATCATGGCTTTCAATCTAGAATCTGAACTCTCATTTGTGCAATCAAATCCTACCTTGAGTGATAAGCCTAAAACGCATCCTACGTTTTCTGTTGCAAATTTCATATTTTGTGAATCAAATCACTTATTTTCCTGACAGAATAAGTTATTTCCAATCCTACAAGTAGGCAGCCACATGCCACACCCCTAAGTGCTAAGCTTAGCTGGCAGTGACGCTTGGAGGCCCGTTGCTCCTGCTGAAGCCCACAATCGCGCCTCTGAACGAATTGAGAATCAGATAACTTAAGTTTGTGCCATCAGAGGCTAGACTTTTTCTTCTGGAAGGCTGGATGCTTGCTTCCAAGTTTCTATCATCCCAGTTTTTATATGAAGAAAAGTTCCCGCCATTGTTGGCTGTACTGAACTCAAATATTTAGCTGAGTTGGTGTGTGCTAGAGCTGCGTACAAATTTATGCTCTAAGGCTGATTTTGTCTTTTAATTGTCCTGACAGTAGTTATTTTTTCCCAATTCAAAGCTGATGATGCACCCATTCTCTGTTGCTTCTGTGGTATGCCCGACTACATTCATGTGCTAACATGTGCCCGTTATAGGAAAATTATATCAATTATCGGCCTAGCGCTGTGGGGAAGGATGATAGTGGAGTTAAAAGAATGAACTATCTTGCCCGTGCCGCTGAGTCTCTAGCAGACGGTGATATTGTTAATGTACAAATAAGAAGATATCGGCAGTGGCAGCTGTCCCAAGCTGCTTGTTTTGCTTCATCTATAGTACCGTATGTACATTGATTTATCCAGATGATTTGATTTATCCAAATGTTCCAACCAAGATTACTAATCTCTTTAAAACAATTCCAGTGCTGCTTTGATGCATGGAAATAGAGAAGTCCTTGAAGCAGTAAAGTTCAAACCCTAACCATCCATTATCATTATTTCTACTTTTTTTTCTTGTTTTTTGAAGAATGAATTGGATTTTTTTGCAGGGTGAACGGAACTTTAATAGGTTTGGTGGATGGTTGGGCAAGTACTCAACTACCAACAAAAACAAAAGACTAATGGAAGATGTCCATAGTCATATTCTTGCATCGCAGCAAGCAAATGTGGACAGGTGGGTACTTTTACACAACTTGAGTTTTACCACTGTTTGACTGGTCTTCTGCGGCTTTCTTTTAATATTCTCATTTCCAATGTATTATGTAATTGTTGGTTAAGACAGGCCGCCTACTTGTTTCTTATCTGGTAACCTGTCATGAATAATATGCCCAATCTTAATTTTGCATATTAGTCGTTTGGTGAACCCTATCTTCTATGTTTGCTAAGAAATTAATAACCTTTTTAATCTTTGTGGCTGTCAATGAGCTGAAATAAATTAAGGTTAGCCACTAAGTTTTACGAACTCCAGAAGTAAGAAGTGAGACTGCTGATTTGACTAGGCAGGCACACTTCATGTCATTATCGGCATTGAATGCATCATTTCACATTGATATTTTGCATGATAGGGGAAGCATAACTCAGTGTTTCATTCCATAACCAGCTTGTCCTGCTGAATCCTACTTAAGTTCATGTATTAATGGTAAAATGTTATGGTCGGTCTGACCTATACACGCAGGAAGCCCACTAGTGGCTAGTTGTGGGCTTAGCCCAAGTAAATTAGGGGCTTAGCCCAAGTAAATTAGGGTTTAGAGGAGGCCGTCCTCCTATATAAACACTTGTACCCCTTCGAGATTAATCAGACAATATTCAGTATCATTACTGTCTCGTCTCCTGAAGGGAGACGGGAGACCCCTGCGCCCCCGCCGCACCAACCCTAGCCGCCGCCTTCTTCCTCCGCGACGGCGCCCAGCCGCCGGCGCCGAGCTCCCCAGCCTCTCCGCCCTCACTTCCACCCTTACAATCTCCGCCCTAGACCCGGTAGGACCCTAGCCCCTACCACTTTGGTATCAGATTGCCTAGGTCTCATGGGCTCCAACAGCCCCCCCGTCGACCCCATCGCCACCACGTCCGCCGCCGCCACCAACACCATCCCCGCCGCCATGACAGGCGCCCACGCGCTGCAGGGGCCGCCGCCGCCGCCAACGGAGACCAGGCCGCCGCCGCCGCCAACGGAGACCAGGCCGCCGCCGCCCCCACGGGCCTCGACCTCCTGCCCGCCACTTTGGCGGACCTCGCCGGCGATCTCCGCGCCATCCGCTTCGAGCTCGCGGAGATCAAGGCCGGCCGCACCCGCCGCCCACCGGCCGCCGTTCGCCGCCGCCCACCGGCCGCCGTTCCGCCGCCGCCCCACCGGCCGCCGTTCGCCACCGCCCCACCGGCCGCCTTCGCGCAAGAACGGCCGCCCCGCGTGGTGGCCGCCATCGCCTTCGCCAATTCCCACATGGATCGACGCGTCGCTCGTCTACACTCAGACTGCGGCGCGGACGACGGTTCAGCAGCCCGCCCACCCCTTTGGCGGTCCTGGCGGGTTTGCGGCCCCCTTCGCTGCGAGCACGTCCTTCAACCCGGGCCGCCAGGAGGCGCCCCGAGGTCCCGCCTCGGCACGCAGCCGCCCCGCTTCACCAAGGCGGAGTTCGCCACCTACGACGGCGCCACCGATCCCTGAATCGGCCGAACTAGTGTGAGCGGTTTTTCGGGGCAGCGGACGCTCGGCGCCGACCGCACGTGGATCGCCTCCTATCACCTACGGGCGCCGCGCAGACTTGGTACTACGCCCTCGAGCGGGACGAGGGCGGGATGCCGCCACAGGAGCGTTTCCGCGACCCTGTGCCTCCGGCGGTTTGGGCCAACCCTCCGCGGCGGCCCGCCGCCGAGCCGGGACGCCTCGCCTTCACCACCACGGTCCGGACTTCGCCGACCGCTTTCGAGCGCTAGCGTGCCATGCCCCGGCGTCTCGGTGCGGCGGCGCGCCGATCTCTTCGTCGGCGGCCTCCCGACTACATCCGCGTTGACGTCGAGATGCGCGAGCCGCGGACTGCAGACGGCCATGTACTACGCACGAGCCTACGAGCGGCGCGCGCCTCGCCATGCGGCGGGTCTACGCGCAACGTGGCGGCGCTCGTCCCGCGCCCCGACCCTCCCGACGCCCACCGCCCGCCGCGCCCCGCGCCGGCTGCTGCGCCCGCAGTTCTCCTCTGCGCCGACTCGCCTTCAAGCGGGCGACGGCGCGGAGCAGCTTGAGCGGCGCCGCCGTGGGCCGTGCGCTTCAACTGCGACGAGAAGTACGCACCGGGCCACACGTGCGCCCGCCTCTTCTACCTGGAGACCGTCGACGACGCCGACGTTGAGGCCCTCACCGCCGAGCTCGCAGCCGCCACCGTCACTGAGGCCGGTGTCACGACCTACGCGCCAGTCGACGCGTCTGCCTTCGTCGTCTCTTCATGCTATGGCGGGCATCAAGACGGCAAAGACGATGCTACTCCCGGTGACGATCAATGGGGAGCGTCTTACTGCGCTGGTGGACACGGGCTCCACACACAACTTCCTGTCCAACATCGCCATGCGCCGCCTCGCTCTCCAGCCGGCGGGATCGGAGAAGTACAGCGTCACCGTCGCCAACGGGGATCGTCTTACGTGCCAGGGCGTGGCGCGACAGGTTCCCGTGCTCGTGGGCGACGAGCCGTTCTCCATCGACTGCGTCGGCATCGACTTGGGCTGCTACGACTTCATCCTCGGCCTCGACTTCCTGAGCACCTTAGGCCCCATCCTGTGGGACCTCGACGTGCTGTCCCTCATCTTCTGGCGCGAGGGCGGCCGCCGTGTTCACTGGACGAGCGTGGGCAGCACTGGCACATCCCCGCAGCTCCACCTGATGGCCGCCGCGCTAGACGAGGCGCATCCGCTCCTGGCCGACTTACTGCAGCAGCACGGCGACCTCTTCGACGAGCCGCCGGGCCTCCCTCCCTCGCGACCCTGTGACCACCGCATCCACCTGCTGCCAAACACGGCACCCGTAGCTGTGCCGCAACACCAGTGGATCAGCAAGCTCTTCGGCTTCGACTTCACCGTCGAGTACCGCCCCGGCCGCCTCAACACAGTCGCCGACGCCCTGTCCCACCGAGACGTTGACGACACTGCGGACGCGCCCACAGTCGGTGCAGCCCTCTGCATCCACTCCGGGCCATCTTTCGCCTTCATCGACGAGGTTCGCCGCGCTACTGCCACGGCTGCGGATGCGCAGCAGCTGCGCCAGCGCTTGGCCGACGGCGAGCTGGCCGCGCCATGGCGCCTGGACGAGGGACTACTCCTCCATGGATGCCGCATCTTCGTGCCGGATCATGGAGACCTGCGCCACCAGGCCTTGTCCTTGGCGCATTCTGCAGGTCACGAGGGCGTCCAGAAGACCCTGCACCGTCTCCGCGTTGACTTTTACATTCCAGGGGATGGAGCCCTAATGCGAGACTGGGTGCGGGCGTGTGTCACATGCCAGCGGAACAAGACGGAGATGCTCCGTCCGGCAGGCTTGCTACAGCCGCTGGACGTGCCGTCCCAGGTGTGGGCGGACATCTCCATGGACTTCATCGAGGGGCTGCCGAAGGTTGGCGGCAAGTCCGTCATCCTCACGGTGGTTGACCGCTTCTCCAAGTACGCGCACTTCATCGCCCTCGGCCATCCCTATACGGCGGCGTCCGTGGCACGCGCCTTCTTCGACGGCATCGTTCGCCTCCACGGGTTTCCGTCCTCCATCGTCAGTGATCGTGATCCTGTGTTCACGGGTCACGTATGGAGGGACCTCTTTGGGTTGGCGGGCGTGAAGCTCCGCATGAGCACGGCGTTTCATCCTCAGACGGACGGCCAGTCCGAGGTCGTCAACAAGATCATCGCCATGTACCTGCGCTGCATCACCGGGGATCGTCCACGAGCTTGGGTGGACTGGCTGGCGTGGGCCGAGTACTGCTACAACACGTCCTACCACTCTGCGCTGCACGCTACTCCCTTTGAGGTGGTCTACGGGAGGCCACCACCGGCGATGCTTCCCTATGCGTCTGGCACGGCCCGTACTGAGACGGCGGATGACCTGCTGCGTACCCGCGACGAGATACTGGCTGAGGCGCGCCAGCGACTTCTTCAGGCTCAGCAGCTAGCTAGGAGGTACTATGATGCACATCATCGTGAGGCGGAGTTTGCGGTGGGCGACTGGGTCTGGCTACGCCTTCTTCACCGGACGACCCAGTCCTTGGACCCGCGCTCCAGGCGCAAGTTGGGACCTCGTTACGCCGGTCCTTTCCGTGTGCTGGAGCGCATCGGCAAGCTCGCCTACCGCCTTGAGTTGCCTGCGGGCTCGCGCCTCCACGACGTCTTCAACGCCGGCCTTCTGAAGGCCTACAGGGGCTACCCTCCTTCTGCACCACCAGCTCTTCCACCTACTTCGGATGGGCGTCTCGAGCCTGCCCCGGCGAGTGTGGCTCGCGTGTTGAAGGCCCAGCAGCGCCGTGGTGTTTGGCATGTCTTGGTGCATTGGACAGGCCTGCCAGAGGACGAGGCGACTTGGGAGAACCTTGAAGATCCCCGCCAGCAGTTTCTAGAAGTTCAGCTCGAGGACGAGCTGTTTGAGAAGGCGGGGAGAGATGTTATGGTCGGTCTGACCTATACACGCAGGAAGCCCACTAGTGGCTAGTTGTGGGCTTAGCCCAAGTAAATTAGGGGCTTAGCCCAAGTAAATTTGGGTTTAGAGGAGGCCGTCCTCCTATATAAACACTTGTACCCCTTCGAGATTAATCAGACAATATTCAATATCATTACTGTCTCGTCTCCTGAAGGGAGACGGGAGACCCCTGCGCCCCCGCCGCACCAACCCTAGCCGCCGCCTTCTTCCTCCGCGACGGCGCCCAGCCGCCGGCGCCGAGCTCCCCAGCCTCTCCGCCCTCACTTCCACCCTTACAATCTCCGCCCTAGACCCGGTAGGACCCTAGCCCCTACCATAAAATCTGTTCTTTCCTTTAACCACAAGAAACCATGTTCTTCACTGGTAAAAGTATGCTACTTATGTACATTGCTTGTAAAATTATTACTCCCTCCAATCCGAAAAAAGTGTCGGATGGCTAGTACAATTAGCGTTTTCTAATTAACCCTTCTCAAATCAGGAAATAAAATTCTAATCCCGTACCAGGCCGCACCACAGGTCACCACCCGATGAATACAGACCATCTGCCCTGGGCCCCCATCCCTAACCCCACTCCCCTCGTCCCAATCCCGCACACTGCCGCCATCTCTCCACACTCGGCACCCCCTGAATCCTACTCCGGCCGCCATCTTCCCTTCAGCTCCCGACGCGGCCGGCCAGAAGGAGACGTCCCCCGCATTCCCATTGAAGCCGGAAAAGCCCAGACCTCCAGCGACACCCTCCCTGCCCCCATTCTCCGCCGCCGCCGGGACTCTCGCACTTGTGCCGCAGTCCAGCTCCTTCCAATCCCCCACCCAGGCTTTCTCGTCGCCATGTTCTGGAAACGGCGCGGCCCCGAGCCTCCATTCGCGCGGCGGACGTTATAGTGGAGTGCGGGTCGATAAAGAAAAACCTCATGGGTTATTTTGCAAAATCGCTGTTCTGACGCTTTTTCGGATCGGAGGGAGTAATAACTCAATGAACATTGATAAATCAAAAATATATCGATTATTTTCTTGATCGGTTGCTTTATCACCGGGGACCACAATGAAACTATCAGGACCATAGTGTCACCTGCTAGGAAAAATGTACGGGCCTTCCTGATGTAATTACTTTTGAACAATTGCCTTCATAGTGAGCGAATTAAAGGGTGCCTTACCCTTCTCTTAACCTGCCTAGCTGGCATTTAAAAGATAAAAACTACTCCATCTGATACATATGGATCAGAGGGATCAGGGATCATGTTTTTCTACTCAAACCATGGCGCTCATCGTTTGTGTGGCAAGCATTGACCAAAACTTGGGATCTTTTGACAATGTTTTAACTTGAAAGAACATAATTTGATCTTAAACTGGATCTGTGCTATGTTTTATTGTAGTCTAAGTTTTATAATTGTTGGCAACTGCAGGGAGGCGTTGAGGCTGGATTATCTCACTCTTCTCTTGAGACAATTGACTGGCCCACTGAAGACAATGCCTAAGGTATTGTTAATGATGTGCTATATGAATAGACTCCATTTGTCATTGTATTCCAGTATACTTAAAATGTTCCTTTTCGGACTTATCGTGATCATTCACTGAATTAGTGAAGCATGAAAAGATTTTTGTTCAAAGCTTCCATAGAAGATTCATTAAGTATTATCTGTCAACTGCTGGGCTGGTTCAAACGTACTGTTGCATATTGTTTGAATTGCATATCTTACAGATGTGCTTCTCATGAGGAAATACTGCGTGATGAATTAGCTCATTTTTAAACGTAATATTTTTTCTTATTTAATAATTTTGGCAAAGAGCTGGTTAATTTGACACAAAGGCGGCTTGCACCCATGTGCTTTCTTAATTCAACTATTACCATCTTAGATTTTGGAAAGAGCCGCGTGGAAGCTTGCTATCCATGTGCAAGCACCATGAGTTGGTTACGAGATCTTATGGGTTTCACCTCTAGCCTACCCCAACTTGTTTGGGAATAAAGGCTTTGTTGTTGTTGTTGTT
This sequence comes from Lolium perenne, assembly GCF_019359855.2. Lineage (NCBI taxonomy): Eukaryota > Viridiplantae > Streptophyta > Magnoliopsida > Poales > Poaceae > Lolium > Lolium perenne. The sequence goes on along the minus strand of NC_067250.2, from coordinate 209,352,197 downwards.
GTTGTTGTTGTTGTTGTTGGCTTTGTTTGTTGGCAAAGTATGGGGAACATTTTTCCACACTCTACATGCACTTGACACTTTAGTTTAACAACTTAGTGCTGTAGTCCAACCTTTTTTTTGTAGTGCAGTAATCGTGCAGTGCATTTCCTGTGCAGGAACTTTTATTTTATAACTCTAGTGGTGATCTCATATTTGTTAATTCGTGCAGGATGAAGCTGTCCAAAAAGTGGTGGAGTTTATGGATACTTACTGTTTAACCCAGGAAGACTTTGACACACTTGTTGAATTATCCAAATTTAAGGTTGGTGATTATTCTAAAAGCTCTTGATGTTTTCCTCCATCTAATGGTATTCATTAACCGTCTCTTTGAGTGGCAATGTTACATAATACAAATAAGTTTTGCGAGTAGCTTTTCTGTAACTCTATATGTTGCATTGTGCCAATGAGGACTTCTGAATTCATTTTGATGACTTGTTTGAGATAGTTGCAACTGTTGCGTTTATCTTTTGTGGTGTGTATTCAAGTTCATCATATGGACTGAAAATTGTTTGAGTACATCAGTGAAATATTAAGCCTGTGAGTGTGTATTCAAGTTCATCATATGGACTGAAAATTGCTTGAGTACATCAATGAAATATTAAGCTTTTGAAATGAAAACTCATGCAATAGAGATGACAATGCGGTTGCAAAAGTAAAATACAATAACGATACCGTGAATCTTCTTGGTTGTATCGTGCATGTGTAGTGTCACGGTAATTGGGTATTAGGTCCACAGACTTGTAGCCTGTTTCTAGGGTTGTATTGGTGATTTAAAAAGTAGTTTCGTTACAAAAGTTCAGTTTAGAAGTTTATAACTAACACTCAGTATACTCAAACTGTGAGCATGCATGCAGGCTAATGTCTTAGTTGAGTAAACTTGTTTGAATATAATTGGTGTTGCCATCTTTCCTTCTGATGGTGCTGCTCAATATGTTTTTTGTTTGGCAGGGTCATCCAAATCCTATGGATGGTATTCAACCAGCTGTTAAAAGTGCCTTGACGAAGGCTTACAAACAAGGAAGTAGTTGTCGTGTTATTCGATCAGCAGATCAAATAAATATCCCAGGCATGAAAAAAACATTAAAGAAACGAGTAGCAGCAATCTTGGAGCCATTGGATGAGAGTTTGCCTGAAGAAAATGGAGCATCAGCTGAAGGTGATGAAGACGAAGCTTCTGATGCTGAAAATGATGGTATGTCTTTCTTCTTGGTCAATAAACAGATAAGGATTTTAAGGTAAGGATAAACATAATGCATAAGTAGAATTGTTGATGCTTAACACTTGTATGCTTTGAGTAATCTGTTTGACCAGGGATGAATTTATATCTTTACATGCATTTGGTGCCAGTATGTACTGCCATACCATCATTGTATACTCCCTCCATCCATAAAAGGATGTCTTAGATTTGTCTAAATTTGGATGTATCTGTACACTAATCTGTAACATTTTTTTGTTCTTTAATCTGTAACATGGCATGTAGGCCTTTAGCCAGCCAAACTACAATGGAGCTGCTGTTGTGATTCAAGTAGCAGCATGCTGTTCTGATCAATAATTTCTGCAGCGTGTGTTGTTGTTTAACCGCTGCTCTGTTTGTCTATCAGATGAACTTGCTCCTGGTGACTCGAAGCCGACACTGGACCTGCAGAGTGATAAGAAGAAAGGTTACTTGTCATTTTCTGCCTTTTTTGTCGCCAGTGTTGTCTCGGCATATAAGTGGCTCTAACTAATTTGTAATTTTGATCCTACTCCCATAGGAATTCAAGTGCAGCTGGACCTGAAGACCAATGGCAACGGGTCAAGCGCAAAGAAGGCGCCAGCAAAATCAAAAGCTTCAGGGTCTGCAGGGAAGGCTGCGGGAGGCTCAGCCGGGAAGAGAAAGAGGTAGTCCGCAGCGAGTCTGAGGTGCTGGAGCAGGATGGGGTTCAAAATTTGTCTTGTACATATCCTTGTAGGGAGTAGGCAACGGTGTATCTGCTCCAGATGTTCGTTACCTCGGCCCGTAGTAGTTGTGCTTCACTGTATTGGCATTTAGGGTGTGTTTGGATTGTGCCTACAGCTGCCCTACCAAAATTGGTTAGCCAATTTTTTGGCGTGGAATTCTGCCACCCACAGGTTGCCAAAATTTTGGCAAGAATCAATGAAGAAAACTACAAGTAGTCCAAAGGCAGCCAAATAATTGGTAATGAACCAAACATGTGGAAAGATGTTTGGCATGACCAATTTTTTGTTAGGGTGAGTTGGGGCCACAAACCAAACAGGTCCTTAGAGCATCTCCACTCGTTGGCGCTCCCTACGTCCAAATTCGGCGAAATTTTCCTCCGGATTGGAGGAAAATTTGGCCTGGGGAGCGCTGAAGTTCTAGCCGTCCCCCCGGCAGGATACCCCCAACCTCGGCCATTTGACATATTTCAAACAAATTCGACATAAAATTTAACAAGTTCGGTGAACAAGAGTCAGAAAATTGCTGAAACAAAATCGGCGAAAATCAGTACAATGTTTAACAAGTGCTGAAACAAATGAAGCACACAATTTCACAAGTTTTGAAATAAATTAAGATAGACTAGTTGGCGTCCGCGTTGGCGCTGCCTTGGAGCGTCCATATGTGCTCCACCAGATCATCTTGCAGTTGTTGATGCATTGTAGAGTCTCGAATTTCCTGGCGCATAGCAACGAAGGTGGCTCATGATGTCGGCACCTGGTGATTAGGTTGTGCAAGAGGATCCTCTCTCTCATATGGTGCTTCTTGCTCACCCACCGGATGTTTTCGCTCATTTTCAATAATCATATTGTGTAAGCACACACAACAGTTCATCACCTCCCACATCTGATCTTTGGACCAAGTCATAGCGGGGAACCGGATGACAGCAAATCTCTACTGGAGGACACCAAATGCACGCTCGACGTCTTTTCGGCAAGCTTCTTGTTTCTTGACAAACTCGGAAAGTTTGGGGTGCTAGGTTTCGAGATAGTCTTCACAAATGTTGCCCACTTTGGATAGATAACGTCTGCAAGGTAGTATCCTTTGTTGTAGTGCCGACCATTGATCACATAGTTCACCGGGGGAGCATGACCCTCAACAAGCTTGGAAAAGATCGGGGAGCAGTTTAGGACGTTGATGTCATTGTTGGATCCAGGCATACCAAAGAAAGAGTGCCAAATCCAGAGATCATGGGTAGCCACTGCTTCAAGTATCACAATGCAGCCTTTTTTGTTACCCTTGTACATTTCCTGCCACGCAAACGGACAGTTCTTCCATTTCCAATGCATGCAGTCAATGCTTCCAAGCATCCCTGAAAAACCCCTAGCTTCATTTTTTGCAAGGATCCTCTGAGTGTCTTCGACAGTGGGTGATCTCAAGTAAAAGTCCCCGAACACTGCTATGATGGCCCTGCAGAACCGGTAGAAACAATCAAGGGCGGTGGACTCCGCCATCCGAAGATAGTCATCTGCACCATCACCGGGAGCTCCATACGCCAGCATCCTCATAGCCACTGTGCACTTCTGCAGTGACGAAAATCCAACCAAGCCAGTGCAATCCGCCTTGCATCTGCAGTAGGGGTCAAAGTCTCGGATGGCATACACAATTTGCAGAAATAGCTTTCTGCTCATCCTGAAACGACGCCTGAAAACAGTCTCACCGTGCAATGGATTGTCGGCGAAGTAGTCGGCGTACAACATGCAGTAGCCCTCCATTCGTTGTCTCGGCTTGCACTTCCGGCGACCTGGTGCCGACCCAGCACGTCGACCAGTTGCCACCCCGGCGTACATGCTTGATAAGCAACCGAGGATCATCATGTGCTCCTCGTCTTGGGCGGCGGCTGCCATCTCTTCTCGCATAAGCTCGACGAACATCTGCTCCCCCTCTTCGTCCGAGTCCATGACCGGCTAGGCAAATAGACGAACACCTGACGGGCGTGGTCGAGGCAAGCCGAGCCGCGAACGACGAGGAGTAGGCCGTCGTCGGAAAACAAGCAGGCGGAGGAGCAGCCAGATAGGCCGTCATCGAAAGACGGCGGAATATAGGCAGGTGGGGAAGGAGGGACGGCGGAATCTGGGCAACAAGCCGGCGGGGTGGTGCCAGCGGCGAGAGAGATACGAGGGGTGGGGGGATTTTGAGCGAGGTGGCGGTGGGGTTCGTGTGTCGAGTCGCCGACAGATCGGGCCCTTCCCCGCTTTTCACTCATCCGGACTCCCCGATAGCTTCCCGGGGGACCGGGGATGACGTGGGCTCGCCGGATGGATGAAGGGCCAAATCCGGACGAAATCAAGGAACTGGGGGCACGACTGGACCAAATTACGCCGTCCGGATGGAAAAAACTTCGCTCGGGGGCCTCGTCGGGGAGACGAGTGGGGATGCTCTTAGCCTACCTGCCAGAAACGAGAGAACCAACTTGACATGCTGTTTCTTTCCGCTCACAACGTTTTGTTAAGTATTTGGTCACGAGCTGTTGACTTTGCTTCTGTATCTGATGTAGCTTCTTTATGTTTTCTCTATCAACTGATTGCCCCCCTGACCTTCAACTTACAACTTCCAACCTTGCCGTGTGTGTGCTCGTTTGTGCTGACAACCTTCTGTTTGAGTATTTGGTCACGAGATACTGTCTTTTCTTCCTTATCTGATGCACATTATTTTTGTTTGAAAAATAATGAAATGGTTTCAATTTTTTCCTATTAATCTTGACACGGTTGTTTCTCGAGGAAATTGAAAACAGAACTACTAGTATAGGAACACGGTAGATGCACCTATTATGGAAAATACATTTTAAATCCATTTCAAAATGTTCAAAAAATTCAAAATAAAATCCTGAGAGTACATCATATTAGCTCACAAAATTTCTGCCGGAAAAACATTTTTTGAGGCCTATGTAACAAGTTTTTCTTTACCTCATGTGAGCTATTTTGAAGCACCCAAATTTGTCTTTTTTGTTTTGAATTTCTTTTGGTTGCATCTACATCTATGAGCTAAAATAGATTTTTTTTTTTTGAAACTTGAGCTAACATAGATTTCCCCTGGTATCCGATCATGCTGCCACTAAGTAGTAGCTGAAATAGATTTCCCATGCTGCCACTAAGTAGTAGGAGCAGACGATGTATCCAGGGAAAGGATCATGCTGCCACTAAGAGCATCTCCAACCATCTCCCCAGGAATGCCCCAGGATCCTATTTTCTTTATTCGGATGGACGAAAACGGTCCAGTCATGCCCCAGCTTCTCGTTTTCGTCCGGATTTAGAGCATCTCCAGCCGCGTCCCCCAAACCGTCCCCCAAAGAGTGTCGGATTGAGCGTTTGGGGGACGTGTATCGTTCGTGCCGCGTTTGGGGGATGTCGCTCCCCAGTCGCGTCCCCCAAACAAAATTTCGGAAATTTTAAACTTAACGAAATTCGATTAGATTCTTCCAAACTTACATAGATTCGAACGAAATTTGACTAAATTTAAACTAAACCTAATCTAGAAGTACTTGCGGTGGCCGGAGGCGTCGTAGTACTGCTGGAAACTGTACATCTCGTCGGTGACGACCTCCTGCTTGACGCGCTCGTCCTTCACCAAGCCGCTTGGTCCTGCCTCGCCGTCGTCGGTGAGGTCCACGAGCGGCTTGCCGGAGTCGCGGATGGACATGGCGATCGCCGTCTCGACGTCGCCCCTCCAGGCGTCCTTGTCGTTGAGCGACGCCAAGAACGCCGCCCGCAGCCCTGGGTAGTCCTCGGGGTCGTCGCTGCTGCCGATGAGCCGCTGCTGGCGCTCGTACTCCGCCAGCAGCGCCGCCTGGGACGCTTCCTCCGGCTCCTCCTTCACCTCCGGCTTCGGGATGAGGAGGGCACCGCCGCGCCTCCCTTGCTGCCGCCACGCATCGTGTTCACGGGCGTCGCCGGCTCCTCCTTCACCTCCCGTTTGGGGACGGTGTAGGGCGCCGAGCGGTACGACGAGGACGGCATCGATCGCGCCGGTCCTGAGAAAGAAGAGTGCGAGGAGGACGAGTACGTCGTCCTCCTCGGCTGCCATTGCGGTGGTCCTTCTCGAGGAGACGGTGGCGGTGACGACGGCGTCTCCAACCTTGGAGCGCCGTTGCGGATGCTGCGGATGACGTTCTCGAGGGTGCGCCCCGGAACACCCCAGAACAGGGCGCGGCCGTCCTTGTTCCAGCTGTTGGGCCCGTCGACGAGCCCCTGGGTGCTGTGCATCTCGACATCGTACTTTGCCTTGAAGTACGTCTTCCACCAGTCGTCGTTGTTGTTGGCCGCCCACGTCGGATCCTGCCACTTGGCGGCGGTGAGTTGAGCCCGCCGGCCCCTGATGCCGTCCCTCCATTGCTCCGTGCCCGGCTTCGGCGGCGGCGGGACGCCAATGCCGTTCACGGCCATCTTCCAGCCGCCGCTGCTTGGCAGCCGCATGTCCGGCGGGACTGGATATTGGGCGTGGTACAGCGCCCACGCCTCCGGCACGGTTAGGCTGCCGCGGCCGAAGCCGTTCGCCGCGGCGATCTTGCGGGAGGACGAGCTCGACATTTTTGGAGCGGCGAGGAGAAGATCTACGAGGGGAAGGCGGTGACGAGAAGGTTTGGGAGCGGTGAGAAATTGGGACGAACTGCAGGGTGTCTTAATGTACAGCGGCGGCAGCGGGGTGGTTTCACGCAATAACGCCGGCGCGAACGGCCACGCGACCATGCACGACGAGACGCGTCCCTGTGTTGCCTGTGAAAACAGGGACGCCATTAACGTCGCTTGACCAAAGGTAGCCGACGGGGTTTTAGGCTTCCGAGCCGCTGACGCGTCGGACCCGCGTTGGTTCGCCTCGCTTTTCGTTGTGTCTGGCATGCCCGGAGCGTCCCCTGTGGGACGGGGACGGGCTCAGGGTGCCGGACACCGTATCGGGGCGCGCCGGACAAAAATGGGCTTTGGGGGACGCAGCTGGAACGGTTTTTTGGTCCGGTGCGCCCCAAATTGGTTTGGGGGACGCTTTGGGGGACGCTGCTGGAGATGCTCTTAGGCCTAAATCCGCCAGGACTCCTCAGGCCATCCTCGGTTTCCCGGGGTGCTGCCGGGGACTCCGGATGGAGCAAACTCCATGCTCTAGCCCGTGTGTCGGTGAGATTAGCCAAAAACTGGGCGGCCGTGTGGGGGGAAACGGTTGGAAAATCTTGCTCTCCATGCCAAAAATACGTCCAATCCGGATCAATTTCCATCCGGATTGTGCCCCGGGGGACTCCAACGGGTGGGATGCTCTAAGTAGTAGAAGTAGGAGATGTATCCATGGAAAATGCATCCATGCTCATGGGTGCCAAGCACCCATGACATTCTAAAAATATATAGGAATTTAAAAGAAGGGCAAAAAAATCAGAATTCTTTTGAGAACCAAAGGTTTTCAAGTATTGTACTTGTATAAATATGTTTTGACTTGAAATTATTTTAATAGCATCATAGCTAAAAAGACAAAATCGAACAATACCATGAGAATCATTTCGAGCCCAAACATTTTTATACAAATATAATACTTGATCATCTTTTGTTTTCAGGAGGATTCAGAATTTTTCTCAATATTTGAAATTACCATGAATTTTGGAGTTTATGGAGTGCATAGAACCTATGTGCCAAAAATTCGCGTCCAAGTTGATGTACAACCCAACGATCTAGGTTCAAGTCTCCAATGGTGCGAATTTGGGTTCTTATTATTTAAAAACAAAATCACTGTATTCCTTTCAAAAAAAAGGATGCACGAATCACGATGAAAATCCAACGGCTCGATCGAATTCTAAATTAATTCTTGGTTGACCAAGATCTAGCACAAAGAAAATATTTATTGTCTTCATTGCATGTGCACATAGATCATACTCCCTCCATTACGGATTATAAGGCCGACGCAAATTACTAGGTCGTAAATTTGACCAACGTAATCTAATCTATATATTACAAATATATATCATTAGAAAGTTAAGATGTTCTGCTTTCTAATGATATAATTCTTGTGCTGTGCAATCTATGTTATGTTGGTCAAATTGATGTCTAGGGATACACGCCGATCCTATAATCCCTAAAGTAGGGACTAGGGAGTACTCCCTAGGAACTGTTTCTAAATAACAAACTCGATCGAAGGCCCCTTGCCCGTAGTCAATTGGTGAATTAGAATCTTGGAAAACAAATTATAGTATATGAGTTGACTTGGATGCAAATTCAATCATTTAAGACTGAACCAAACATTACTGATGATTTCTATGCTATAGAATCTTCGTCAACCATTATCATAGTACCATTTCCTCAACGTACTCGTGCATCATACTCCCACTCCATCTTCCTCCGTCGGCGTCGCTTCAATGTCTCCCATCACTGCTTCCTCTCGCTCTCGGTGTGCCAGCGCAGCTCCATTTCTGCTCTCTCGTCCTACTCACTACGTACCCACCCATTGACCACCCCATGCTCAAGGGGTGCCACCGGTTAGAGTAGGAGATGATCAAAGCCTAATCGATCATACTCGGTCAATCAAATAAGGTATTGAACAACGCACAAGCTCTCTTTCTCTCCCCCGTGCTACAGTTAGGAGAGGCGAAAAGGGAGTTCGTCTTCCTCCACCCTCGCTCCGCCGACGGCCGATTCGTCGGTCCCCTCCCTCTCCGGCCGCCGTTGCGGTGGTGGGAGAGTGGGGGGACCCCGGATCCGTGCCTTAGGCGTGTAGATAGTAGGGTAGGTTTTCGGGGCGGCGCTGGAGGGGAGGTGGCTGCGGCGACGCCATGGAATAAAGGTGCTGGGGCTCGCTCCCTACCTCGGCGGCGCTCTTTGGGGCGCCGTCGGCGAGCTCCCGGTTCTTTTCTCGCCGGTGTGGTCCTGGCGAGGGGGACTTCACCGTGGGGCGAGCTTTTGTCCTCCCGGGTTTTCCCTCGTGTGGTCGTCAATGGCTCCTGTGGCGACGACAACCTTGTGGAGGAGGGGGATGGCGGCCCTGGTTCTCCAGGCCCTCGTCGTCCTTGTACAGGAGTACGGCCTAGGATGCTCTGGACGGCTCGGGTGGTGGCTGGTTGGTGGTCTCGCTGGAGCATCTTCCTCGACCTTCTTCGGCGAGGAGCTCTGGTGTGGTTCTCGTGGGGCACGGGGAGTTTCCCCGGCTGTCGATGTGTGTTGATTGTTATTAAGATCTCGCCTCCCGCGGCGAGCTACTATAGCGGCGGCTCAAAAAGCTTTTACGCGAGGTGCCCCTTTGGGACTTTGGAAGATTGCTGCAGGTCTTCTTCGTCTCCGACGACGGAAACGGCGGCGGTTTCTGGAGACGATGTTCAGCTTGGTGTTGCTGGAAGCTCCAGGAGGACTGGATTGCCTTTCTCCTTTTCTCCTTTGGGCTTTTGTGCAAATGTTGCTGGACAGCTGTCCTTCTGTATCCTTCTAGTCTTGTCCTTGTTTTTGTACCCAATACTGTTTGTACTCTTCCTTACTACGGTATGAATACAAGTTCGTATGCCTTCGGGCGTACGGTTTCAAAAAAAAAAAAAAAAAAAAAGGTATTGAAATCCAAGTGTGGTGTTAATGAGCAAATCCTTGTTACTAACACCTTTGTAATTGTAATTACGACCTAATATATCATCCCAGTTACTGCTTTGGTACGAAACCTAGAAGAATTGAACTGAATCGATCGGTCGAGGAAAACAAGAGCTGTACGTACTCTGCATTGTGAGTTTTTGACCAATGGAAGGAACACGATTATAGAATTTGCAAACGGGTAATTACACCACGTTGAGGTTCCAGGGCTACTATCACCACTCTTAATACTCGAACGCACACTACAACAAGGAGGACGACGACGTACGTACGTGCATACGTGCTCATCGATCAGTTGGACCGCATCTTGTTGAGCTGGTTGAGCGCCGGCTGCAGGATGTTGAAGAGCACCCAGCCGATGGCGGGCGCGACGACGAAGAGCAGCAGCAGGCCCCGGTTGTCGTCTGTTGGCGTCGCGGCCGCCAGCGCGGCGAGCTCCTGCACGGCGGCGGAGGCCGGCTCCGGCGCGGCGGCCAGGCCGGCGGCCGCGGCGGCGCCGATGCCGAGCCCGGCGACGAGCGCCTTCTCGGACCGCATCTTGTTGAGCTGGTTGAGCGCCGGCTGGAGGATGTTGAAGAGCACCCACCCGAGCGCCGGCGACACCACGAAGAGCAGCAGCAGGCCCCGGTTGTCATCGGTCGGCGAGGCCGCCGCCACGTCGGCGATCCTCTGCGCCGCCATCGCCGGTTCCGACGTCGCCAGCGAGGAGAAGAAGGCGCCCGCCATGGCCGCGGCCGCGGGGGACACGGCCAGGGCTCCCTTCTTGTGCAGGGTGCGCAGCGAGATGCCGGTCGGCGACGCCCGGGCGGCGCTGGACGACGGCGCCTGCATCTTGGCGGCGGGCTTGAGCATGGCCATGGTGGCTATGGTCGCCATTGACGTAGGCCTAGCTCCCTGGTTGCTAGCTACCCTTCCTTCCTCCTCACAGGACACTGGCAAATGCGACGGGCTGGAGTAGAAGATGGAGTGAGTGCTGTGAGGTACGCGAGCGTGTAATGCACACTGCCCACCACCGCGTTTCTAGAACGAACGATGTGGCTAGCTTATCTTGAGCGGCGAGTGTGCGATCGAGATTTGAAAGCTTATCTCGCGGCTTGCAACTTGCAATGCCATTGGCTGGGAGCAGAAAGGTGGGCACCACACGATTTACATGGAAACTTTGTTGCTGCTGCGAAATTGATATCTCGCACGAAACTAAGGGTGCTCTAGAATGTCCCATGGTATCATTTCGATGGAAACATCGGTAGATATTGACGGCCATTTTGCATCGGTCCAAAAGGCTTTGCACATTTTTTTAGTTATTACGAAGTTCATCTTCAGGTAAGCTGCAAAGAGCTGTGCGATGGCGAGTGATCAGAGGGGGTGCACGACGAAGTGACGATCTACTGTTACAAAACCCGACCACGAACACAAAGGCAAACTCGGTAACATTTTAAATGCGATACATGTAACATCCAAACAATGATAAACAATTCTGAGGTTCATGAATTACTCCATGCATGAACATCACAATGCGACCAACGACAAACCAAACTAGATACAGCACAAAAGGAAAATAAAATTCGGTAGCAATTATTCACTCCCTACACAGAAATGTCAGGCAGGGAATTATCCTGCGTTTCCAGCCATTATTCGTCAGGGGTAGACACCATGGAGGTAAAACAAAACGAATGGCAGCCTGATCACAACTTTCGTCATCTCCACCGGAGATCTGCTCTCATTTACTCAGGCCCCAAGCTGCAGCTTCTTTATCGTGTCAATCTGCTTTGCCGGGTTCAGCCCCTTGGGGCAGGCATGTGTGCAGTTCTTGATGGTGTGGCAGCGGTACAGCTTGAACTCGTCGTTGATGGAGTCAAGGCGCTCCTTCGTGTACTGGTCACGGCTGTCCTGGATCCACCTGGAAGGACAAATGTGTTTATGGCAAAGGACTGACGGCACTTGAACAACTCCATTGCAGACATGAGAAATGAGATGCATGTACAAGCTACAACCCTAATACATCTAATACTAATTTTTTTGTTTACACTTTCATGTGGCTAAATTGCTTTATCAAAAAACCATGTAAATGTGCAAACTGTTTGACCAGTTATATCAGATCATGTTTAGATCTCAAAGTTAAGGTAGGCTAACTCATTCCTAATTGTCCAACTAATATCATTATGGCAGTATAGCATCAACCAGAGCTTATACTGGTTATCCTAGTCACAAACAAGTTTAATTGCCATATACTACCTCTGTCCATAAAAGGGTGTCGCAAGTTTGTCTAAATTTTGATGTATCTGGACACTTTTTTAGCGTACAAATACATCTGAATCTAGAAAAATCTTCGACATCTTTTATTGATGGAGGGAGTATTTAAACAGAGAATCATGTAAAAATCTCAGTACACACACAAATAAAGCCATATCAAACAAGATTGAATTAAACAACCAGATCACAGAATAATTGGACAATTAAATCTTTAGCTTCATAAATGCTGAATAGCATGGAAAACAGTACATTACATGGTTCAACTAGATAAAGAAAAAAAGAACACATCCGTTGCTGGCAAAATAAAACTTGGCAGGTAGTTTCAGGGATCAAACACTGAAAGATTGCACAGAGGCAACCTTTATTTCACTGGACTACAGCAGAGCTAGTTCTTTGTTCTACCGTCCTGTTACATCTACCAAGACGCCTTCTTAACACCATTAATTTCACCCTTATTTGCCAAGGTGCGGAACACGATACGAGACATGCGGAATTTCTTGTAGACACCACGAGAGCGGCCTGTGAAAATACAGCGGTTCCTAAGGCGTGTCATGTTACTATTTCTTGGCAGCTTGGACAGCTTATCGCGAAACTTTTCACGCATATCTGATGGCAGATCAGGGTCCCTACAGACTGACTTATATAGCTTTCCTCTCAGCTCATATTTTGCTGCAAGCAATCTACGTTTGTGATCCCTCAAGTTTCTCTTCTCTGATATCGTCCCGTGATATCCTCGAGCTTGGACGTGCATGGACATGTTGGGTTTTGGTTTGGTTAGCGTCCCATGATATCCTCGAGCTTGCATGTGCATGAACATGTTGGGTTTTGGTTTGATTAGCGTCCCCCACAGCGGAAGCCTAAAAAGGGTGAACGGGTGAACGTGTCATGGACTTAGCAATATCCTAAAGCTTACAGCAAAAAAGCAATAAAGATATTAGACAACTATCATTTGAGGGAAAGGCACTATAAACTTTAGCATCTTAAGTTGGTAGATCATCAACCATAATTTGGTGGTGAAGGGAGAAACTAGCATGCTCTATACTCAAAGAGTGGCCGTCACTAGTATATACTAATTCCAAATAAAGGCCTTGTCAAAAATCAGACTACTACAGGAAAATAGCGCCAAAACTAAGGCCTGTAATGTCACCAAGAATCAGACCAAGGACCAAACTAACCAAATTAAGACAGGTGGTGCCATCAAGAAGCAGACTACGAAACAAGTATAACTCCAGATTATTTCCAACATTGTCATCAACTTCCAAATAAATCAGCCAAACACGTAATGAAGTAGAAAGTCACCGATGGCCTAGAAATTTCAAGGCATTCTGCAACCGAACGAACATTTCCCAGTATCAAGATCATCTAAATCACTTTGCAGGTGAGCTACCAAATAAGGAACAGAGGATCATCACGCATTCTAAAACCAAGCGACCATTTCGTAGCATCCACTCAATGATCATCATCTAAACATCTTTGTAGGCGAGCTACCAAATAACAAAGTTTCTTTACCTACATCATGTGTAACAGGACCAAATGATTCATTACCACATGAGACCAGCGAACAATTCTCCTGGCACACAAAATTTAACAGCTGACACTGTTGCACACCTATCTACCTAGGCGCAACAAAACCAACCTATGTATCATCAGTGTATCACCACACAAGCATTTCGCAACAAGTATTAACCAACCAATCAGAAACAAGCATTCAATGATCAAACAGATCCAGCAAACAAACGCAATCAACACATATTATCACAATTCACAGTAGCAAGAAGAGGCTACAAGGGAGGGAGGAGAAGGTATACCTGTTGGCATGGAGCAGCGCGGCGGGTCCGAGATACTCCTCGGGGTTCCACCAGTATGACGGGCAGGACGTGGAGCAGCATGCGCATAGGATGCACTCGTACATGCCGTCTAGCTTTGCGCGTTCGGCCTTGGACTGCAGGATCTCCTTCTTGTCGGGCGACTGCGGGTCCTTGCGCTTGAGCCATGGCTCGACGCTCTTGTACTGGTTGTAGAAGTTGGTCATGTCGACGACGAGGTCCTTGACGACGAACATGTGCGGGAGCGGCGAGATCGTGGAGGCCTTGTCGTCGGCGTTGATCTTGGTGAGGCAGGCGAGGCCGTTGTCGCCGTCGATGTTCATGGCGCAGCTGCCGCAGATGCCCTCGCGGCAGCTGCGGCGGAAGGTGAGCGAGGGGTCCTGCTCGTTCTTGATCTTGATGAGCGCGTCGAGGACCATGGGCCCGCAGTCGGCGACGTCGATCTTGTAGTCCTTGAGGTGCGGCTTGGTGGACGGGGAGTCCGGGTCCCAGCGGTAGATCGAGAAGGTCTTGGTGGTGGTGGTGGAGGAGGGGGGCGGAGGCGGGGCGGGGGAGGAGGAGTGGGGCTTGGAGGCGACGAGGCGGGAGGAGAGGGCGGGGGAGAGGAGGACCCGCGCCGCCGGCGAGCGGCGGAGGAGGGCGGCGGCGGCCATCGGATTTGGGGGTTCGCTCGCGTTGCTTTTTTTTTTCCTCCTTTTGTTTTGGGAGGTTGGAGAGGGGCGCGTGGTGGGCTTCGGCCCAGCTGGGTATTTATACCTCGGGAGGCTGACGTGTGGGGCCAGATCGGAATGCCGGTGCTAGGGTTGCTGACAGGTGGGGACAGAGCGTGTTTGGGTTTGGGCCTTTTTGTGGATGGGAGGGTGGAGATGTGGACTAGCTCTGGGCCGTTTGGAAGATGACAAAGGGAAATTTGATAAGAAAATGACTTCATCGTAGCGATAAGAAAATGATGTCATGCTGGTCTTGTTACTCAGCTGAGAATGGTTAGATAACGGAAATTGAAATACTCCTCCGATCCATATTATTAATGCTAAAATAAATATATCTACAACTAAAATGTGTTTAAAATCTAGATACATATATATTAACGTCAATTAATATATATCAGATAGATCTACTTAATTAAACACGTCCGGAAGCACTTGATTGTGCGGTTTGGACACAGCGTGTCAAGCAGCCCTGGAACTCTTGCTCAGCGATATATACTGATCTTGGTGCAGACGAACATAGTTGAACTCCTAGTTGTACTTAGTGTGGGTCATGGAAGGAAACCACAGACCGCTAGAAAATAGGCTATGTTCAAGAAGGCGTCGCTTTTAGAGAGGATAGATTTCTGGTGTTGCTTTTGCTACTGTTTTGGTTCGCTGTTAGGAAGAATATATCACTATAACGAGATTTTTTTTAATGTAATTCTTTTTTTTTCTTGACATCCGTATTGACATTAGAGCAATGCGTGTTGTTGCAAAGGCTGTGTGTAATCCGTATCTTAATATATATACTCTCCATTAAAAAAATAGGCCATGATGATTATGATACTCCCTCCAGTTTCTAAAATGGGTGTATATATACATTTATGTTTAGACAAATCTTTGACGTCCTTGTTGTAGCAGGGAGCACTATCGGCTAGTGTTGCTAGTTTAGCTAAAGCAAAACCTAGGCAATGTGGTCGGTTAAAACCACCGGCAACAAACTACGGAGCTCCATCCAATCAAAAATTACTTTAGGTTTCTCAGCATCTTTCCCAAAGATTTTTAGGTCAAAGAGCATGCAATTTCACGGAGTGCAATTTCTATCGATGTAAAATTGTGTATAAGTACTACAAAGGGATTAAAAAAATGAACTATTGTTGGCTACTTAAGCAATCTCTACCATTACTTGCATACTTTCGTCTAGCTCTATGACCAACCATGGCTAGCTCGTGCATATATGTTGCTTTTCCACTTATGGAAAGTTGGATCGCCTCCTCGAAAAAATTGTTCCTAGCAATCCATATGCTCCATGCCTTCAAAGTGAGGATTTCCACAGAGAAAATGCACGATTAACCGGAAATCCATTTTAGCTCACAGATGTAGATGCACCCAATGCTTAAATATTATATTTTAAAATGTCAAAAAATTATCACGATACATATTTTTTTGCCTTTTTTACAAAGCCCATAAAAATTATCACTTTCTCACAAAATACTGTATGTGAACATAGCATATCTGGATGTATACAAAGTTTTCATCCAATTTCTAACAGATACCATAAATACTATTTAAAATTCCTATTGGAATTCCTTCACTTATCCAGCTCGAGATTATTCAGATTCTTAATAATGCTCGAGATTCAGCACAGAATTTACCAGGATACTGAAACTCACAAGAAGGTCCAAAAGACATGTAATTCGTTGCATCCATGTGTGACGCTGTCGGGCATCATTTTTTAATAATGAAGTATCTTTTTTTTGCGAAATTAATAACGAAGTATCCATCAATGTGTTACACACTTGGCAACAAAATAATCCACATGAAACATTCTTTCACTGCGTTGCAGAAGAAAACAAATGCATAGCCTAATACACGTAAGATGTGCGTTCACATCCCAGGATTATGAAGATGATAATCTAACATACGAGGGGACCGACTTTCTAAGGTATTTGGAAATGAAAAGGTGATATAGTCTCCAGGTAACTTCACTTACGTCATCAGAGTAAATGTATTTGTACGCAAATTTGTCGAGCCTGGGATCCAGAATCAGGCACTCAAGGGCAGTTGAGTTCTCCAAGATATGCAGTGCGAGCTCAATGCTAGATTTGGTTCCAGCGTACCCACTCATCTTGGCAACCTTGAGCTTTCTATGTGGTTCACGTTTCTCAAGCCTTCTCAGCGCTGCTTCCTCCCCATAATACACCAAATTTTCATAGAGCTGCATCAATTTCACAAGTAAGACTGACATAATTCCAGACAAAAAGTTGTGTTTGGACTCAAGACAAGCGTAGTGACAACTGGAGCAGATCTATAATCAACATATAAAACTGTAGAACCATCAAAATAACGCCAGAGAAATTGTTGCTGCACCATTAAGTGCGAGCCAAAGGCTAGATCAGATATATTTTCATGCTATCCCATATTTTTTTGCCACTTTAAAACATAGATTTGGGGTAACTATACACCAAGGAGACCCACCCATATCGCCAATCCTGTTTGTGCTAGGCATGGAGGTACTCACGGCTGCGATCAAGAAAGCGACAGCCAAAGGCCTTTTCGCTAGGCTGGTAATCTGCACCGCAATTCAACGAATTTCTATTTTTGCAGATGCCATGGTACACTTTGTGAAGCCGCTGGCAATTGAATTGGAGTCGGTTCGAGGAATTCTGTCAGCCTTTGGAGAAGCATCAGGAGTGCGGTTCAACTACAACAAATCAACAGCAACCCTGGTTAGGGGAGAAGGAGCAGGAGGGGACATTGGTCACCGAGATTCTGAACTTTCCACTGAAGGATTTTCCCATCAAATATTTAGGGCTTCAGTTGGCCTTACGGCCCTGATAAAAATAGTGGCAACCATTACTGGATTCAGTCATGGCTTTCATACTGGCTTGGGAAAGGGGTCTGATAGGCAGAGAGGGACGATAGATCCTGATAAAAGCTGTTATCTCAGCGAGGCCCATCTCTTGATCACAGGCAAGGAGGAAGTCAATAGTCCTGGAGGAAATTGAGAAGTGGCAACGGTCATATTAGATTGATGCACTAGCTAAGTTTTCTAAAAGTCCAAACTGTTAACGGAATTAACCGCTCATTTAGCTTCTTCTATAAGAATATGCTCTGGGTGCTAGTGCCCATGGGTCTCTTTTTTTTTTTTTTAAAAAAAAAAGGGCTACACGGATGCTGGGATGTGAGCTCGCGTGGTTCCCAATCAGGTACCTTGGGCTCCAGTTGGCGCTCAGGCCTCTAACTAAGGCGGAATGGCAGCCGCTTTTGGATCAGGTTATCAAGTGCGTACCTGCGTGGCAAAAAGGGCTCATCAAGAGAGAGGGGAGACTAGTCCTGATTAATTCAGTTGTTGCTGCAAGAGCGGTGCATCAAATGGTGGTCGCTGAGGCGCCAGTTTGGCTTTTGGAGGAGATAAACAGATGGATGAGAGAGTTCTTTTGGGCCGGTAAGGATGAGGTGCATGGGGGACGGTGCCTAGTGGCATGGAGGAGCATATGCAAACCAAAGAAGTTCGGCGGCTTGGGGGTGAAAGACCTGAGTTTGCAAGGCCTCGCCTTGAGATTGAGATGGATGTGGCTCAAACGCACGGACCCGGCGAGGCCTTGGCAAGGCCTACCCGGGTTGAATGATCCTCTTGTGGAGGGAGTATTCCAGAGTCTAGCGCGATTTACGGTAGGGGATGGACAGCTGACCTACTTCTGGAGAGATAGATGGATTGGTGGTTACACTGCAGAAGAGCTGGCACCAGAGGTATTCGCCATTGTAACCACTAGGCGGAAGAACACCCGTCTGGTGGCGGAGGCTATGCAGGGGGATGCGTGGATAGATGACATACCAGGGGAGATGACGGAGGAGCTCTGGAGGCAATGCCTAGCCCTGTGGGAGGCGGTGGAGGATGTCGAGAGAGACGTCTCCACACCAGACCGCATACTTTGGAAAGGTGCGGAGGCTGGAACATACTCGGCAAAGTGCACGTATGAGATGCTATGCCAAGGAAGTGTGAGATGGAGTATGAGTAGGCCGGTTTGGGGCTCCTTCTCACCCATGAAATGCAAGATATTCGCATGGTTGGCTCTGAGATACCGCCTGTGGACATCGGATAGGAGGGCGAGACATGGGTTGCAAGAGCACCCGAACGCATGTTATATATGCCTGCAGGAGGAGGATAATGTGGACCACATTCTAACCCTATGCCCCTATGCGAGACAGGTGTGGTGCAGGGTGCTGCGCAGTGCAGGTCTAAGGATGGCAGACCCAGGGTTCACGGGGAACCTGCAGAGATGGTGGACGGAGGCCCGCAAGCGAGTGAGGAGGTTTGACAGGAAGCGGTTCGACTCCATGGTTATCTACACGGCATGGACGATCTGGAAGCAGCGGAATGCGAGGGCTTTCAGTAACGACAGGGAGCAGAAGACGGTGGACCAAATGGTCACCCAGATTAGGGACGATTTCCACCTGTGGGAGAGAGCTATGAGAGGAGTGAGGCTAGATATAGCGAGAGAGTAGGCCTAGGCGGAGGGAGGGCGGCGTGTGTGTGTGTTCTCAGCACCTAGGTGCTGTTCTTGTAAATTGTTATGCTTTCACCTTCTATAAAGATAAGGCACGCGTTGCGCGTGCTCTCGAAAAAAAAAAGTCCAAACTGTTGAAAGGGCTAGGCTATATATTTTAACACTCCCCCTCATGTTTAGGTTGGACAAACAGAAAGACACTAGACGTGGGTAATCGGGAGCCGCCGGCCGCAACTATTTGGAGTAAATTAAATAGTACATTGGGTAGGATTTGATCCTGAGACCTTGTGGCTCTGATACCATAATACACTGATGCACTAGCCAAGTTTCTAAAAGTCCGAACTGTTGAAAGGGCTAGGCTATATATTTTAACAGATCGTTCCTCTGGGCAGGCAAGGAGAAAGTCAATAGTGGCCAGCGCCTTGTGGCGTGGAATCAAGTGTGTTTTAGTGGATTAGCAGTTAAAACCTCAAGCTTCAGGGTCATGCTTTGCGAGTCAGATGAGACTGGTTGCAGCTGCTTTTCTGAACATTCAATGGATCACGGACATGACTTCAAAGCTATGTGACGATGCAAGCTTCATCGTGTGCACCTGTGAGCAACGGTTTCAGGAGTTCGCCTCACCAACATGGCTGACAAGTTTGTATGGCCATGGTCACCCTCACTTCAGTACTCAACCAAGTCTACCTACAGGTTGCTTCGTCATGGATTAATTCGGTTCAAAGCAGCAGACTATATGGAAAAAACAGAGCTCCCTTCAAATGCCAAATCTTCATGTGGCTCATGCTGCAATACATCATATGGATGTCAGAGCGCAGATTTATACATGGCCTGCAAGATCAGTAAACAGCATGCTTCGTGTGCCTCCAAGAGGAAGATGCAAACGACCATATCTTCACCCAATGTGTGTATGGTAGACAAGTTTGGTACACCTGTCCGCAGAGGCTGAATACGACAGCAGAACCCCCTGGTGAGGAAGATAAGATGGAGAGTTGGTGGAAACAAGAAATAATGAGATTCAGCAAGAAGGGAACGAATAACTTTGCTGCCCTGGTCACACTAGTGTGCTGGTCACTATGGAAAAACCGGAACACATGGTTTTCAACAACAGGGACAAGCAATACTCTAAATTAACCTGTCATCGAAGATCATTGATGAGTTTAGGCAATGATCTATGGCTAGGGCAGGAGTCACTGGTGTTTTTGGTTTACTTGTGAGAGAGTCGTGCTTAGATCTTTTAGGAGTCTGGTGTTTCTCTGCCCTGTATCATTGGTGATAGAGGCCCCACCATCTTGTAAATAATAACTCTACCTTCTATAAAAATATGGCACGCGTTTTGTGTGCTCTTGAAAAAAAGTTTCTGGTCAGATTGCCAACACTCAGGGTTAAAACACTAGCTGAGCCTAGCATATGCGCAAAATAATCCTGTAACTGAACCAAGTTACCTTGATAGACATAGATCAATTTGGAATTAACTGCTGTAACCCAACCAGCAACAGCATAGAAATCAGATAGTTCTTGCAAAAAGCCAAAGGGACGGGAATAAACATGGTTTAGGTCCTAGAAGTCATTAGCACACTCTTTATGTATGTACTCTTCTGCATATAAATTTAGTGGAAGTCAATGATTTCTATGTTTCAGCAAGTATACATACAAAAAGATGAAGATCTTCAATACCAAATCAATAACAGTAGCCCACCATAAGGTATAATTTTCATAATTTATTTATTCAATATTGCAGATGTTGATATTCCCTTTGTATATTTGGCCAAACTTAGTAAGCTTTGACTTTGAAAGAAATTATACGCCATGTATTTTGGGACGGAGGAAGTAGTTTATACAATGACTGAACATCTATTGTTTTCAACAGTTTTCTTCCTTCCAACATTCACTGTTCAAAATATTAAACCGGTGAAATAAGGAACTTACGTGCACAATAAATTTTTCCAAAAAAGGGGCAGCATCAAGAAACGAAACAAGGCAGAGAAGACCATGTTTCCTCGATGACATGTCCATTTTCATCTCCAAGTGCTTGAGGGAAGAAAATTTATTGGTTGGATCCCTCGCTGGAATAATCATCTGCATAAGAAATATAGTCAAGATAGAGTATTCAAGAGTTAATAAAAAGAAGAAGTTTCAGCCTACAAACCTGGGTATATCCAACTAGATACAATGTCTCGAGATTAGGCATAAGAGGCGCAAGTTCAGAAAGAGCATAATCTGCAGCATCCCCTGCAATCAACTCAAAGCGTGCCTCCTTCAACAGAGATGCCTCACATATTACAGTTTTGAAATTTGTCCATCCATCGTAGTTAAAGGTGGCCAGATTTCGAGCACGGATTTCCAATGTATTTAACGGACATGACCGAATATCAAGGTGGTTTAGCTTACAGAGCATCTCAGAGATCTTGAGATGCTCTATTTGTGGGCACCGATTTAACTTCAGCTGTTCGAGAGAAAGGGTACAACTCAACAAGCTCTCTAGATCTTCTTGAGTTATATATACAACGCTCAAATCAAGTGTCCTCAGGTTTCTTAAGCCACTGAATGATGTTGGCTGCCTCAAATAGCAATAGCAAAGCTTGAGATGCTCTACACAGGTAGGTTGTGGAGCTGCAAAATTTGAGGACGGGAAAGTGTACTGGATACGGTGAATTACCCGCCTTGGACGCAGATCAAGTGTAAGTTCTCTGGCGCCTGAACTAACTGCAAAGTATATCCAACGATCAAGATAATTGGCATACTTGTGATTGTGGAGGTTGTGCTTGATGACGAATGACTTCACCCCAGTTCCAGCGTGATGTCGTACGATGCCGTTAACGCACCTGACAAACTTTGCCCTCCTCCTTCCTTTGTGCACCCGTCTGTTCAGACCCAGAGCCCTTGTAGTGAACTCTAAATTAGGGTAGAATCTCCAAGCTCGGAGCAAGTTTTGAGCCAAAACACCGGTACGCATAGCATCTCTCAGCGGTAACAACTGAAGTATCATGAACAGAACATCCTGTACATCAAGAAGCAAATAGTATAAGTACTCTCTTTGATTGGAAAAAAGTATTGTGACTAGCTAATGTCTAGCTGTTTGCTATGATAAAGACGGATACACGCAAAAAAAATAGTGTTTACTACCTCCGGAATACTGTCAAATTGACACATGACTGGTTTTCGTTTTGGGGCCAGCTTTGCTGCTCTGTGACATGACTTCATTCGCTTAGCCATTAGACCGAACAATTGATCTGCAGTTTACCACGAGTTAGTACAATCATGAAAGGGTGTCAATCTTTGGGCGAAGATGGGGGTTGGAACAGAATTGGGGTTGCTTATGTTGTCGAGAAAAAAAAGATGGGAGTTGTGCACTCGTGTAATCCCGGAACAGGCAAAGCTGACGAAATTCATGGAGTAGAAGCATCGACTTATCGAGGAAAAGCTGCGCAAGATCTCCAAACACGGGGCTGATAAAGACAGGGAATTTTTTGAGACTTACCAAGAGATTAATTCTTCCCCAGTCGATTTCCAGGCGGTGGAGTGATGGTAGAAAAAGGGCAGCTCCACGCCAGTAAACGCGAGGAGAACAGTGGCGTGGCTGCCGGCCGTTCCGGAAGATCGGAACACAAGTGCGAGGATCCGGGTTAAAAAAGAAGGTCGCCGGGGCGGAGACGGATTCTGTGTGCGCCCTCGAACTCGATCGATGCCCGGCTGATGACCCTAACCTCCTTCGGTGTTCCGTCCTTGCCTCCTGGACGTCTCTGCTGCGCCGTTGAGAGCTGTGTCGCCGCCGGCCGTTCGTGACCTAGGCGAGGGTGGCCGTAAAGTATAGAATAATAAAAAAAAACTTACAAACCTCTCTTAAAAAATAAAAATCTTTTTTTTTTTGCGAAACACAGTACAATCAAAGACGCTCATACATACGCCCCACACACTCACCCCTATGAACGCACACACGCACACCCTACCCCTATGAGCACCTCGCTGTCGACGGGAACGTCGCCTCCCACTGAAGAATATTCCGCCTTTATGAGACACCAAAGTGTCAAATCTGGGTTTGAACTCTGGTGGGCTGGGGGTGCCACTGCCCTCCTAACCATCCAACCACAGGTTGGTTCTCAATAAAAATCTTTTTAGAAGGCTATAAGTAGTATATAAATTTCTGAATTTCTGAATTTGCTATCCTAGGATCAAGAAAAGGCATTATAAATCTGTAGTAGTCTGATGTTTGCATTTGCTAATTTGTTCTGAAATATGAGTACACCAATGTTTGCATTTGCTTTTCTATTCCAAACACGAGTACCAATGTCGGCTGGACATAACCTGAAAGCTACCACATCTGGTGAATACAGAAAATTAAACCATCTCAATCTAATAGGTGAAGATGACAAGAATTGAAGTGAAATACTGGTGTTCTACAGTTTTCTGTTCAACTGACATACTGATGTTAACAATTGGGCAAATCTCTCACAACACTAAGGAAAAACCCAAACATTCAATTAATGGGGTCTCTGATTAAGGTAATTTCTGACTGGACTACTCCATGCTTTTTGGTAGCTGGTAGCTCTAGCTTTCTGGTCCATGAATATGTGAAAGGAGATGTGGTCTGATACATGCACACACACAGACACAAGAGCTAGCCATCGCTGCAAACACTATATTCCTGTAGATTCAATTAAAACACACAAATAACATTCCTGTACATTCGAATGGAACAAAGAGAGTATTCAACAATATGCATGTACATTCAAATGGAACAGAAGGGGTATTCAACAATATTGTTGTACATTCAAATAAAACAATATTCTTGTACATTCATCTGCAGGTTATTAACTTCCAATGCAGAAACTCAATTCGGCTCCCGGGTGCGTATGATCCCTCTACCATAAAAACATATTTCCAAGTGTTAAAAAAATTTGACAAAAAAATTTACATGTACATCTCCATAACATATGTGTATTCGTCAAGTTTCACGAAAAAATGATATTTTTTGTAGTCTAAGCGAAAAAGAGAAAATTTATCTTGTGACAAGTCTTTGTTTCAGCACCGAATTTTTTCTTTTTTACACACGCCACATGACATGTCGATTTTTCATGAAACGACTTTGTGAGCGCGTAGCACATGAAGATGTACGTGCGAAATTTTTGTTCCAAATTTTTTGACATTTTAAAATGTGTCTAACATGTATTTCAAGATAAAGGGAGCATACGCTCCCATGTGCCAAAACATCACTCCCCCAATGGAACTAAAAAAACAGTATAGTACATTCATAATATGCAGGTGGCTCTCCTTGGATGACATGTGCGAGAATAGGTACCTGCACAAGAAGGTGCGGTTGAACCTGATCTTCAACGGCCACGACAACAAGATCGCCATCTTGAACAAGATCGTCCTCCTCGAGCTCCAGTGGCGGCGAGAGGGGAGCTCCAGCAGTGGCGGACAGCGGGTTCCAGCACGGCGGCGGGAGGCTTCTCCAGCAGCGGCGGAGCGCGGGAGGCGGCTGGCCCTGCGTCACGAGGCGCGAGAGGTCGCCAGCGCGAAGGGCGGGAGGCCGCCTGCCGGCGCGAGGATGTGAGCTCCACCTGGAGTCCCGCCGGGGCCAGGCGGCGGCGGCGCGAGGCGCGGGAGCTTCACCGGCGGGAACGTGCGACCACGCGCACGAGTTTGTGTTGAAGTTTTTTCACTGGGAATGGAGGAATATCACACTATGATGATTCAAGTATGATGAATATCATATGCTTGGTGATTCCCATGACACCTCACTGGACTCATTCAAAAACTCCTGGTTTGAGCACCTCTAAACTCTGTTTTTTGAGTAACATAGAATTTTCGCAAAAACTTGAAACGTCCTTGTTTTATTTATGTTTAGTTTAGTTTTTAAAATGATAGGACCGTCATATTGATTGTTTATAATGCATACGCATGAGCTACTGGACCAAACTCTTTATCTCTGAATGTTCAAAGTAAAATAAGTTGCATGCTTATTATAAAAGAATAGGAGGAATGCCTAAAAGCTGAAATTTATTTTGTGTATGGTATTTCTAGTTTCACATGCTCTATTGAGTGATGATTTATTATCTGCCTTATTCATTGCTCCTTCTTGATGTTTAATTTTAAGTATCATTGATTGATGATGAATGAATAGTCTATGGATACTATTGCATACTTTTAGACATCTTGCGAGCCAAAAGAATTGAATTCTTACACAAGCACAGGCTTGCAAACTCAAATCTAATGTCTATCATATATACCTATATAGCACTTGCTATTCCAAGTATAATGTGTGTGTTTTGCCTCCAACCTTTTCAAAAATTTCTTTTTGTGTAATTTTAAGCTCATAAGAAAGAAAGTTTTGGTAGGAAAATACCACTATGCATGTTGTTGGTTTGACTGATTATGAGTAATAGGCTAGACCGTAACCATGTTTTCTGAGGAAGTCTTTCAACATTGCACTTTTGGGGTATTGCACCCTTCGTTGATCATCATTTATTTTGTTTTGCTGATGGCTATCTCTTGTGAAATGAATGGAGGTTATTTTAAGCAAGTAGGTATGCATTGTTAGAGAAGAGCAATGAGCCGCTAACCGAAGCCATGCTTAATCATGGTGAAAGTTTCAGCAACGAGCATCCTCAATAGGAAGAGTGAAAAAAGTAAGAGAAAAATGATGGGATTCGTAGCATAGAAAACAAAAATTTTCCTACCGCAAGAACGAAAACACAAGCCAAGATCTAATCTAGTAGACGGTAGCAACGAGGAGATGAAGAGACTAACCCTCGAAGATCGCAAAGCTTAACGAGATTAGATCTCGGGGTGGATGTAGTCGATCACTTGCCGCTTGCAAAAGCGCGTAGAAGATCTTGACGGTGCCACAATCGGGCAGCACCTCCGTACTCGGTCACACGTACGGTGTTGATGAAGACGACGTCCTCCTCCCCGTTCCAGCGGGCAGCGGAAGTAGTAGATCCTCCTCGGAATCCCGGCAGCACGACGACGTGGTGACGGTGGTGGTGGAGATCTCCGGCAGGGCTTCGCCTATGCGCTGCGGGAGAGATATGTGGAGGAGGGGCGCTAGGGTTTGGGGAGAGGGGGGTCTAGGGCGCCGACCACTTGGGGGCTGCGGCCTAGGAGGCTTTGGTGTGTCCGGCCCCTCCCCCTTGCCCCTCATTATATAGGTGGAAGCCCCAAGAGTTGTAGTCCAAGTCTTCGAATAAGACCCCAACACCAAAACTTGCCTTTGGTGGGAAACCTACTCAAGATGGGAGTCCTACTCAAGGTGGGACTCCCACCTTTCCTTGAGGGGGGTGGCCGGCCACCTTAGGTGGAGCCCACCTGGGACTCCTCCCCTCAGGGCTGGCCGGCCATGCTAGTGGAGTCCCTCCGGGACTCCGCCTTCCATAGTGATTTCTTCCGGACTTTTCTAGAACCTTCTAGAACCTTCCATAAATGCATCGGATCATTTTCAAACTTATAAAATGACTTCCTATATATGAATCTTATTCTCCGGACCATTTCGGAACTCCTCGTGATGTCCTGGATCCCATCCGAGACTCCGAAAAAACTTCGAACTCCATTCCACATTCCATATCTACTTAAACGACATCAAACCTTAAGTGTCTCACCCTACGGTTCACGAACTATGCAGACATGGTTGAGACTTCTCTCTGACCAATAACCAATAGCGGGATCTGGAGATCCATAATGACTCCCACATATTCAACGATGACTTAGTGATCGAATGAACCATTTACATACGATACCGATTCCCTTTGTCACACGATATTTTACTTGTCCGAGGTTTGATCATCGGTATCTCTATACCTCGTTCAACCTCGTCTCCTGACAAGTACTCTTTACTCGTACCGTGGTATGTAGTCTCTTATGAACCATTCATATGTTTGCAAACTAATTAGATGACATTCCATCGAGAGGGCCCAGAGTATATCTATCCGTCATCGGGATGGACAAATCCCACTGTTGATCCATATGCCTCAACTCATACTTTCCGGATACCTAATCCCACCTTTATAACCACCCATTTACGTAGTGGCGTTTGATGTAATCAAAGTACCCTTCCGGCATAAGTGATCTACATGATCTCATGGTCGAAAGGACTAGGTAACTATGTATCGAAAGCTTATAGCAAATAAACTTAATGACGTGATCTTATGCTACACTTAATTGGGTGTGTCCATTACATCATTCACATAATGACATAACCTTGTTATTAATAACATCCAATCTTCATGATCACGAAACTATGATCATCTATTAATCAACAAGCTAGTTATACAAGAGGCTTACTAGGGACTCCTTGTTGTTTACATAACACACATGTATCAATGTTTCGGTTAATACAATTATAGCATGGTATATAAACATTTATCATAAACACAAAGATATATAATAACCAATTTATTATTGCCTCTTGGGCATATCTCCAACAGTCTCCCACTTGCACTAGAGTCAATAATCTAGATTACATTGTAAGGTATCTAACACCCATGGCATTCTGGTGTTGGTCATGCTTTGCCCTAGGGAGAGCTTTAGTCAACGGATCTGCTACATTCAGATCAGAGTGTACTTTGCAAATCTTTACTTCTCCATCTTCGATGTACTCACGAATCGAATGAAAACGCAGCTTGATATGCTTCAGCTTCTTGTGTGACCTTGGTTCTTGTGCATTGGCGATGGAACCCATGTTGTCACAATAAATAACTAGTGGGTCCAATGCACTAGGAACCACACCAAGCTCAACAATGAACATCTTCATTCATACCGCTTCCGATGAAGCCTCCGAAGCCGCTATGTATTCTGATTCTGTTGAAGATTTCACCACCGTGCATTGCTTGGAGCTGCACCAGCTTACTGCAGCACCATTCAATATAAACACGTACCCAGACTGAGACTTAGAGTCATCAGGATCAGTGTTCCAACTTGCATCGGTGTAACTGGTTACAACGAGCTCTTGGTCACCTTCATAACAAAGAAACATATCATTAGTTCTTTTCAAGTACTTCAGAATATTCTTGACCGCTGTCCAGTGTTCCATCCCTGGATCACTTTGATATCTGCTAGTCAAACTAACAGCATGTGCTATATCCGGTCTAGTACACAGCATGGCATACATGATAGAGCCTACTGCCGAGGCATAGGGGATCTGATTCATCCTCTCTCTTTCTTCTGCCGTAGCCGGACCTTGAGTCTTACTCAAGACCTTACCTGGCAACATCGGTAAGAACCCTTTCTTACTTTCATCCATTCTAAACTTCTTTAGAATCTTGTCCAGGTATGTACTCTGTGAAAGCCCTATTAGGCGTCTTGATCTATCTCTATAAATCTTGATGCCTAAAATGTACGCTGCTTCACCAAGGTCCTTCATTGAAAAACACTTATTCAAATAACCTTTTACACTGCTTAATAGTTCTATATCATCTATCTATTATATATTAAAAGTACATTAAGGGCTAACCAGAATTAAGAAAATTAGCTTAAAAATCCCACAATAATCAGAAACATCTGTCCATCCATTTTACTAAAAGGGCAATTATAACCGATGGATCCTACAAATAATCTATTCACATTAAAATTACACAGAAATTACCCACCAATGCCCTACATAATTTGTCACGTAACTCTACCTAACAATGATATGACTCCTCATGCAAAAACTAATCTATACCTCTCTCTAGGGCTTCCTCATGCAGCGCCGCCGGAGAATTTGTCCATGATCATTGCAAAGAACACAAACACACCATGCATGGAAATACTAGGTCGCTGATCCAAAAAGCTCTTGCCGTTAGTGTGGGGCTCTGTATTGGTCTGATCGAGCTGCACGAGTGTCGCGCTAGGTCGAGCAGCGGCAGACTGGCGCCCGGATATATGCGCTTCACCGATGGGAAGATGGCCGGGTGCGCCCAGGATGACTCCTCCATCAACAACGCTAAGGCTCTCCTAGAGGATCCTCAAGCGCGCCGCCGCGTTTGCCTTCGTGTGCCTACGGCCGGCCGACCTTAAGGTGCATGCGCTGGCTAAATTTGCAATCTCGATCGGCGATGCATGCACCATACCCTGCACATGCAGCTATGCATGATTGGTACGATTCATCTTTTAGGTTTCCGCGTAAGCTTCTAATTAAGGGATAATCAACATTGTTCACCGCCGTCCGCGGAAAGTCTGGAGCCCGACCAGAATCATGCATGCGCGAGACATCAAGCAGCCCGGCGCCCGGATGTATGCGCTTCACTGAAGGGAAGATGGCCTGGTGCATCGAGGACGGCTGCGCCGGCCATGTCCGCAACATTGTCGCCGCCCTGCGGAAAGTCTAGAGCCCGATCGGAAGCATGCGCGAGGCCATGGCCTCCTTCGTCTAAAACCTCACCTTCCGTGAGTTGGGCATCGTGTTCCACAAACAGGTCAGGTACCTCCATGCCCAAGAATTCTTCTCCTGGGTAAAACCTTGAGGTATATATAGATTAACCAGACGGGGCTAGCGCTTGAGCGACTCATCTCCAGTTTTTCCCTAATTGATGCAGCCTGATGCAATGTGCTTACCACTTCTGAGTTAAATTCGTTTCATTGTCCCCGTATTAATCCATCTTGGTGACATGTTCTTGATTCTTACGTGCGTTTCTGCTACGAAGATAACGTGGCCCTCTACACCGTCCTCTTATCACAGGGACAAATCGGAAGATCGAGCTCGCCCTCAATGGAGCTAATTGGGCAGGCTGGCCGCTCGCGGTGGTGCAGGCAGACCAGAATGCTCCTTGCCGATTGGGAACTGGAGGATTAGGTGAGAGAGGGAGGAGGTAATTGTAATACAGTCCTTTTGTCAAACTAATTGGAAAGTAGAGAAACAACCATGCATGAAAACTCTCTGGTGACTAAAAGGCATGCAACGCCCGCTGGTAGTAGTAGTACTAGATGAGATTGGCAAGCCTGATTACAATTTCATTTTCTAAGTTCCTATGGACAGCTACTAACCAGTTGTTTTGCACATGTACAAGATAGAGAAGATTTACTTTTTTCTGAACTGTGTATGTCTTTTTCTATCCTATTTTATCTGTCAAACTATTTCTAGCAAATTTACATATACTATGTTGAGCTCTAGATGGTGGAGGTGCTAGATACTGAAGACGAAGACTTCTAATGGAACACGTGCTGTAAGCTGCCCGTATACTATGCATGAGCCTGTAATTCAACTTTTGCTGTTAAGCCATCTACACAACTGTGATATCATCGTTAGATAAGTATTTTTCTTAGCACACAATTTATTACGATGTTAGTCTACCCAGAAAATGATAAACTGTAAAATATCAGGTCATAAACTTGACGTATGCTCTTTTTACTAAGTGATTAATTATGTACTTGCTTTTACTGTCTGGTGCAACTGCAGAAAATGTCATTAATCATCTTTGTACATCCAAAATTATGTTACTTGCAACAACACAGAAATCTAATATATTGATTTTGGATTATATAGGATCTATACAAGGAATCAATGTTCGAATCGTGAGCTAGCCATCGGTCATTTAATGTTATATGAGGATGTGAAACTAATAAGGTTCACTGCACCTCAAAGGATGGATATATGTCTAGCGGACTGGTAATTACCTGATATTTTTTTTTTTTGAGGAATATATATTTCTATATATAAGGTAGAGGAGCCTCTACCTTTTTACAGCCAGAGGAAATACAGGGGGGTGAAGGGTGAATTTACAAACCAGGTCAGATCCTGGGGGGTTTAGGAAGAAAGGAAAATAAATAAAAAAAAACTACTCCATATCCAGTTTGTTTGCCCATGAGATCAACTGCGGTTGCACTTTTTGTGATCGGTTACTCCATAATCTGAGCTCGTTAGCGATCTGCTTGAGTAGAGCCTGTCTTCCAATATCTCTATAGTTAAAGACCCTATCATTTCTTGCCTTCCATAGTCCGAGCAGGCATGCAGCAACGCACACTGTCCATGTTTTTGAAGACTTACTTTCTTCAGTTATAGAGACAAATTGGCTAAGCGAGCTTGTTCGTGCAGCAGTGCTTGCAAGGTGAAATCTGTCCCAGACCCAGGTAGCCTGCTTGCAATGCAGGGCAATATGATGTACTGATTCAAGAGCAGGGCATTGGTCACAGCCGGCATCATCACACCAGCATTTGTTGGCCATGTTATCCTTGGTGTTGAGCCTGCCCCTGAACGCCAGCCAGAGAAAGAACTTGTGTCGCGGTGGAATTACAGCTTGCCAGACCCAATGAAATTTGTCCCAGATTAGTCCCCTGTTACTGAACAGGTGATAGAAGTCCTTCGTGGTGGATGTTTTGCCAGTGATAACCATTAGCCTTGTATCTCCGTGAGTGCTACTGATTGGTTGAACAGAGCTTAACTCCTGTAAAATTGATTGCAGCTGTGCCTCAGCAGTGACTGACAATGGTCTAAGTAAGGCAAGGTTCCACTGGCCATTGGAGAATTGGGAGGCCACTGTGCAATCCTTGTCGACAGCAAAGGAGTATATAACAGGCATGCTTGTACATAGCCTACCCAGGGACGTCCAATTATCTTTCCAAAAAGATGTTCGAGCTGCCCCATTATGGTTACAGAAGGTTGCCGCTTGTACTATTGGAATTAGCTTCCTAATAGATTTCCATAGGGTAGATTCATGTCGGGAAGGAGAGATCGGTATTGTGTCCTGTAGATGCCAATTGGTCATCCAAGAGAAACAAGGGCCAGTACCAGTGGATAGCAACTTTGAAGTGAAGTTTGCCATGACAGCCTTGTTGTGAATCCGCAGGTCCCTGATCCCTAAACCTCCCTGAGTTTTCGGCAGAGTGACTATACTCCAAGCCACCAGACATTGCCCGCCCAGAATTTTTTCCTTGTTTTTCCAGAGAAAAGCACGTCTCAATTTGTCCACAGCTTCTATGCTCCCTTGATCCCACTCAATGCAAGCCATGAAGAAGTTTGGAATTGCAGACAAGACAGAGTTAATCATTTGTACTCTGCCCCCCGAAGACATCAGCCTTGGCATCCAACCTGGTAGACGTCGTTGAATTTTATTGATCACTGGCTGTAGCAGTTGTTTTGATATCTTATTAGCTGATAGCGGTAGACCCAGATATGTGCAGGGCAGAGCCGCAGTGGGACAACCCAGCAGTGATGCAGCATTGTTTGCGTCTAGCTCAGACATGTGCATAGGCACGAATGTGCTCTTCTGAAAGTTTATTTGCAGACCAGTTAAATCTGAGAAAGCATGTAGGATTTG
Organism: Lolium perenne; assembly: GCF_019359855.2. Lineage (NCBI taxonomy): Eukaryota > Viridiplantae > Streptophyta > Magnoliopsida > Poales > Poaceae > Lolium > Lolium perenne. The sequence goes on along the minus strand of NC_067250.2, from coordinate 209,320,131 downwards.
CTTTGCTAGGAAGGCCTGGTGAACAGAACCTTGTATAATAAGAAGTGTGTCGTCAGCATATTGCAAAGCAGGGTAAGGTGATCCCTGTTGAATTGGATGTCCCAAAAAACCAGATTCATATGCCTTCCTGAACATTTGCTGCAGAATATCCGCTACAAGGATAAAAATGTATGGAGATAATGGATCACCCTGCCTGACGCCCCTCTGAATGTTGAATTTCTTGCCGCTTTGCCCATTAATTATCATTTGTGCTTGTGAAGTTTTCAACAATTCTCTGATCCAACCAATCCATTTGTCAGGGAAACCTCTGGCTGTCATAGTGTGGAGAATAGCCTCCCAATGCATTGAGTCGAAAGCCTTCTGGAAATCTAGTTTTAGGACAATAAGAGGCTTCCTCATCTTGTTAGCAGATTGAATCATCTCAATGGCAGCAGCGAAGTTCTCCACAATTGAACGATCCTTGATGAACCCAGACTGCATGGAGTCCACCAGAGTACTGATTTTTGGCTGCAGTCTATTGGCCATAACCTTTGCAATTAATTTTGGTATAGAGTGTTGAAGTGAGATTGGTCGGTAGTCCTTCATTTCCTGAGGGTCATCACGCTTTGGAAGTAGAGCTATGTAAGCAAGATTCACTCCAGAAAGATTCACCGTTTGATCATGCCAAGCCTTGAATAAAGCGAGTAGTTCCGGCTTCAACTCTTGTAGATAGAATTTATAGAATTCATTCGAGAATCCATCTGGCCCTGGGCTTTTGTTCGATGGCAACTTCTGTATGGCAGTCTGTATTTCTTCCCAGGTGAATTGTGAAGCGAGTGACTGTAGCTGCACTGATTGACTGTCATACAGAGTGGTCAATGCAATATTAGGTGACCAAGATCTTCTTTCGGAGAATATCTCTGCAAAATAGTCAGTAGCTATTTTTAGTTTGTCATGGTCTCCGAAGAACTCATTTCCGTTGTGTGAGAGGAACCTAATCTTGTTCTTTCTGAATCTGTAGGTGGCCATTGTGTGAAAGAACTTTGAGTTCTCATCCCCAAGTTTACACCACTTAACTTTGGCCCTTCTCTTCCAGTGTTGTGCTTCAGAAGAGCAGAATTGTTTACTCTTGTTCTGACAAATATTTCTGAAAACAAACTCCAAGTTGGACAGCTTTCTCCATTCCTCAGTAGCATCAAGAAATTTTATTGCATGATCAATATTATGGTGTATGCTCCTAAGTGATTTCTTCTCCCTTTGCCATTCCCTGGTCGCTGCTCGGACAGAACGAAGTCTGTAATTTAGCCTTGTTACAGGAGTCATCTGCCTAGTCTCTTTAGTGAGAATATGTTTTGTCTTCTGCACAAGGTCGCTACAAATAAACCAGTGATCATCATATCGGAAGATGTCAGATTTAATTTGTGGAACAGCCATGTCCAGGAGCAAAGGTTTATGATCAGAGGTTGGCCTTGCCAAAGTCTTGCATTCAGAGTGTAAGAATTTCTGCCCCCACTGCAAATTCACAAGTACTCTATCCAATTTAACCAAGGTTGGATCCCGTCTCATATTGCTCCAAGTGTACCTGGAGTTGCAAATTTCAATCTCCATTAGCTCCATTTCGTTGATCCAGTCGTTGAAAGTCTCTATGTCCGCCCATGCAATATTGTCATTGCTCTTCTCGTGCGCATATCTGTAAATGTTAAAGTCGCCTGCCAAGACCCAAGGTCCAGAGACATTGTGCTGCAGTGTTCTCATGTCATTAAAGAAAATTAGTCTGTCGGAGGCATCACAGGGTGCGTAAACATTTGTGACTGTAAATGAAGTTGCATCGGCAGTTGAGCTGACATGCACAGTGAGAGAGTGTTTGTTCTTTTGGACTTCAGTGACATCAAATTCCTTTTCAGACCAAGCAATCAGAGTCCCACCAGCAGTCCCTTCAGCTGGCTGATAGACATAACCTGTATATTTTTGCGGAAGAAATTGTCTGACTTTGAAAATGTTGATCTCATGCAGCTTGGTTTCCTGGATACAGATCAAACTGGCATCTGTATCAGCAATGTGCTTAAATATGACACTGTTTTTTTCTTCGTCCCCAAGCCCTCGAGTGTTCCAAATCAGAATCTTCATTTGATAACGAGTAGTCCCCCGAAGCAGAACAAGCTATGCAATGCAAGATGAGATGCAGTGGTGTGCATAAAGACAACGTAGGGAGACAAGCAAATTATAAAGAAGAAACTGTTGGTGTTACAGGGTGCATTACAGGCGATGGAAGGAAGTAAAATGCATTGTTGGTCCGAGGCGTCACCTATTGTGCGCATACCCAACTTTGGAGGAAAAGTAAAATGCAGGCGGGTAAAACAAAGCACCCTATCTAGTAAACACCTAACAGCGACTAAGAGCGCATGCTCAGCCATGAGAGACAGCCTCCCCCGAGCTCAGTTCGGCTTCGTGATCCTTCAGCGCCACATCAACCATTTCCATGGTAATGCCACAGCAGCCAGCCAGATCTTTGAGGGTCTGGCGGCTCATCTCTGGAGGGCTCGAGGAGATGGGCAGTGGGGCAATGTCGTTGATGTCTGGGATCCTCCTTGTCTTGCGTCGGCGAGAGGACGCGGAGCCAACAGAAGAGTCAGAGTCTCCGGCGACATTGGCCTTCCTGAGAGAAGCCCTCTCCACCGAGTCCAGTCTGACCCCATCTTGAAGCTTCTTTATCCTCGGAGTAATTACCTGATATTAGTCATTATATATATCACTAGATCAAATTCTAGCCCTACCCAGAAAAAAGTAGCATTGCGAGCGGGCTAATTTTTTTCTTTGAGATCATGAGCCGGTAAGTTGGTCGTATACTCATACCACAAAAACATGTACTCTCTCCGATCCATAATAATAATAAACTTACAACGGATAGGAGGGAATACATGATATTACACATCAGTCCAGTTAAGTTGGTATGAGAGGATGTATGTGGTATATTTATCAATATGAGCTCGGGTCTCCAAAGCGGCGAATAATTTGTTATGTGGTAATCATTCATCTATATGCATGAGCTCCGATCATGTACCAACCAATGGGTCTTTTCACTAAGTCATTAGGTTGTTATTATGATATGATTTTCGTCCAATATAACTATGGCCATGTTCTTCAATATAATATGTAAAAAATACATTTTGCACTAACGTGATAGATTACGTGTATGCAAAGTTAGAGATAAAACACATAACTAACAATTCAAGCCATATGAGTATGGATAATTTCATTTACTGGAAATATATTTAATCAATTCTAACACATGCATAATACATTTTTACAATTCGAAAACCAAACCTTGCACATGTTGGAGGATGCTCACATGCATAATTTTGAAACACATATAGGTACTCAAGACGATTAATTCATACAACGAAAAGTGATAGAAAATCGAGCATTTATACAATACACACGTTGATCACCATGGCAAATACTACTATATAAGGGAATACCTCTATGCTTAATGCTTATACGAGCACATGTTTGAGGTAATAATTATCTAACAATATATTATAATGAATGTGTTACCTACACTTTTACCGTATCCGCATCCATACAAGGTCCACATCATAGCAGGGCACATGCAAACATTTCGTAGGCGTATGCTATTTAATAATATATAATAGTAACATACAAATTGAACCATTAGATTATTTATTATGAATCTAAAAAATGATAGATACATCGACAGTTAATATGGAACATATGAAGTATTGTTTATAAATATAAAATGTCAGTTAATCTCAAAGTAAATAATGCAGAATACACATCTACACGATACCCGCAAATGCATAAACTCCGGGAAAAAGTGCAAGCGACTAATTCAAAAAAATATAAAGCATAAATAAAAATATTCATTATCCATGAATATACATAAATAAATCACATTTAAACAAATATAGATATCAATAGTACATGATCAATTAAATAGCAATTTTACGCGTATATATTGCATTATATAATTCAAATAATTTTAACTATTAAACTTATAAAAATATTATAAGTTTAATACTTATTTTCACACAAAATTATTTTAAAATAAAATTTAAAAAGGTATTAATAATTTCAACATGCCAATCTTAGATTTAGTTAAATGTTATTTTTATTAGGCTTTCCGGAATTGCTTCCCTATTATGTATCACATACGAAATTTTAATAAACCATTAAGGTGTTGCCCGCGCATGAGCGCGGGCCACTGTGCTAGTTCCCAATCAATAATATGTCATCTACATATAATATCAGGAATGCTACAGAGCTCCCACTCACTTTCTTGTAAATACATGCCTCTCCATGGCACTGTATAAACCCGAAGTCTTTGATCACCTTATCAAAGCGTCGGTTCCAACTCCTGGATGCTTGCTTTAGTCCATAAATGGAACGCTGAAGTTTGCATACCTTGTCAGCATTTTTAGGATCGACAAAACCTTTGGGTTGTACCATATACAACTCTTCCTCAATGTCACCATTAAGGAACGCCGTTTTGACATCCATCTGCCAAATCTCATAATCGAAAAATGCAGCTATTGCTAACAAAATCCTCACAGACTTTAGCTTCGCTACAGGTGAGAAAGTCTCATCGTAGTCAACACCTTGAATTTTTCGGAAACCCTTTGCGACAAGTCGATCTTTATAGACAGTAACATTACCATCAGCATCTGTTTTTCTCTTGAAGATCCATTTATTCTCGACAGCCTTTCGGCTATCAGGTAAGTCTACCAAAGTCCACACTTTGTTATCATACATGGATCCCATTTCGGATTTCATGGCTTCTTGCCATTTGTTGGAATCTGGGCTCATCATCGCTTCTTCATACGTCGCAGGGTCCTCATCATTCTTGTCCACAATCATGACATTTAGACAAGGATCATACCAGTCTGGAGTGGTACGTTCCCTTGTCGATCTGCGAGGTTCACTAGCTACTTCGCTCGAAGTTTCATGATCATTATCATTAGCTTCCTCTGTTATCGGTGCGGGCGGCACAAGAACATCTTCCGGTACTGCGCTACTCTGATCAATGAGAGAAGGTTCAGTAACCTCGTCGAGTTCTACTTTTCTTCCAGTCACTTCTTTAGTGAGAAACTCTTTCTCAAGAAAGGTCCCATTCTTAGCAACAAAGATTTTGCCTTCGGATCTGTGATAGAAAGTATACCCAATATTTTCCTTAGGGTATCCTATGAAGACGTATTTCTCCGCTTTGGGTTCTAGCTTGTCCGGCTGTAACCTTTTTACATAGGCTTCGCAACCCCAAACTTTAAGAAACGATAGCTTAAGTTTCTTATTAAACCATAGTTCATACGATGTCATTGCAACGGATTTAGATGGTGCCCTATTTAAAGTGAATGCAGCTGTCTCTAATGCATAACCCCGAAACGATAACGGCAAATCAGTAAGAGACATCATAGAACGAACCATATCCAAGAGAGTTCGATTACGACGTTCGGACACACCATTGCGCTGTGGTGTTCCCGGCGGTGTCAACTGTGAAAGTATTCCGTATTTCTTTAAATGCATGCCAAACTCATAACTCAGATATTCGCCTCCGCGATCAGAACGCGGAAACTTAATCTTCTTGTTACGTTGATTTTCTACTTCACTTTGAAATTCCTTAAACTTCTGGAAAGTTTCGGATTTATGTTTCATGAAATAGATATACCCATATCTACTCAGATCATATGTGAAGGTTAGAACATAACGATAACCACCGCGCGAGGCTACACTCATTGGTCCGCACACATCGGTATGTATGATTTTCAATAAGTCTGTAGCTCGCTCCATAATACCAGAGAATGGAGTCTTAATCATTTTTCCCATTAGACATGCTTCGCATCTATCAAGTGACTCAAAGTCAAGTGACTCAAGTAGTCCATCGGAATGAAGTTTCTTCATGAGTCTCACTCCAATATGACCAAGACGACAGTGCCACATATAAGTAGAATTATCATTCAATTTAATTCGCTTAGCATCAATGTTATGAACATGTGTATCACTACTATCGAGACTTAATAGAAATAAACCATTCTTCTCAGGCGCATGACCATAAAAGATATTATTCATAAAAATAGAACAACCATTATTCTCAGACTTGAATGAATAACCGTCTTGCATTAAACAAGATCCAGATATAATGTTCATGCTCAACGCAGGCACTAAATAACAATTATTGAGGTTTAAAACTAATCCCGAAGGTAGATGTAGAGGGAGCGTGCCGACAGCGATCACATCGACCTTGGATTCATTTCCAACGTGCATCGTCACTTCGTCCCTCGATAGGCTTCGTTTATTCCGTAGTTCCTGTTTCGAGTTACAAATGTGAGCAACCAAACCATTATCAAATACCCAGGCACTAGTACTAGAACCAGTAAGATAAACATCTATAACATGTATATTAGATATACCTTTGTTCTTCTTGACAAGGCCGCTCTTCAGATCAGCCAAGTAATTGGGGCAATTACGCTTCCAGTGCCCCTTCCCATTGCAGTAATAGCACTCAGTATCAGGTTTAGGGCCACCCTTACGCTTCTCAGGAGGAGCGGCAGCTTTCTTGCCGCCCTTCTTGACGTTGCCCTTCTTAGGTTTGCCTTGTTTCTTGAAACTGGTGCTCTTGTTGACCATCAACACTTGGTGCTCTTTCTGTATCTCAATCTCAGCAGATTTTAGCATGGAGAAGAGTTTAGGTAACTCCTTGTTCATGTTCTGCATGTTGTAGTTCATCACGAAGTTCTTGTAACTTGGTGGCAGTGATTGGAGAACACGATGAATACCTAGCTGGTTAGGGATGATTATCCACAAGTCACTGAGCTTCTTCGCGTGTCCGGACATAGCGAACACGTGCTCACTAACGGAGCTGCCCTCTTCCATCATACAGCCAAAGAACTGTTTCGAGGCCTCATAGCTCTCCACAGCTGCATGAGTTTCAAAGATAACTTTGAGCTCATTGATCATATCACAAGGGTCATGGTGCTCAAAACGCTTTTGGAGCTCTGCCTCTAGGCAACTTGAGAGTAACGAGTCACCCGAGTCTCGTAAACATTTTTCTCATCCTCAGATACTGCAGGGGGTGGTGGGGAACCTAGTGGTGCATCAAGCACATATTGTAGATTTCCGCCATTGAGGAAGATCCTCACATGACGGAACCAGTCGGAGAAGTTGCTACCATTGCTTTTAAGCTTTTCTTTCTCTAGGAACTGGTTAAAATTGATAGACGGGGACGCCATGATCTACAACATATATTTGCAATAGTTTAGACTAAGTTTATGACAAATTGAGTTCAAATTTTAATTCAACAAAATTAAAAACTAGATGAACTCCCACTCAAAACAATATCCCTCGTATTGTCTTAGTGATCACACGAACCAAATCCACCACACCAAGTCCGATCATCACGAGACAAGATGTAACTTCAATGGCGAACACTCAAAGTGTTCATCATATCAATCATATGACTCATGCTCTACCTTTCGGTATCCCGTGTTCCGAGACCATGTCTGTACATGCTAGGCTCATCAAGGCAACCTTAGTATCCGCGTGTGCAAATCTGGCTTGCACCCGTTGTATGCACATGTAGAATCTATCACACCCGATCATCACGTGATGCTTCGAAATGACAAGTCTTAGCAACGGTGCTACTAAGGATGAACACTTTATTATCTTGATATTTAGTGAGAGGGATCATCTTATAATGCTACCGTCGCGAGCTAAGCAAAATAAGATGCATAAAAGGATTAACATCACATGCAATTCATATGTGATATGATATGGCCCCTTTGTCTTTGCGCCTTTGATCTTCATCTCCAAAGCACGGACATGATCTCCATCATCAACGGGCATGATCTCCATCATCGTCGGCGTAGCGTCAAGGTCCATGGCGCCGTCTTCATGATTGTTCTCCCATGTAGCAACTATTACAACTTCTTTGAAATACTACTCAATATGAAATTTAAAGACAACCATAAGGCTCCTTCCGGTTACCACAATACAATAATGATCATCTCATACATATTCATCATCACATTATGGCCATATCACATCACCAAACCCTGCAAAAACAAGTTAGACGTCTCTAATTTGGTTTGCATATTTTACGTGGTTTAGGGTTTTCGAGTAAGATCCAATCTACCTACGAACATGAACCACAACGGTGATACTAGTGTTGTCAATAGAAAGAGTAAATTGGATCTTCACTATAGTAGGAGAGACAGACACCCGCAAAGCCACTTATGCAATACAAGTTGCATGTCGAGCGTGGAGCAAATCTCATGAACGCGGTCATGTAAAGTGTAACGGCCCCGGATAGAACCCCCTATTAGATTTGTTTGTTCTTTTTCTTTTGTGCATCATCATGCATCATGCATCATCACATCCATGTTTTTTTTTAACAAATAAAAATTATTTTATAAACCCTAAACTATTTTCTTTTTCATCTCATATGGTTTAATAAAACCTCTTTCCTTTTCTCTTAACAAAACCCCAACCTGGGCTCTCTCCTTTTCTTTCTATCCAGCCCAGCCTCTCTCTCTGGCCCATTTGTGATTCCAATCCGGTGGCCCAACCCCTCTCTCTTCCTTTGGCCCAAGTCTTTTCTTTTCCCCCTCCTGGCCCGTACCCCTTCGCACCTTGTCGTCTTCCTCTCTTCTCAGGCAGAGAACGTGAGAGAGCAAGCTCCACCCCACCTCCTCCCATGGTCCTCCCCCTCTCAACCACCACCGCACCCACGCATTTCCCCTCGCCTTTTTAATCCCTCTCACGCCACCAGAAACCCTAGACTCTCCTCTTCCTCCTTCCCTGCGCCGCCATCTTCCTCCTCTTCTTCCCATCTAATCCTATCTCTGTGAACAAAACGAAGGGGAAAAGTCCCACAGTACATCCGCTTCCTCGCCATGGCGCCGCCGCTCCACTGCGTCCCCCGTCGTTCCGAGGGCACCGACGGATGCGCCTCGTCGTCCTCTACATCAAGGTCCGAGGAATCGCTCTGGGAAGCTTCCAATCGAGCGCTATTTCGCCGATTCTTCTCCAACTCCGGCGAGAAAAATCGTCAATTCCGGCCACTCCGGCCATCCTCCGGTGACCTTGACCACACCACCATCCTCCTGGTAAAGTTCTGCGTCTCATGAGCCTCTTAACCGTCCCGTTCTTGCTCTATTTTACTCTGTCGTCGTTGACCATCACCATACCGACGCAGGAGCTCGATGCCGGCGACTCTCCGGTGGTCCCCTGGACTCCGCACCGCCTCCATCACCTTCCCCGCGTCGAGCCGCACCCCCGACGCCATCTCGCCCTTCTTGGTTCACCCGGAATCAGCAGATCGGTGTTTGTTCTGTGAGTTCCGCCATGGCTTCCAGTTCTGAGCTCCGCCTCCCATGGTTCAAGTCGAGACGTGCCCTTTCCTTGACACGATCAGACCAACAGTCCAGTGGTAACCACTGTGCTTGCTTACCCATCAGATCCAGGGTTCAAATCCCCACTCCGGCCATTCAAGCCTTATTTTTGTTTTTCTGTTCCTTGAATCAGATCCAGATCTGCCAATGGGCCTGGCCTGAGATCCGCCGGCTCAGTCCGTTGCCCGCCGCGCGACCAGAAGCTATCTGTCGCCCGCAGCAGGCCAGATCAGGCCCAGGACATTGCAGGTCCAGCCCGGCTCGTCCCTTCCCATTTTGTTTTTGCAGAAAATGTACAAACTTGCAAAATTAATATCTTTTAAACCGTAACTCGAAATAAAAAGTGTTCTATATGAAAATTGATCAGAAAAATGTGAAGAACATGAATATGCCATCCATGCTTGCTGTTGCCTCATGCATCATATAAATTCGTGATAGTTTGCATTATCACATAATATGTAACATATGGAATATGTGGGATATTATATAAATGTTGTCCCGGTTCCATTTAACTTTGTTGTAGCTCACCCCTGCCATGTTTGCCATGCTAATCCACCCTTAAATTTGTCGGTAAAAAATGCAAGTCCAATCTAATTTGTTTGTTCGGGGTTCAGGCTCCGATTAATATGGATAAGTTGCACCGCCGCATCATGTTTGCCATGTCATGCATATCATCTTGATCATGCCGGTTCTTTATTTGTGGTAGTAAGACTTGCATACGTTGTGTGTTCCAGCATTTGCTTCTTCCCGGATAGGATCACGAAGTGGTGATGTGAGATACGACGAGTTCTTCGACAAGTTCTTCTTCAGCTTTTCACAGGCGAGCCCACCCCTTCACCTATTTTACTTTTACACGCTCTTTTGATCTATTGCTATCCTTATGTTGCGATTCTGTTGTGTCACGTGTCCTATCCACCTGTTACCTATATGTCCGAGATACACCTCCTCGCCCTACCTATTGTTTGTTGTTTGCCAGCTTTGCGAGTCGTAGGCGTGTTTAGGTTCTGTTGTTTATCTCGATCTGTTATCATGATATGTTGGGTTGTTGGGAGGTTATCACATGCTATATCAGTTGTTGGAGATACACATGCTTTACTTTATTGTTAACAACTAAAATTGTAAGCAGAGGCATCCGTGAGCCCCTTTGCGAAAGCATCGGAACTTTGACTTGCTAATGTCCCCTAGGACCCGAGTTCTTGTTATCTGTTCCGAGATTGAGCGCTCTACCCGTACGTGGGGGAATGGGACCCCCATCACCCACTACCTTTCCTCGAGTCTGTTTAATTGGGAGCCACAACCTTGGTTTTATTTGCCCATATGCACGATGCACGATTTACTTCCTGTTGCCTTCGGGTGTTTATTTCTGTACTGTACTCATAACGCGGATAGACTTATCTTGTGCTCGGTCGTAAGTGCCCGCCTGGACTATGTCGCAAACCTCTGGGTCTGTATCGGAGTACGGCCGAACTTCGTTACGGGTAGCTTAGTTGGGTGGCTCCCATTAAACTTTCTCTTGCATTGGGAACGGTCTTGTTGTGAGACTCCACCTGTAGTAAGTGGGTTCGAGCATGCGTATGGTTACATTTGGGCAACCCCTGCAGGGTGTACATCTTATCGATAAGCCGTGTCCGCGGTTATGGACGACTTGGAATTGTATAGCTTGATCATAGAACAACTTACACCATTATCTTGTTGCTAATAATTTGATAATAACTTGCGTAGCAATATTGCATTACTACAACCAACATATAATAAAATTGTCAACAGTGGAGTGCCTTTTACATTGCCTCTTCGCTTTGTTGGAGGGGATATGCGTATTTGGCTGGGTTATGTTTGTGTAGTATTTATCTGTTATCTTGTGCGCTCTCTTATCTTCTCTGAGTAGACGGATGTTGTAGCGTGTCTCTAGTGGATAGTAGCTTTGCTGCCGCTAAACTCCACATATAGCCGGGTGAAGTTTATACCGCCCACCAGCGAGCATAGCTGGTCTTGTCTCGCAAGTACGTGCCAATGGTACTTACCCTCGCCTTCCTTTCTTTTTGTCTCCTCCCCCTTTTGTCGGCAACCGATGGCCCGACTTTGACAGGTACGAGATGACGACGTTAGCAAGGTTACCCTTCCGGCTTGGCCTGGGCAGGGTTATGGACGCCACTGGTTATCTTCAGGACTCTTAGTCCAATTTGTATCTTGTCCGTACTCGGACGTATTCGATCTTCTGTATGATTTGGATCTTTGTATTGTATATTTGTATCTTGACTCATTGGAGTCTTTGTTGTAATATATGTTTCTTGTGGGCTCTATTGTAATCCTGTTGTAATGTTACCGCTCGTGTTAATTCCTCTGGCATCACGTGTGTGATTTGTCGCGCACGTCGTGTCGGAGGGCGTCTCTGGATCGATATCATGCGGATCTCGGCGGGATCGCTGGAATCCTCATGGTACCGGTTCCGGGGCGTCACATAAAGTTAGCCCGAGCCGCTTCATCCCACTATGCCACAAAGATGCAAAGTACTCGAACTAAAGACAACAAAGCATCAACGCCCACAAAACAATTGTGTTCTACTCGTGCAACCAATCTATGCATAGACACGGCTCTGATACCACTGATGGGATTCGTAGCATAGAAAACAAAAAATTTCCTACCGCAAGAACGAAAACACAAGCCAAGATCTAATCTAGTAGACGGTAGCAACGAGGAGATGAAGAGACTAACCCTCGAAGATCGCAAAGCTTAACGAGATTAGATCTCGGGGTGGATGTAGTCGATCACTTGCCGCTTGCAAAAGCGCGTAGAAGATCTTGATGGTGCCACAATCGGGCAGCACCTCCGTACTCGGTCACACGTACGGTGTTGATGAAGACGACGTCCTCCTCCCCGTTCCAGCGGGCAGCGGAAGTAGTAGATCCTCCTCGAAATCCCGGTAGCACGACGGCGTGGTGGTGGTGGTGGAGATCTCCGGCAGGGCTTCGCCTATGCGCTGCGGGAGAGATATGTGGAGGAGGGGCGCTAGGGTTTGGGGAGAGGGGGGTCTAGGGCGCCGGCCACTTGGGGGCTGCAGCCTAGGAGGCTTTGGTGTGTCCGGCCCCTCCCCCTTGCCCCTCATTATATAGGTGGAAGCCCCAAGAGTTGTAGTCCAAGTCTTCGAATAAGACCCCAACACCAAAACTTGCCTTTGGTGGGAAACCTACTCAAGATGGGAGTCCTACTCAAGGTGGGACTCCCACCTTTCCTTGAGGGGGGGTGGCCGGCCACCTTAGGTGGAGCCCACCTGGGACTCCTCCCCTTAGGGCTGGCCGGCCATGCTAGTGGAGTCCCTCCGGGACTCCGCCTTCCATAGTGATTTCTTCCGGACTTTTCTAGAACCTTCTAGAACCTTCCATAAATGCACCGGATCATTTCAGACTTATAAAATGACTTCCTATATATGAATCTTATTCTCCGGACCATTCCGGAACACCTCGTGATGTTCTGGATCCCATCAGAGACTCCGAACAAAACTTCGAACTCCATTCCATATTCCATATCTACTTAAATGACATCAAACCTTAAGTGTGTCACCCTACGGTTCGCGAACTATGCAGACATGGTTGAGACTTCTCTCCGACCAATAACCAATAGCGGGATCTGGAGATCCATAATGACTCCCACATATTCAATGATGACTTAGTGATCGAATGAACCATTTACATACGATACCGATTCCCTTTGTCACACGATATTTTACTTGTCCGAGGTTTGATCATCGGTATCTCTATACCTCGTTCAACCTCGTCTCCTGACAAGTACTCTTTACTCGTACCGTGGTATGTAGTCTCTTATGAACCATTCATATGTCTGCAAACTAATTAGACGACATTCCACCGAGAGGGCCCAGAGTATATCTATCCGTCATCGGGATGGACAAATCCCACTGTTGATCCATATGCCTCAACTCATACTTTCCGGATACCTAATCCCACCTTTATAACCACCCATTTACGCAGTGGCGTTTGATGTAATCAAAGTACCCTTCCGACATAAGTGATTTACATGATCTCATGGTCGAAAGGACTAGGTAACTATGTATCGAAAGCTTATAGCAAATGAACTTAATGACGTGATCTTATGCTACGCTTAATTGGGTGTGTCCATTACATCATTCACATAATGACATAACCTTGTTATTAATAACATCCAATGTTCATGATCACGAAACTATGATCATCTATTAATCAACAAGCTAGTTATACAAGAGGCTTACTAGGGACTCCATGTTGTTTACATAACACACATGTATCAATGTTTCGGTTAATACAATTATAGCATGGTATATAAACATTTATCATAAACACAAAGATATATAATAACCAATTTATTATTGCATCTAGGGCATATCTCCAACAAAAAAGAGTTGTGAAAAAGAGAGTGAAAAAGGAAAAGAAAAAAGTATGAGAAAAAAGTGAGAGAGAGTTAGAGCGGATGCTCAACGTCTGTTGTTTATGTTGTCCCGATATAGATGGCCTATAGTTGAGATACACATATCTTTTGGTCCTTTGTACATACGGCATGAATGTACCCCATTGCGATACTTGGTTGAAACATTTATATTGAAAGGTCTTAGTAACTCGAAGTTGTGAAACGAGAGGTGTAGTCCTTAGCATTCAATAAAATGAGGCAACACTTACTCATAAGAGGTTAAACTCATGACACATAGATATCTTCATACATGAGATACTTGGTACCCCATCCTTATTATTATTGTTGACATGAATTGCATAGCTCAAAACCATGTTTTATGCTCTATACTTTTTATTTTGTTGGAGGTTTAGCACATACATTCCCTGCTTACTTTCTTGTGTTTAAGAGTCAAAAGAAGTATTCCTGAAAAGAGAGGACAAAGAGTATTCCAACAATTCTATAGGATTCTCCTAAGCATGCTTTATGATTCATACTACTTATCATTCATGTTTCTTACAATGCTATTTACTATTGTGCATGCTTTGTAGAATGTAAGTGTTATCACTTGATGAGTTTATATTACGTATTGTCATTCTTTATTGATTGAACCTTGTGATACTTTGCATGATTAAGCTTGGGAATGTTGATGCATGTAAAATGCATACATGAACTTTGTCCTTTATTATATTGAATTCCCACATATTTGCAACATATATGATGATAATACCATATTTTACATTGATTTATGGGGATTTACCAATGATCCCCTTTATTTGGTTTATAACTCTACCGAACAGGAAAACCCTATTTTTGTATATTTTTTACTTTCAGAGACCTATACGGAGTCAAATTGACCTGTGATTTTTGGAGCATCACTTTTTTCATAGGGAGTAGCACCATGGGACCTGGAACCACACCTGGAGAGGCCCGAGGCCCTAAAGAGCATAGGTGGCGCACCAAAACATGTAGGGCACGCCACCCAGCCTCTTTCTGCCATCGATCGTCGAAACCGCATGATCTTTTCGCCCACCGACATATTTTGACCTAAAAATCACTATATATATGCCCCCAAAGAGTTCTCGGGAAGAGAGCTCCGCACAAACACAGAAACACGAAAACAGAGCCTGCGAGAGAGAAGATTCGAGGGGGAAACTCCACCGGCATCACGGCAGGAGGGATCTCCACTTTCTCCTACGTCTTCATCATCATCACCATGATCAAGGGAGAGTAGTCCACCTCTAGACTACATGTTTGTGGCAGTATCTTGATCTATTTCTCTCATGTTCTTCATAGTTCTTAGTGCCATATGAGCTGCCTCACATGATTATGGCCATATATGTAATACCTATGTGGTGGATCCTTATTCTATGATATTGTGCTATGAGATCTGATTGTACTACGTGTAACATGTATTGATATATGCATATTATGTACCCCGTTCTTAAGTATTTGTTCTGATCCAACATCTATGCAAGAGCGTGTGTGGGGTGATGTGTGTATTAGATGGAGTAGCATGGTTTTAGTGATTGGATAGTGCCAATAAATTCATGATCTATTATGGCTTGGCCTTTTCTTTTGCTACCTCACTAGGGATAAAGTGAATGCGTGTGCTATGTTCGTCATGTGACAATAGTGATGATCTTGTTTGTTCAAGCTAGCATATTTGCTATTCAAACATCATGTCAAAGTACTTATTGCTATGCTCTGTGAATTCTTAATATAAGATTGCATGGAGTTTTCCCTTTCTTGTGGAGTATAAGAGAGATGTGTTGCATCATCTCTATGTTAGGATGTGATGCCCATATGAATGCTTATCTCACTCATATTAGTATTTTGCATTCTCATATCTCATTGATGAATTACTATTCGTCCACTACAACTTAAAAGAGAGAATAGTTAAGTGAACCCATGAACCCCGGTCCACTTTTTATCATAAGAAACACCTTTACATTGCTTTTATGTTGTTTTTTATTTGCTGCATTATTTTAATCTGAAAATATAAAATATTTACTTTTCTTATTTGCATTCAAAACACCAAAAACAATCAACCCCTTTGCAAATTTTTACTTAGTTATTTTATTTAGTCTAGTTTTACTCGTTTTATTTTTACTTGTGTTTTATTTACTTACAAGAAACCTTGTGCTTGACAAACACCTGGTGGAGTTGGGGACACAAGGCTTTTATTTTACGTGCAGGATTGCTAGAAGAATGGAGAAGAGAATACTCTTTGTCCAGTTCCCCGAGAGTTCGATATAAACCCTCGAGTCACCCTTGTGGGGAAAATACTCTGCTGACACAACACTCTGCACTTGGAGTCCCAACATCATTAGCGGGGTGGCCGGAGGAGGACGGACGACGTCGCCATCTTCGATGCACGATGGCAAACGGAGAGGAGGAGCGAGGTCGCTGGAGAGGAATGGGAGCTTCACGGGCCGATTCCTCCAACCATGTGGTAGAGGAGGACGAGGCGCGTCGATTGGCGGTGGCGGTGCAGCTCAGGGTGGCCGGAGACAACGGATTGACGGCGAGGAGGAGGCGTGGTGCTTGGGGTTTTTCGTTGGTGTGGTGAGGAAGCAGAGGAGGGGAAGAGAGAGGCGTGGGCGAGGGGGAAAGGGGGGCGCGGTCCAGGCATTAAATCGAGGAAGGAGGGAGGAGGACCACACAGAGCAGGTGGAGGTGGTGGGCGTAGTGTTGGCGAAGTGGTTGGGGACGTGACGTCGACCACGGGACCCTCACGCTCCTCGTGTGAGAGGAGGAAAGACGACAACGAGCGGATGAGATATTTTTCATCGAAGGGGTACGAGCCAGGTGAGGTGGGCTGGGCCGCAAGGAAAATAAAAACCCAAGGTGTCCTGGCTGAGGAAGGAATAGGGCCACCTGGGTTGGGCTGGGCTTGCTTCGGGGAAGAAAAGAAAAAGGCTAGAGAAGGGCCAGAGGGGGATGGGCTGCTGGGAAGGAAAACTAGGTCAGGTTAGAGGGTTGGGGTTTGTTCCTCTTTGTTTAAAAATCTTTTCTCCTTTGAATTTGAAAGCTGTTTTGAAAGAATTTGAATCCAAACCACAATTCAAACTTGATTTTGAAATGAAAACATTTGAAAATATTTTATTTGTTTTGGTACTTTTGCTTTTAGGGTTTGTTTTAAAAGAAAAGACAAAGGGGGGGGGGGGTTATTATAAAACCATATGAGAGGGAAAAACACAAATAGTTTTTATTTAAAATAATTTTATTTGATAAAATCTTGTGGATGATATGATGCATATGACTTAGGAACGACACGGGGAAACAAGCAGCGGTAAAAAATGTAATATAGGATTTTTCCGGATCGTTACAAGTTTGATGGTAATTGCCGCAGTCTTGTTGAAGTCATGGGTTATGAGAACGACTATAGCAATTTGCCAGAGTTGGAGAAAACATCGACACACAATGAGTGACAATGATGTTGTAGTGGGTTAACTACTGAGCACAATGGTGGCACAATGACAAAAGAGGGTAAGTCGGGGACTGGTGGAGAAAGAGAAGGGGCGAGTGATGCGTCCTTGCCATGCATTTGCGGTTTTGAGAGAGGGGGCTGGGGGTGAAATATAATTGTCATTATGGAATGCCGAAGAGCGTAGGTGACATCGAAAAGTGTTGATTAATTTTTTTTTGTTCGCAGCTCCACATCACCAGCAATATTCACATGCATTTTCTCGCCACGTGCGACAAGGCAATAATTCCATAGCAACACACGTATAATCAGTGTTTTACATTTAAATTTGGCATTATTTTTCACCTCTAGCAGAGATTCACAAATTTCATGAAATTAGTATAATTTCTGCCAGAATTAAATCTCTGGAAATTAACATGGAAAATGTGGAATCGAACTCACGATGCCACATGCTTTTGTTCAAATTTGATCACAATTTTTGGATGAAACTATGTTTTCTCACCCCCTCGCCGAGATTCGTAAATTTCACGAAATTCATACGAAATTTTTATGATATTCATTCCATGCGTGCAATCGACTAGTAGAAAAAGGCATCAGCTAGAATAGTAGAAAACTAAAAACAAAGAAAGGTCATGAACTCGCAAGTTTTTATTGGGTGCATTTCACTAGAAGGTGAATTGGACTGTAAAGATGTTATAAGGTACTGTTCGGGCGAAGTTCAAATTTGAAATGATGCCACTGCAATTTATGCCGATGGTATTCTCGGCCAAGTCTGATTGACATTGCCTGAGAGAGATAAACGTCCCAACACATGTAATAGCTAGGAACTATTTTAGTTCGTCGTAATTGGGTCCATGAACCCCTAGTTTTATTTTGCAGAATGGTGTAACTATTACGAGTAGATAATTACCTGTGCATTCCTATAGCTTACGTTCAATTGCCATTTTTTTTTCATCTACAAGTATCTCTACTACTTATAAAGGCACGAAGTGCCGTAGGAAAATTGAATCTAACCCGTTCATCTGTATAGATCACACGGTCTAGACTTGTCTGTTCTCCCCACCCTGATCACACATCCTTCCATCCCGCCCGTATCGCACGCACTTGCCATCGCTTCGATCAATCCCAGAAACACCGGTGCCGATGGCTCCAACATCTTCCGCTCCTCCCGAGATCTCCTCCTCCTCGCTGGTTGCTGCCGCCGGAGGTACAACCTACCCAATCACCACCGCCCAGCCATGCTCCTCGGCGCATCTTCCTCGCCAACCCCCACGCCTCGCCGGCAGGTCGGCTGACAGAGCTCCTCACCGGCCCACCGCGCTCCCCACCAAACCACGTTCAGCCCCCTCTTCGCGCGGAGGCGTTGGTCTGGATGCGTCCGCTGCCCCACTCGCCGAGTTTGCTCGAGCTTCCCTGGGACAGTCTGCAGGAGCAAGGTTAGCCTGCATATTTTCGGTTTATTTCCTGTGTAACCTCCGTGTCGCCCTGCAACCAAGCCTGTCCACACCCGGATTTTTAAGTCCAGATGCCTATTATGCCGTACATCGCAATCCCAGGAAGATTGTTGTTGCGAGACATAACAGTTGAATACCATAGAGTTATCATTTATTACAACACATAAATGTCTTAATCCATAGATCACATGATCCAATATTACACAAATAGTTGATCTAATGATCAACGAACATAAAGCGGAAGTGAAGTAGTAGGCGGAACTATCTATTCCTCAGGCCAACGCTTGACGTTAGAAGCATCCTAGTTCTGGTAGACGTCCTGCTAACCGTCATCCTCATAGTGTTGCTCCTCTTCATAGTCTGGCATTGGAATAGCCAGGGACACAGCCATGAGTACTTAAGTACTCGCAAACTAATACTAATGTAAGTACTTATCAATTTTAAGGGTTGCTAAGCTCTAGGTTTATTTGCATAAAGCCAAATTTAGTTCATAAACATTTAGTAAAGATGCTTGAATTGCTAGACTAACTCAAGTGGGAGCATTAGTGTCATTCCCACAACATCAGTTGTGTTTTCAAAATTCAAGTCACCATTCAATTCACCATTCCTTTTTAAGACAAGTTCTGACAACGGAACAGTATGGCCTTTCCAATCGTCCGTAACCGTGGACACGGCTATTCGAATAGGTTTAACACTCTGCAGAGGTTGTACTCTTGTGCCACAACTTTTGATTACATCCGTTGGGGATAACCCCGAATCATCGTAACTCAGTACGCGGACCATCAACCATAACCTTTCACTTATATAACCTAGTATAGGCACCTCTCCCCATGAGATTGGCCTCCCGGTGAAAACCAACTGTCAACCCGGGAACTGCACAGGGCTTGGGTCGTACATTCACCTCATATTCACATCATTTCACCTTTACGGAGTCAGCCTCGGCATAACCCCTATGATGCTTGTTAGAGGGAACCCATACTAAACTACACAAGTTTCTAGTTAAGCCCTACCCATAATCAGGTATTATGGGGGTACTTGTATAATTGGAAGGGTATCGCATCCGAACCCAATCATCAGTTTTCATCAAAATTCACCAAGTCAATTCATGTCATATTCACCTTCAAAATCTTTCAATATCATTTCATTTCATATGTTCCCATCTAGAGTAGTCAATTTTATTCATTTAGCAATAGCAACTAATCATGAGGGGTGCTATCTAGCTTTGTTTGCTCTAGGCTAAATTTGATGCTCTTGTTCTATTCTAGCCCAAGTGAATCATGAATCAAAAATTAAGCTTTGAAATATAATGCCAAAATAAATAGCAAGATAAAAGCATAGGATAGGTTCATGAAACATAAGTAATATGTAGTGGTGCCTTGCTCTTGTGGAGCTTTGCATTAGGGTGGCTTGCAAGAGTGTTAGCTTGCCTTGAGCAGGGTAGTTGTCAAAGTTTTCCTCTTCCTCCTGTGAGTAGCCCTCCTCCTCTTGATATTCCTCATTACTAGCGTCTATACACGAATACGAGGTATACGATCACCACACAAACTTAAGTGCTAAGCTAAACACACCAAAGATTCACACAAGCCTATGCTAGCATCACATCTTATTAGCATGATGATTTACTTTGTTTTATTGTAAAGAAAAATAATTTCCTCTCATTATAATTATTTATTAGTATAGCTCTTTAATGCTTCGGAGGAAATAATTTCCTCTCATTGAATCTTATTAAGATTTAATCTCTTCAAATAATAATAAGATATGAATATTGGTTGACCAAGGTCAACACTTCATATCTATTATTTGAGAGTAGAATTTAAATGAGGTGCTACACCTCATGCATTTTAATACTAGCATGATAATGATTTAATATCTCTAAGTAAGAAAGCATGAGGCTTATTAGACCAAGGTCATTACCTCTCTTTGAGTTTACTTAGGATCACAATTTAAATGAGAGAGTAGCTCTCATACTATTTAACTAATTAATTTGGGGTGATTTAAATGCACTAGAAATGGCCACATAGCCATTATATTTCTCTAGTCCATGATCATACAAAACAACTATGTTATATTTTTGCATAAACAATTAGAGTATACCAAATGTGATTTATGAGAGTTGGAATCAACTCAAAATCATTTGTAGATAATTTTTAATATTTATTTGAAGTTAGGAAAGGCCCTGCCTTGTCATTTTTATCATTTGAATTTATTTACGAATTTGGAAATGAGACCAGTGGCATTGTTCAGATAATTTCATGGGCTTTCCAAATATATAAAATTTATCAAATTTGGTTCAGTGGATTTTGTTTTATTTATATTTGAAAAAGCATCAGCAAGTGAATTTGAATTAAACAGAAAAATGGAATTTCAAATCAATGGGCTTGGCGGGAAGGATAAGTGGGCTACACAGACGAAAACGAGATGGGCCGGCCCAGCAGTGTGACTCGCACACGCGGGCCGCCTGACAGGGTGGGCTCCACCCGTCAGTGGCGTTTAAACGCCGAATCGGTATGACTAACGTGGGGCGTCAGATCAGATGGGAGATCGACGGCTCACAGCTGTCGTCTTCTCCGGCGAGAAGGCGAGGTTCTGGCGGCGAGCCTAGGGGGTCGGAGGGCTTACCGGCGTTCCCGCGGGTCAATGCGAGGTGCGCGGCGACGTTGGCGAGGGTGCTGAAGCTCCTGGTAGCAGTGGCGAGGCTTGGGGAGGCGTGAATCGACGGCGGCAAGCTCCGGGTACTGGCGGAGATGATCTTGCAATTGCGGCGACTCCGGCGATGATCGGACGAGCTACTGGTGCGAGGAGGAGCAGTGAAGGGAGTGGAGTGAGGTGGTGTGAATGGTTGGGTGCGGGAGGTGCTCTATTTATAGAGCCATGGTGATGCCGTGGTTGCTGTGAGAGGTCGTCGACGGCGTGGCGTCTCCGGTGCTCGAAGGGGCAAGGAGCGTACAACAATCGAGTGGCGACGGCATGGCGATGCTCTAGGAGTAGCTGGCGCAGCGAGAGGACGATGGGATCACTTGTGCGCATGCTCATCATGCCACGGTACCCGCGGCGTTTCTCCGAGGAGGACGACGGCGACAAGGCGGCCGCAGGCTATCGAGCGTGTCTACGCGGTAGAGGCGAGGGTGGTGGTGCTCGACGCAGTCGTAGGGATGCAGGGGGGACGAGGGTGACGGGTCGCGTGGAGCTCTGGCGCGCCCAGTGCACGCTCACCGCGTGCCTGGCGTGCACTGGCATCGTGCTGGGCGTGCCTCGCCTGGCCAATGCCGTGCATGCTCGTGCTCCAGCCATGCATGGTTGTGATCATCACGCGCATGGGCATCTCCAGGACATGATCAGCACGAGAGGGGAGGGCCAGAGAGGATTGGTGCGTGTGTGTGTGCATGGGCACGGCATGGAGCTGGTTCTGCCATTTTCTCACTTTAAACGACGATGGCAAGGACGGGTGATGTGGGCATTACCCTTCGGGTAACCAATGTTGCTCTACCCTATACGGTCCAGCTGGAGGCCCATGAAGGTACCCGATGGCAAGATGGGCCACTAGGACGGTGCGGCGGAAGATTACTTGAAGTACAAGACACCGAAGAAGCCGAACAAGGAAAGATTAGAGATAGATCTACTGTAAACCTACTTGTACTCGATTAGACCTCTCGAGACCTGGCCACCTATATAAAGGCCAGGAGAGGGGCTATCGGGGGACATAATCAATTTTAGCAATATTAGCCAGCAGAAGCTTAGAACTAGGTTACCCTAGCAACTAGCATCTCGACGAGATCACAGCCGAACTATTCGGCACCCCATTGTAACCTGTTTTCATCATAATCAAAGAACAGACAGGCAGGACGTAAGGGTTTTACCTCATCGAGGGCCCCGAACCTGGGTAAATCACTCTCCCCGCTTGTCTGTGTACTGATGTCTCGTGTCAACTTGCAGGATTCCATCAACCCTAAGCCCCTATCGGAGGCCATTGCCGAGGAGCACCCTCGACAATTGGCGCCGTCTGTGGGAACCCTATCGGCACAAGGCAGGGCATCGACAGATCCAATCTTGACACCGGCGGCTTCGCCGGCAACTTCATCAGCAACATCGTCGACACCATCATCACCAATCCTGGGAAGCCCGATTCGATTCGGCTCCTACGAGTTTACTCCACACAGCGATTCCTCCCGCTCGAACTTTTCAGATCTACAAGGAAACATGGAGATGACCTTCGGCAGCGTCCACTACAACGTCAACGCAGAAGGAATCCTTCGATTGCTGGAATCCCCCACTTCCGGATCGACGAGTTCAAGCACGTCATCGTCACTCGACCTATCGGCTGGTCTGACGAGATCGACGTGCTCACCCGTACCCTCGACTCCCCGCTTGGTGTCCTCCATGTCGGTAGGGTCTGACGATCCCACATCTTCGGAATTAACTTCGTACTACTGCCTGAACTGCGACACCAGGCACGGGCTGGGATCGAGAGACACGCCGTTCATCTGCAATGCCCAGTATTCATCGGGAGAGGACAGTATCGACAACATCGTCCAGGGAACCACGCGAAGAACGGCACACCATCAGGTTTATGTCGCCAATAACGCGGGAAACACAAGGCGCAGAGGAGACGAGGACCATACTCCCCGCTCCAGTAGAAGGGCAAGTTTTGAAAACAGTGCCAGCAACCGCGATAGCGACTACACCATCGCTGATGAGGAGTGGGCAGCAGCTAGGGCAGCAGTACTCAACAACACACCGCTCCCCACAGGAACTTCGGTTGGAACCCTCAATGCCTATCGCTCTATACTAGAGAAAAACCGGGAGCACCTGTCGAAAGAGCAAGCCACCCTCGAGAGACGCCTATCTGCGGCAGATCAATCCAGTGAAAGGCGAAGGGGTTCACAAGGGAGTGCCTCCCGAAACACTCAGGGAACAGGCAAGCACCGGTCAAGACTATCCAGGCTTTCGGAAGATGACGCCAGAGAGATAACGTCGAATCTGACTAAATCCTTTATGACTACGGATACCGCGGGCATGCCACGGCCGAAAACCGTGGCAGGAGCAACGGCCAACCTCGCCGCATACCTCATCAACCAGCGCCCCGAAGGATCCATGGCTCAAGCTCATCGAGGTGCCCTGGAGAGTCTCGTGATATTGGGGAACAACCTAGTCCCGCAAAAGGAAAAGACCACGGTGCAAGGAAGTGGTTCAAAACATCATGCGAGAGATGCTCGGGACGAAATCACCCAGAGCAAGATCGACAAAGCAAGGTGATACGTCTCCGACGTATCGATAATTTCTTATGTTCCATGCCACATTATTGATGATATCTACATGTTTTAGGCATACTTTATGTCATTATTATGCGTTTTCCGGAACTAACCTATTGACGAGATGCCGAAGGGCCAGTTGCTGTTTTCTGCTGTTTTTGGTTTCAGAAATCCTAGTAAGGAAATATTCTCGGAATTGGACGAAATCAACGCCCAGCATCTTAGAATCCCCGGGAGCTTCCAGAACACCCGAGAGCCGCCAGAGAGGGGCCACAGGGGGGCCACACATGGTGGCGGCGCGGCCCAGGAGGGGGGCGCGCCGCCCTAGTGTCTGGTGGCCCCAGACCCCTTCTGACGCCGCCCTTCCGCCTACTTAAGGTCTCCGTCGCGAAAACCCTATGACATTCGACGAAACCAGAGAAAACCTTCCAGAGCCGCCGCCATCGCGAAGCCAAGATCTGGGGGACAGGAGTCTCTGTTCCGGCAAGCCGCCGGGACGGGGAAGTGCCCCCGGAAGGCTTCTCCATCGACACCACCGCCATCTTCATCAACGCTGCTGTCTCCCATGAGGAGGGAGTAGTTCTCCATCGAGGCTAAGGGCTGTACCGGTAGCTATGTGGTTAATCTCTCTCCTATGTACTTCAATACAATAATCTCATGAGCTGCCTTACATGATTGAGATTCATATGATGATGCTTGTAATCTAGATGTCATTATGCTAGTCAAGTGGGTTTTACTTATGTGATCTCCGGAGACTCCTTGTCCCACGTGTGTAAAGGTGGCAGTGTGTGCACCGTGTGGGTCTCTTAGGCTATATTTCACAGAATACTTATTCACTGTTATGAATGGCATAGTGAAGTGCTTATTTATATCTCTTTATGATTGCAATGTGTTTTGTATCACAATATATCTGTGTGCTACTCTAGTGATGTTATTAAAGTAGTTTATTCCTCCTGCACGGTGTAATGGTGACAGTGTGTGCATCGTGTAGTACTTGGCGTAGGCTATGATTGTGATCTCTTGTAGATTATGAAGTTAACTATTGCTATGATAGTATTGATGTGATCTATTCCTCCTTTCATAGTGTGAAGGTGACAGTGTGCATGCTATGTTAGTACTTGGTTTGGTTATATTGATCTGTTATGCACTCTAAGGTTATTTAAATATGAACATTGAATATTGTGGAGCTTGTTAACTCCGGCATTGAGGGTTCGTGTAATCCTACACAGTTAGTGGTGTTCATCATCCAACAAGAGGGTGTAGAGTCTAGCATCTATCTATTTATTCTGTTATGTGATCAATGTTGAGAGTGTCCACTAGTGAAAGTATGATCCCTAGGCCTTGTTCCTAAATACTGCTATCGCTGCTTGTTTCTTGTTTCTTGCATCTTTACTTCCTGCAATATTACTACCATCAATCGCACGCCCGACAAGCACTTTTTCTGGCGCCGTTACTACTGCTCATATTCATTCATACCACTTGTATTTCACTATCTCTTCGCCGAACTAGTGCACCTATTAGGTGTGTTGGGGACACAAGAGACTTCTTGCTTTGTGGTTGCAGGGTTGCATGAGAGGGATATCTTTGACCTCTTCCTCCCTGAGTTCGATAAACCTTGGGTGATCCACTTAAGGGAAACTTGCTGCTGTTCTACAAACCTCTGCTCTTAGAGGCCCAACACTGTCTACAAGAATAGAAGCACCCGTAGACATCAAGCACTTTTCTGGCGCCGTTGCCGGGGAGGAAAGGTAAAAGGCTCTCATACTCCGGTCCCAGGTAAAGTACTTTTCTGGTGCCGTTGTGTGTGTGCTCGAAGCTATTTCCTTTAGATCCTGCAATTGCATCTTTTTGTTTCTTGTTTACACTAGTTAGGCATAATGGACAACAATGAGCTTCTTATTCTATTTCCTGATTTAAGACATGGATGGTTTGATGCGAAAATTAAAAAACCTATGGAACATATTAGTATGAACACTTTGAACACCATTGTTGCTAATGATATGGAAAATTCTAAGCTTGGGGAAGCTGGCTTTGATGAGCATGATATTTTAGTCCCCCAAGCATTGAGGAGAAAATTTACTTTGATGATACTTTGCCTCCTATTTATGATGATTATAATGATAGTAGTCTTTTGGTGCCGCCTACTATGGAGAATAAGTTTAATTATGATTACAATATGCCTCCTATATTTGATGATAGCTACTTTGTTGAATTTGCTCCCACTACTACTAATAAAATTGATTATGCTTATGTGGAGAGTAATAATTTTATGCATATAGCTCATGATAAGAATGCTTTATGTGATACTTATATTGTTGAGTTCGTTCATGATGCCTCTGAAAATTATTATGAGAGAGGAAAATATGGTTGTAGAAATTTTCATGTTACTAAAACACCTCTCTTTTTGCTGAAAATCTTAAAGCTGCACTTGTTTTATCTTTCTATGCTTGTTGCATCATGCTTCATGAATTTGTTTATTTACAAGATTCCTATGCATAGGAAGCATGTTAGACTTAAATGTGTTTTGAATTTGCTTTTTGATGCTCTCTTTTGCTTCAACTCTTATTTCTTGCGAGTACATCATTAAAACTGCTGAGCCCATCTTAATGGCTATAAAGAAAGAACTTCTTGGGAGATAACCCATGTGTTTATTTTGCTACAGCAATTTTTGTTTTGTTGAGTCTTGGAAGTTGTTTACTACTGTAGCAACCTCTCCTTATCATGTTTTTGTGCCAAGTAAAGTCTCTATGGTAAAGTTGATGCTAGATTTGGATTGCTACGCAGAAACAACATTGCTGTCTGTCACGAATTCGCGCAGAAGTCTCTGTAAAAAAATCAGAAAAATCTGCAAATTTACGTGTGTGATCCTCAGATATGTACGCAACTTTTATTAGTTTTGAGTTTTTCCGTTTGAGCAAGTTAAGTGCCCCTTCCAGGTTCGTCTTTACGGACTGTTCTGTTTTTGACAGATTCTGCCTTTTATTTCGTATTGCCGCTTTTGTTAAGTTGAATGAGTTTCTTTGTTCCATTAACTTTCAGAAGTTTTGTGCAATGTCTAGAAGTGTTAAGAATGATTGTGTTACCTCTGAACATGTGAATTTTTGATTGAGCACTAACCCTCTAATGAGTTTGCTTAAAATTTGGTGTGGAGGAAGTTTTCAAGGGTCAAGAGAGGAGGATGATATACTATGATCAAGAAGAGTGAAGAGTCTAAGCTTGGGGATGCCCCCGTGGTTCATCCCTGTATATTTCAAGAAGACTCAAGCATCTAAGCTTGGGGATGCCCAAGGCATCCCCTTCTTCATCGACAACTTATCAGGTTTCTTCTCTTGAAACTATATTTTTATTCGGTCACATCTTATGTACTTTACTTGGAGCGTCTGTGTGCTTTTATTTTCGTTTTGTTATTTTCATTCTCTGAATAAATGCTTGTGTGGGAGAGAGACACGCTCCGCTGTTTCGTATGAACACATGTGTTCTTAGCTTTTAATGTTCATGGCGAAGGTTGAAACTGCTTTGTTAATTGTTATATGGTTGGAAACGGGAAATGCTACATGTAGTAATTGATAAAATGTCTTGGATAATTTGATACTTGGCAATTGTTGTGCTCATGTTTAAGCTCTTGCATCATATACTTTGCACCCATTAATGAAGAAATACATAGAGCTTGCTAAAATTTGGTTTGCATGATTGTTCTCTAGAGTCTAGATAATTTTCTAGTAAAGAGTTTGAACAACAAGGAAGACGGTGTAGAGTCTTATAATGTTTACAATATGTCTTATATGTGAGTTTTGCTGCACCGGTTCATCCTTGTGTTTGTTTCAAATAACCTTGCTAGCCTAAACCTTGTATCGAGAGGGAATACTTCTCATGCATCCAAAATCCTTGAGCCAACCACTATGCCATTTGTGTCCACCATACCTACCTACTACATGGTATTTCTCTGCCATTCCAAGCAAATACTTCATGTGCTACCTTTAAACAATTCAAAAGCTATTATCTCTTATTTGTGTTAATGTTTTATAGCTCATGAGGAAGTATGTGGTGTTTTATCTTTCGATCTTGTCATTTACTTTTGACAGACTTTCACAATGGACTAGTGGCTTCATCCGCTTATCCAATAATTTTGCAAAAAGAGCTGGCAATGGGGTTCCCAGCCCCAATTAATTAATTTGCATTAATAATTCTCTTCACATGTTTTGCTCTGATTCATCAGTAAGCAACTTAATTTTGCAAATAGACACTCCTTCATGGTATGTGATTGTTGGAAGGCACCCGAGGATTCGGTTAGCCATGGCTTGAGAAAGCAAAGGTTGGGAGGAGTGTCATCCATAAATAAAATAAAAACTAAACTAAAGTACATGTGTAAACAAAAGAGAAGAGGGATGATCTACCTTGCTGGTAGAGATAACGTCCTTCATGGGAGCCGCTCTTGAAAGTCTGGTTGATAAGGTAGTTAGAGTACCCATTACTATTCGTTGACAACAACAAACACCTCTCAAAATTTCTTTTATGCTCTCTATATGATTTCAAAACTTAAAAAGCTCTAGCACATGATTTAATCCCTGCTTCCCTCTGCGAAGGGCCTTTCTTTTACTTTTATGTTGAGTCAGTTCACCTATCTCTTTCCACCTCAAGAAGCAAACACTTGTGTGAACTGTGCATTGATTCCTACATACTTGCATATTGCATTTGTTATATTACTCTATGTTGACAATTATCCATGAGATATACATGTTATAAGTTGAAAGCAACCGCTGAAACTTAATCTTCCTTTGTGTTGCTTCAATACCTTTACTTTGATTTATTGCTTTATGAGTTAACTCTTATGCAAGACTTATTGATGCTTGTCTTGAAGTACTATTCATGAAAAGTCTTTGCTTTATGATTCATTTGTTTACTCATGTCATTACCATTGTTTTGATCGCTGCATTCATTACATATGCTTACAATAGTATGATCAAGGTTATGATGGCATGTCACTCCAGAAATTATCTTTGTTATCGTTTACCTGCTCGGGACGAGCAGGAACTAAGCTTGGGGATGCTGATACGTCTCCGACGTATCGATAATTTCTTATGTTCCATGCCACATTATTGATGATATCTACATGTTTTATGCATACTTTATGTCATTATTATGCGTTTTCCGGAACTAACCTATTGACGAGATGCCGAAGGGCCAGTTGCTGTTTTCTGCTGTTTTTGGTTTCAGAAATCCTAGTAAGGAAATATTCTCGGAATTGGACGAAATCAACGCCCAGCATCTTAGAATCCCCGGGAGCTTCCAGAACACCCGAGAGCCGCCAGAGAGGGGCCACAGGGGGCCCACACATGGTGGCGGCGCGGCCCAGGAGGGGGGCGCGCCGCCCTAGTGTCTGGTGGCCCCAGACCCCTTCTGACGCCGCCCTTCCGCCTACTTAAGGTCTCCGTCGCGAAAACCCTATGACGTTCGACGAAACCAGAGAAAACCTTCCAGAGCCGCCGCCATCGCGAAGCCAAGATCTGGGGGGACAGGAGTCTCTGTTCCGGCACGCCACCGGGACGGGGAAGTGCCCCCGGAAGGCTTCTCCATCGACACCACCGCCATCTTCATCAACGCTGCTGTCTCCCATGAGGAGGGAGTAGTTCTCCATCGAGGCTAAGGGCTGTACCGGTAGCTATGTGGTTAATCTCTCTCCTATGTACTTCAATACAATAATCTCATGAGTTGCCTTACATGATTGAGATTCATATGATGATGCTTGTAATCTAGATGTCATTATGCTAGTCAAGTGGGTTTTACTTATGTGATCTCCGGAGACTCCTTGTCCCACGTGTGTAAAGGTGGCAGTGTGTGCACCGTGTGGGTCTCTTAGGCTATATTTCACAGAATACTTATTCACTGTTATGAATGGCATAGTGAAGTGCTTATTTATATCTCTTTATGATTGCAATGTGTTTTGTATCACAATATATCTGTGTGCTACTCTAGTGATGTTATTAAAGTAGTTTATTCCTCCTGCACGGTGTAATGGTGACAGTGTGTGCATCGTGTAGTACTTGGCGTAGGCTATGATTGTGATCTCTTGTAGATTATGAAGTTAACTATTGCTATGATAGTATTGATGTGATCTATTCCTCCTTTCGTAGTGTGAAGGTGACAGTGTGCATGCTATGTTAGTACTTGGTTTGGTTATATTGATCTGTTATGCACTCTAAGGTTATTTAAATATGAACATTGAATATTGTGGAGCTTGTTAACTCCGGCATTGAGGGTTCTTGTAATCCTACACAGTTATTGGTGTTCATCATCCAATAAGAGGGTGTAGAGTCTAGCATCTATCTATTTATTCTGTTATGTGATCAATGTTGAGAGTGTCCACTAGTGAAAGTATGATCCCTAGGCCTTGTTCCTAAATACTGCTGTCGCTGCTTGTTTACTGTTTTACTGCATCTTTACTTCCTGCAATATTACTACCATCAACTGCACGCCAGCAAGCACTTTTCTGGCGCCGTTACTACTGCTCATATTCATTCATACCACTTGTATTTCACTATCTCTTCGCCGAACTAGTGCACCTATTAGGTGTGTTGGGGACACAAGAGACTTCTTGCTTTGTGGTTGCAGGGTTGCATGAGAGGGATATCTTTGACCTCTTCCTCCCTGAGTTCGATAAACCTTGGGTGATCCACTTAAGGGAAACTTGCTGCTGTTCTACAAACCTCTGCTCTTGGAGGCCCAACACTGTCTACAAGAATAGAAGCACCCGTAGACATCACAAGGCGATGACGCGCGGCTAGAAAGGACAACGATAGCGATTCTTCGGATGAAGATCAGGAGTACGACGACGAGCTCAGGGGAGCCGACTGTCTAAGTTACAAAATTCGTGAGACGATGCCACCCAAAAAGTTCAAACCTACCCCTACCGACGCTGCCAAGTACGATGGGCAGCAAGAACCAAGATCCTGGATAGATGACTACCTGCAGACTGTGATCCTGCACAAAGGAAACCAGATAGCAGCAATGCAATGCTTACAGCTCTACTTGAAGGATTCAGCGCGAGCCTGGCTAAGGGGGCTGCCGAAAGGTTCCGTTAAATCATGGGACGACCTAGTAGATGCCTTCGTTGCCAACTTCCAAGCAACATACAAGAGGCCCGTTGGGATCGAAGAGCTGCGGAATTGCCGGCAGAAGCAGAAGGAGTCGATGCGTTCATACATCGGGAGATTCACCAAAATCCTGAACGCCGCCGAAGACGTATCTGTCGACAGAGCAATTGACGCTTTCAGTGACGGTGTTCAGCGGGAAAGCTACATAGAAGAACTCGGGCGCAAAAAGCCAAAAACCATAACCAAGTTAATGGAAATCGCCAACAGTTGGGCTGATGGTGAGGACAACGTACGAAGGCCACAGCAGCGCAGCGATGACGAAGACGACGACCAGCCGAAGCACGACTCGGGCGGCCGAAGGGATCGTCACAAAAGAAGGAAGAACCGCAACTATGATGATAACAATCTGGTAGCCGCAGGGTATTCCGATCGACAGGACGATCGAGACGATCGGCACGACAGTAATCGAAACAATTCTGGGAACCGTGGCAACTATAAACCACGACAGCAGAGGACTCCCGAATTACCCTACGCTGAGCAGATCAACGCCCCCTGTTACCTGCATTCGTATGTCGATTCCAAGGACGGCAAAACGAAGTCAAGTCACCTGCTCAGGGACTGTCGGCAGTTCCTTGACATGCACAAACTCATCCAGCAGTCAGGCCAACAACAGCTACCACCACCACCCCCACCTCCACCGCAGCATCAAGTCCAGCAGGCTCAACCCCATCAACCCAACGAGGCGTTCCCACCACCACGTGGGCAGATGAGCATGATCCATAGGACAGGTGTTTCGAAAAGGGAGATGAAGAAGCTCACCCGAGAGATCAACTTGGCAGAAAGCATCATGGCAAACATCCCCGAGTACGTCGAGTGGTCTTCTCAGAACATTACGTTCAGTCGAGCAGATCACCCGATGACCATACCAAAACCAGGACACGCTGCCTTGGTAGTCGAAGCACAAATTGGGGGGGTTCAAGATGAGCAAAGTCTTCATGGATGGTGGAAGCGGGCTAAACCTGATATTCGTCGACACAATCAGAAGTAATGGGGATCACCATGAGGATGCTGGAAGAAACAGACACCTGCTTCCATGGGATCCTTCCAACCGCACCGGGCTACTCTCTTGGCAAAGTCTACCTGAATGTTATCTTCGGCAGAGCCGACAATTTCAGGAAAGAAAAGATCGAGTTTGAAGTGGTGAACTGGGAGTCACAGTATCACGCTATACTCGGGAGACCAGCGTATGCCAAGTTCATGGTTGTGCCGCATTATGCATACCTCAAGCTGAAAATGCCTGGGAACAACGGGACAAACATCATAGTCTATGGAAGTTTTTCACGCTCGGACAATTGTGATCGCGACTTTCAGAGGATTGCTGCAAAGTTCGGGTCACAGCAAGAAATCGTCGACCCTCCGCCCAAGCTGTCATTACGAGAAATCAAGGAAGAAAAAGATGGCAGGGAAACCAAGAAGAAGCCAGCCGCTATCGCCCTTAAAGCTTCGGCAGCAGAAGCTTCGGCAGCAGAAGCCTCGGCAGCAAAAGGTTCGGCAGTTGATGGTACAGAAGGCTTAAGAGACAGCAAGATGCTGGCAACCACCGCCCAAACCCCTGATGAAACCAGCAACGCTGCAGCAACCACTAACGCGGTGAAGAAGCCAGAAGAAGAGAAGAACCCCTTCCTTGCTTAAGCAATTTATCAGCCTTTTCCTTTTTTCCTTTATTTTTAACAGGGCCTTCCTTTTTTCGCCCTCTAGCCTCGTGCTTACCTTATTAATAAGAACTTAAGCTTCGATTCTTTGTTAAGCATTGCAGTAACTACAAACTTCTAAGCCCCATCACTATGCAAACATAGTACGAGGCAGAAGATCGCGCTTCAAAAAGCCTCTACGAGTGCTAAAAGACGTCCACCTTTCCCTCCGCTATAGATGCCTCTACGAGTGCCGTAAATAGCAAGAGTTCGGAAATACATATAAACAACAACCCACGTTCGATATTTTACTTATGGAAATATCAATGAACAACGGGCTCATCGGCAGAACCACTACACCCGAAATATTCGGGAGTGCCTGTCGAAATTTAAAACGGTTGAAAGCAAAGTTGTGCATACAACAGGTTTAGCAAAACCTGCAACACGAGCTGATCACTCAAATGATTTGCTAACCAACCAATATACATACATTTAAACGAGCAACTCAGATTCGCTCAAATCAAAATTTGCCAACGGCAATAACATGGTAAAAGTACATATGCATGTATCTACCGAATGAGAAGGCATCATTACATAATCCAAACATTTGGATAAAGTAGCCAAACTACCTATTTACAAAACAGACATTAAATCCCTGAAATCACCCTTGCGGAGTTCCTCTTTCTTCAGGCACCTTTGAGTCCTCCTCGAGTTTGTCGACAATTATGTTGGCAGGCAACAATACCTTCGGATACAGTGCCTCCAAGTCTCCAGTCGCGTTGGCAATCGACAGCAAACCTGCCGAAGGATAACGGGCAAGTACAAGGGCAAGTGTAAACCTGGCCCCTGCAAAAACTTGCGCACGTACCAAGTCTCGGATCTTCTTGGCATTACCAAATTCAGACATCAAAGCAAGGAGTGTCGGGGGAACTGCGTTCAAAGGGAACATTGTCTTCCAAACCACCCTCATAGCCTTGTAGCACTTGTCAAAAAAGTGGTGGACCTGCTGAACCCAATCCTGAAATTGCGCGACAGCCGAAGCTTTCGAGTGCTCCCGCCAGAAAATCTCTTCGGCTGAGGATAGCTGGGTCAATGCATTCACACGCTCGTGGATCCGTTTGTTCTCTTCTGCACGGTTCAGAGCTATGACTGGCGAAACAATAAGTAAAGGATCAGTTAAGGCGTTGTCGACAAAAGGGCGCAGGGATCAAGGAACTTACAGTTCAAACTCTCGGTAGCTTTATGCAGCTCAGTAAGAGCGTACCGCTCCACGTCGGCTGCAATTTCACTCTTCTTATTGACAATAGCAGCTAGGGCATAAGTGTTGCGCAGATCCTTTTCCATCTGGGTGATCCGATCCTTCATCCGCTGGATCCGATCACCTTCGGGAAGAACGCCCAAAGAGTCATCAACAAACGAGGGCACCGGGAAAACCTGCAGGAAACAGCGTTAAAAGGATGATGGATATGGTCAAATTAAGCATCCAACGTAACTCCCATCGGGAGAAGTACAAGTAATTTCTATCAGGAGAAGTACAAGTGAAGATATTATGACAAAAGTGTGCTCGCAACATTGCCAGCACAGTGTTCATTACAAACTTAAGTTCTCGCAACAGAATAATGTTTCATACTAGCCCAAGGATAAAATTGTTACAACAATCAAGGAGCCTGAGTCTGAGTCGACAGGCTGGGGCCAGCCGATGTCTTTCCTGACGAAACTAGTTCAAGGAGCTGGCGAGCACAAGTACGGGCAGACACTGTAAAGGTGCTTAAGTCAACAAATCACCCATCTTTTTCTCTCGGCAGCTCCTTAGTCATTTCTTCGATGTCAGCCTTAAAGCCGTAACCCATCATAAGTTGGAAGGCAAGGAGGGCACCATAGGTACGCGAGGTACGCTTGAGTACCTCAATAACTTCCTTGGTGTCGACTGCGAAGGCATCAATCAGCTGCCCCAGAGTCTTCTCCTGCTTGACCTTGGGGAATATCATCGAATGCATCCGCGCCAGGGCACCCTTTCCCTTGTCAAGAAGCTCCCGGGTAAGTTGGTGGGAGGCGAGAACCATCGACACACCATTGCCGGAGAGTTGTTCGGAACTTTGTCCAAGGCAGTAGCAGGGATGCTGGCGGCTTCTGCAAGAAATTCAATTGGAGGAAATCATTGATGAAGAGACAGATCCATAAAAAGTAATGATCTACAAGAGATGTATGAAAGAGCTTACCAAGTAGAGCCAAGGCAGACTGACGAAGGAGTTCATCCTTTTCTGCTGCCCGAGCTTCCTCCTCCTTCAGCCTCTCTTTCAGCTTGCTCAGCTCTTCTTTTAGGGAGTCGACCTCCTGGCGAGCTATTGCGGCCTTTTTGATGGCGCCATCTAACTTTGAAGAGGAAGACTTAGCTTCCTCCTGCAGCCGAACTTTGTCCGCCTCCAGAGAGGTAAATTGAGAGGCGAAGGCCTCTAAAGAGGATATCACACCTCGCAGATCCTTGGAGAAAGGGAATGTTTTACAAAGATCATTAGGCAAGACACACTCCAAAAGATTCTTGTTATATTCGCGAAGGACTTACAGAAGGAGGAGCTGTGGTAGCAGCGGGAACATCTTTCCCTTTGGAAAGGGAGGAAGCAGTCGATGCTTGCGCCGCGGGAGCCGCTTTAGGAGCCGAAGCTTCGGAAGCTGCGGCGGCCGGTGAAACAACATCAGATCTGACCCTCTTAGGCGGAGGCTCAACGAAAGCTTCGTCACTACAAGAAGGATATGATCGACCAAAGTTATGAGAAAAATGCGAGAAGACCAAGGAGCGGAATATAGTAAAAAGGAGGAAAACACTTACATATCAAGGAGATCATCTTCATCGGCAAAGCCGCCGATTGATCTCTTCGTAGGCGGAGCCCTGGTCTCCTCCGCAACTGCATTAACAAAGGCATCATGATCAGCGTCATCATCACGCACTGATCCCTCTGTGTCGCAAGTGTCATCGGCTGATGGAGGGAGATTGGTGTGAGCAGTTTCAGAATCTATCGGATCATCGTGATCGCTTGTTGGGCTTGTATGCTCGACAGTGTGAAAGTCAATAGGTTCTGAAGAGCCTCTTCCCTCGGAAATATCGTTTGGCGAGTTATGCAAGTCCCCGGAGGCTATGAGGGTCTGTCGAAGAAAAGACAGATGAGAACAGCAGTAATTATGTCGACTAAGTAAATAGTAGCATAATAAGAATTCGAGAAGGGAAGTTACCTCTGGTGGTGGATGATCGGCATCAAAGGGAGTATACGGAGACATCAATGGGATCAAGTCTTCTTGGCTAAAGAAAGTGAGGCGACGGACTTCATCGAGCAGTTCCTTTTCCGACAGTTCGGCAGCATTAATTCTGGTCTCATCTTTCGGACCTGAATACAACCACATTGGGCGAACTCTAGCCATGACTGGTTGGACTCGACGTTTCAGAAACACTGCCGCCACCTCGGTGCCGACCATGGTTTGGCCGTCAGCTTCCTTGATCCGAAGAAATCTGGCAAATAATTCATCGGCTGCTACTTTTTCGTCGGGAGAGAGAACATTCTTCCAGGAATTCTTAGGCTTGGCTTCAAGGACATCGACAAAGCGAGGAAGCTGAGATTCGGGTGACAAGGAATCCTTGATATAAAACCACTTCAATCTCCACCCTTGCACGGACTCCCTCATTGGGAAATTGAAATAATTGACATCTGAACGAGCTACAAAACCCACTCCTCCGGTGACAAAGGATCCGTTACTACTGCTGTATCTCTTCACATAGAAGATCTTTTTCCACAACCCAAAATGAGGCTCAATGCCCAGATATGCTTCGCAAAGGGTGATAAACACAGCAACATGGAGGATTGAGTTGGGAGTGAGTTTCCATAGTTGGATCTCGTAGGTTCGCAAGAGATGGAGGAGGAATTCGTGAATGGGAAGCGAAAGACCCCGATATAAGAACGACAAGAACATCACGGTAAAGCCAGCAGGGGGTTTAGGTCGAGAAATCGCACCTGGAAAGATCACATTCCCCTCATCGGAGGAGATCAATCCCAGGCTTCGGGATCTCTTCTCGTCACGCTTGGTGACGGTCGAAGCTATCCAATCTCCGGGCCTGGCTACTGAGCTTGGTGGCGCCGGCGGCGCCGGAGCTGGGGGAGGAGCGTTTGGGGCACCCTCCTTTGAAAGAATCAAGGAAGATTTGGCGGCGGCGCCACCGCTCGTGGAGCTGGTGGCGGCGCTAGGGTTCTTCTTCTTCACCATCGTGAGATCTGGGAGAAACCGGAAAGCAGTGGTGGCGGCGCAAGCAGTTGCGAAAGGGAGAAGAGGAAGGACGACGAAGAGATATTGTGATGAATGAAGGAGAAGATTAGGGATTCTTATCTTTTTGGGAGACTTAAGGAAGGCCTCGTACTGCTAGTAGGCCTTTTCTCCAGTTAATGATTGCAGAAATCGAGGAGATGCCTCGCTAACCGTGTAAGAGGAGCAGGAATTGCTCGAAAACAGGGCCGGCAGGTCATGTCTTATCAAGTCAAAATCAAGGTGACAGAAAAACGTCATCAATGACGTCATGAGGGATGATTGCATACGAAGAGATAAAAAGCTATCGGATGGTCAATTTGAGTCTATGCACAGAATGCGAAGCATCTGCATTTAAGACTCGGGGGCTACTCCCATCAGGAGCGCTGACGCGCACCCGATAGAATAAGGACTCGAAGGAAAAATTTGACTCGAGTCTGCACCCGGACGTGAGCGCCCGTGCCCAGACCCGGGGGCTACTCCCATCAGGAGCGCTGGACGCGCACCCGACAGAACTTTTTTCGCACTCCAGGATCATGCCCGGGGACTTGATTCTGTGTAGGGTAACGTTGTTTTGCCATCGGCAGTTAACCAACAAAAGTTGGGCACGTTATTCGTTATCCATTGCATAAAGAAAATATATCGGATGGCCTACAAAGACTTGCAGGAAAGACTTCGGCAGAAGAAGATGTTCGAGTGGTACAACTTGAGTCTACGCACGGATTGTAAGCATCTGTACCTAGACTCGGGGGCTACTCCCATCGGGAGCGCTGACGCGCACCCGATAGAAGACAGGAGGGAAGCAAGAATGATCAAGGAGAAGGACTTCGGAAGAAGACATGCTTCAGTCTCTACCCGAACTATGTTCGGCTAGACACTCGGGGGGCTACTGACGTGGGCATTACCCTTCGGGTAACCAATGTTGCTCTACCCTATACGGTCCAGCTGGAGGCCCATGAAGGTACCCGATGGCAAGATGGGCCACTAGGACGGTGCGGCGGAAGATTACTTGAAGTACAAGACACCGAAGAAGCCGAACAAGGAAAGATTAGAGATAGATCTACTGTAAACCTACTCGTACTCGATTAGACCTCTCGAGACCTGGCCACCTATATAAAGGCCAGGAGAGGGGCTATCGGGGGACACAATCAATCTTAGCAATATTAGCCAGCAGAAGCTTAGAACTAGGTTACCCTAGCAACTAGCATCTCGACGAGATCACAGCCGAACTATTCGGCACCCCATTGTAACCTGTTTTCATCATAATCAAAGAACAGACAGGCAGGACGTAAGGGTTTTACCTCATCGAGGGCCCCGAACCTGGGTAAATCACTCTCCCCGCTTGTCTGTGTACCGATGTCTCGTGTCAGCTTGCAGGATTCCATCAACCCTAAGCCCCTATCGGAGGGCATTGCCGAGGAGCACCCTCGACAACGGGGCTTGATGCAGGGGATGCAGAAGAACCTCATCATCACAAGTTAAAGTTGGTTTAGGCTAAAATCCAGTGTGTAATTGAGTGTAACACAATTCTGGAATCATGCCTGCCAGGTGTTCGGTAGAATGGCCGCATGAACATTTTCTTCGAATTTTGGAATTCTTTTTGGTGGATCTTGATCATATAATTAAAGAGACAGAATGGTGGTGTTGGTGGTCAATTTGATGACAGTTTGCAAAATTTCAAAATGGGGATCATCTTCTCTTTGTTTCAATGTCACATCTTGTCAACTCTGTTCTGGTCAATCTGGTCAAAGTCAGCATTGGTGGTCTACAGAAAAGTTGTTCACTTTGACATGGTCTTGGATGAGGTGGCAAGTGTTGACCAAGTTTTGTTTAAGAAAAGTCAAAACCAGGGGTGCAAAGTGGTGAAGATATTATAAAGTGGTCATATGACCATTATCATATGTAAGTTGGCATTTGCAAATTTCT
The DNA here is from genome assembly GCF_019359855.2 of Lolium perenne. NCBI lineage: Eukaryota > Viridiplantae > Streptophyta > Magnoliopsida > Poales > Poaceae > Lolium > Lolium perenne. Next base: position 209,281,189 of record NC_067250.2, on the reverse strand, counting down.
TTGATTTGGTTCTGGTTTCTTTGATGCATTTATGTTTTTTTTGATATATAAGTGTTTTACAAACAATAGATCAAGCAATGGTGGCCTTTGTTGATGTTTTGAGTAATTGGCCTTATGTGTATGTGAGGGTATTTGGCCATTTTTGTGTTTCTTTGATTTCTCTCAATTGAGATGGTATGATCATGGGTTAGGGTTTAAGAGCAAGTGATCCACACATAAACACTCATCATGGAAATTGCACACAAGAATATACACACTATGCATAAAACTATATGTGGCACTGTATGCATAATAAAAGTTTTTGTTTGTTGCAAATTTTGAGTATTTGAATTTCTCCTCTCTTTATTTCTTTATTGTTGAAAACTTGGGATGTTACAAATCCTTCCCCCTTACAAAAGATCTCGTCCCGAGATCTTAAAGAAAACTAGGTACTAAAGAGATTTGGGTACTCAGTCTTCATGAAGTCTTCTCTCTCCCAAGTGGCTTCTTCTTCGGTGTGGTTACTCCATTGAATCTTCAGAAACTTGATACTCCTAGTGCGGGTGGTTCTGAAAGCTTCTTCTAGGATGCGAATTGGCACTTCGCGATAGGTCAAGTCTGAGTTGATGTCCACAGATCTGTGATCGATGTTCTTGAACACCTCGGTCTTCTCCGGCACTTCCAAGCATTTGCGAAGTAGTGAGATGTGAAACACATTGTGCACAACTGACATTTCTTCCGGTAATTCCAGTTTATAAGACACTTCTCCTCGGCGACTCAGGACTTTGAAGGGTCCGACATATCGGGGTGCAAGCTTTCCCCTAAGCTGGAATCTCTGCATTCCTTTAAGGGGGGATACTTTGAGATACACAAAGTCTCCGATCTCGAAGGTCATCTCTCAGCGTCTCTTGTCAGTGTAGCTCTTCTGTCTTGATTGGGCAGTCTTGAGGTACTCGCGAATCTTGTGCACCTTCTCTTCGGCTTCTCGGAGAATATCTGGTCCAAACACTTGGCTCTCTCCGACTTCTGACCAATTCAGAGGGGTACGGCACTTCCTTCCGTACAATGCTTCAAAGGGGGCCATTTGCAAGCTGGCTTGATAACTGTTGTTGTACGAAAATTCTGCGTACGGTAGACAGTCTTCCCATTTGGATCCATACTCTAGCACACAGGCTCTCAACATATCTTCAAGTATCTGATTGACTCTTTCAGCCTGTCCATCCGTCTGCGGGTGATAGGCGGTGCTTAAATTCAGACGGGTTCCTAGTCCTTCATGTACTTTCTGCCAGAATCTTGAGGTGAATTGAGATCCTCTATCAGACACGATCGACTTCGGGGTTCCGTGCAGGCTGACTATCCGTGAGATATACAACTCAGCTAGCTTTGGCCCTTGGTAGGTGGTCTTGACGGGGATGAAATGAGCGACCTTGGTCAATCTATCGACCACTACCCAGATAGAATCATTTCCTTTACTAGATTTGGGCAATCCGGTGATGAAGTCCATTCCTACCGAATCCCACTTCCATTCGGGAATCTGCAGGGGCTGTAGCAGTCCTGCGGGTCGTTGATGCTCGGCCTTGACTCTTTGACAGATATCACACTTGGCGATGTAGCTTCCGATTTCTCTCTTCATTCCATGCCACCAAAACTGTTCCTTCAAGTCTTGGTACATCTTGGTACCTCCGGGGTGAATGGAATAAAGGGTGTCATGGGCTTCCTTCAGAATAACTTGCTTCAACTCTGAATCTGACGGTACACATAGGCGTTCGTTGTACCAAAGCACTCCTTCTTCATCTTCAGTGAATCCTGGTGCCTTTCCTGCAGCTATTTGGCTCTTGATTCTGTCAATACTAGCATTTCCCTTCTGGGCTTCTTCGATCTGACTAATCAAGGTAGGTTGGAGTTCAATGCTGGCGAGAAATCCTTCGCTAACTAGCTCCATTCTAAACTGCTCAAATTCTTGATGCAAACTAGGTTGCTCTTCTGCGATCATGGAGTTCAACTGACACGGCAGTCTACTCAAAGCATCGGCTACCACATTGGCCTTGCCGGGGTGATAGTGAATTTCCATATCATAATCCTTGATTAACTCTAACCATCTTCTTTGCCTCATACTCAACTCCTTCTGGGTGAAGATATACTTCAAGCTCTTCTGATCCGAATAGATCTCGCATCGATTACCCATGAGGTAATGACGCCAAACTTTCAAAGCTAACACCACTGCTGCAAGTTCTAAGTCATGGGTCAGATAATTCTGCTCATGCTGCTTCAGTTGCCTAGACAGATATGAGATCACTTTGCCTTCTTGCATCAGCACACATCCAAGACCAATCTTGGAGGCGTCACAGTACACGTCAAAAGGCTTGGCGATGTCCGGCATGATCAATATTGGGGCTGTGGTTAACTTGGTATTGAGCTTCTGGAAGCTCTCTTCACATTTGTCAGTCCATTCAAACTTCTTGTCCTTCTTCAACAGTTGAGTCATTGGTCTTGCTATGCTTGAGAATCCCTCAACAAATCTGCGGTAGTATCCGGCTAATCCGAGAAAAGCACGTACTTCAGTCTGAGTGGTTGGGGCTGTCCATTCTGCAACAGTCTTGATCTTGGCGGGATCAACGGCAATTCCTCCTGCTGACAAGATGTGTCCCAGGAATCCTACTTCCTTTAACCAAAACTCACACTTGCTGAACTTGGCATACAACTTGTGCTGTCGAAGGGTTTCTAGGATGATCTCCAGGTGTTGCTCATGTTCCTCCTCGGACTTGGAGTAGATTAGGATGTCATCGATGAAAACAACGACAAACTTGTCCAGGAAGTTCATGAAGATCTTATTCATGAGGTTCATGAAGTAAGTGGGGGCATTGGTCAATCCAAATGACATGACGTTGTACTCATACAACCCATATCTGGTGGTGAATGCAGTCTTCGGGATATCCGTTGCACGGATCTTCAGCTGATGATAACCTGTCCTAAGATCAATCTTAGAGAACACGGTGGCACCGGTCAACTGGTCAAACAGGTCTTCTATCTTTGGCAAAGGATATTTGTTCTTGATGGTGACATCATTCAGTTTGCGGTAATCCGTACATAAACGGTTGGCACAATCCTTCTTGTCCACAAACAAAACTGGCGATCTCCAGGGTGATGCACTTGGTTGAATCAAACCTTTGGCTAGCATATCATCCAGTTGCTTCTTCAGTTTCACTAACTCTGCCGGGTTCATGATGTAAGCTCTCTGGGCTATGGGTCCTGTTCCAGGGATTAACTCAATGATAAACTCGATATCCCGATCTGGGGGCATACCGGGTAGATCATCAGGAAACATATCAGGGTATCTACAGACGACCCTGATCTGATCCAAGGTGGGCTTGGCTAAACTCTGATTGCAGGTAAACTTTCTGGGCAGTCGTTCAGATATGTGTTCTACTAACACTCCGGTGCTACTAGTCATGGTGATGGCCTTCTTGGCACAATCAATCAGTCCATGATGTTTGGACATCCAGTCCATACCCAGTACTACTTCCAAACCTTTGGCTCCCAGAACAATCAAATTTGCATAAAACTCTATTTCATGAATTCTGATGGGTACATCTTTGCAAATTTTTCTAGCTTTTGTAGTTGAACCAGGTATTTGAACTATCATGACATGCTTCAAACTGATGGGTTGAATCTTACTAGTGCATGCAAAATCTTCCGTAACAAACGAATGCGATGCTCCAGAATCAAACAACACTCTTGCAGGTACTGAATTAACATAGAACATACCCAGCACGACATCGGGCGCTTCCTGGGCTTCTTCCGCACTCATGTGAAAGAGGCGGCCGCTGCGGTTGTTGGGGTTGTTGAGGGTGAACTTCTTGCCGTTGGTGACACGGCGTTGCTGCTGAGCAGGTGCAGCGGTGTTGGCGGAGATCTTGGCAAGTCTCTTGGGGCACTCATTGGAATAGTGTCCCACTATGCCACACTCATAGCAAGTGATGGTGGCCTTGTCCTTGGTAGCGACAGGAACGGCGTTGCTCCCAGTCCTCGGAGCAGTGTTGGTGTTGTTGTTGTTGGCGGGGGCTCTCATCGGAGCGCGGTTGAAGTGGTTGGTGTTTGCATGGTGGGGGTTGTTGTTGTTGTGGTGGCCTCCTGGCCTCGGGTGTCCTCCACTCCGGTTCTGAAAACCCGGACGTGACATCTGCATCTGGGGCTTGTTGCTTCTTGGGGCAAACCCTCCGCTTGAGCTGGGACGATACCTCGGGGTATTGCTGGGCCCACTTTGGTGCATCATGCGGCGCTTGCGGTTTTTGTTGGCCTGGTTCAGCTTGCCCTCCATCTGGATGGCGGAGTCAACAAGGGCTTCGAGGTCAGCAAAAGGGATGTTGACCAACACGGTCTGCATCTCATCGTGTAGTCCGTTCAAGAACCTCTCCTTCCTCTTCTCGGTGGTATCAGTCTCATCAGGGGCGTACCTTGACAAGGTAAGGAACTTGTCGCGGTACTCCACCACAGTCATTCTGCCATGTTTGAGTTCACGGAACTCGTCCCTCATCTTCTTGATTAGACCCGGGGGCACGTGGTACTTGCTGAACTTGAGCTTGAAGTCTGCCCAAGTCATCATTTGCCCCGCATTCCATGCGCGGGCACTAGTCCACCAGGCACGTGCAGGTCCTGCCAAGTAGTGCGTGGCAAACAGCACCTTGTCATTATCTTCCACTCCAGCAACTTCAAGATTGTTCTCCATTGTCTGGAGCCAATCGTCCGCATCAAGGGGTTCCTCCGTCTTGCTAAACACCGGTGGGTTGGTGTTCTGGAAGTTCTTCAGCTTGGAGCCCGGATGATCATGGTTTCCGTGGCCTTGGTTGTTCTGAGCAAGCTGTTGCAGAGCAACGATGTTGGCTTGCCTTTCAGCGCGTTCAGCCTCTCTGTCTTCCATCATAATCTGCAGCATTTGCATCAGTGCATCCTGATTGGTGCTGCGAGTTGGAGGGGCCATCTGAACATGGAGATAGATCATGAGATGAGAGGGAAATTTCTATGGCTTGTTTTGGGTGAAGTTCAAAGTTTAAAACTTGAGTTCTTGACATGTTGAAATTAAACACACTTTTATTTCATTCATGATGCAAACAGTACAAGCTAACACATCGGAGGGTTTGAAGAACCCTTTCACCAAGCTACGATACATTGGGACCGATACAACTCACACCTACGCAAGGTGCACAAGTGACTACTCTCCATCAACATTTATCGGGGCGGTGTCATCCTCATTGGGGTAGAAGGCCAGATCATCATCCTCCTCCTCATAGTCGTTGTCGTTGCTCACGTAGGAGTAGCCATCCCCTTGGATGTCTTCCCCTTCTCCTTCTCCCTCGAGGGCCTGGAGCTGGTCCTCCTGGGTCTTGATGGTCTCCTTCAGAGTGGCGATCTTTTCGCGGAGGCGAGAGAGGGTGTAGTCCTTCTTCGCGTTTTCACGGCGAAGAGTCCTGCGCTCCTTGGCGATGACTTTGATGGTCTCATCCTTCTGGGCCATCTGGAGGTAGGCGAAGTTGGCGAGGGCGCGGGAGTTGTCGAGCTGGATGTAGGCCTCACACAGCATGTAGTCGGTGTGATCCACATGGTGCTTCAACTCAGGGTGAAGCGCCAGATCCATCGGTGCCCCCATGGAGTCATGCCTTGCCATGTGGAAGTAGCGGGTTCCTCGGATTCGGGGCAGCTCCAGCCCACACAGACGGGCCAGTGCTTCCTTCATGGCACGAGCGAGTCCATCCGCCCAGTTGTTCTCCCGGAGGGAGAACTGGATCCTGCCAGTCATGGGTGGCTCAAGCTTCCCGCGTAGGTCAGCGATGATGACCCACTGCATCTGTCCTCCGGGCTGGTCGGCGACCTCACCCCCGAAGAACTCCGGGAAAGGGCGCCCGAGGAACATGGATAGCTCCGTCAGGTCCTGCTCGAACACTAGGCCTCCCCCATTGCCTAGCTGGTAAAACTCCGTCTGAGTGAACTGCTCCATCTGTAGAGACATGGATGAGTAAGTTAGAAGTGCAAGTGTTCAAATTTTAAATTTACTTGTAACAAAGAACATGAACTCATTATTTTGCAAAAGATCCTCAAAGGTAAGAATATGAATATGTTTTCATAATTATTTCTTTTATTAGTTTTGAATCTAAGTGTTTCAAACGTCCATTCTAAACTAGGGGCTTCTAAGGTCAAACAATGGCTCTGATACCAACTTGTCAACACCCGGATTTTTAAGTCCAGATGCCTATTATGTCGTATATCGCAATCCCAGGAAGATTGTTGTTGCGAGACATAACAGTTGAATACCATAGAGTCATCATTTATTACAACACATAAATGTCTTACATCCATAGATCACATGATCCAATATTACACAAATAGTTGATCTAATGATCAACGAACATAAAGCGGAAGCGAAGTAGTAGGCGGAACTATCTATTCCACAGGCCAACGCTTGACGTTAGAAGCATCCTAGTTCTGGTAGATGTCATGCTAACCGTCATCCTCATAGTGTTGCTCCTCTTCATAGTCTGTCATTGGAATAGCCAGGGACACAGCCATGAGTACTTAAGTACTCGCAAACTAATACTAATGTAAGTACTTATCAATTTTAAGGGTTGCTAAGCTCTAGGTTTATTTGCATAAAGCCAAGTTTAGTTCATAAACATTTAGTAAAGATGCTTGAATTGCTAGACTAACTCAAGTGGGAGCATTAGTGTCATTCCCACAACATCAGTTGTGTTTTCAAAATTCAAGTCACCATTCAATTCACCATTCCTTTTTAAGACAAGTTCTGACAACGGAACAGTATGGCCTTTCCAATCGTCCGTAACCGTGGACACGGCTATTCGAATAGGTTTAACACTCTGCAGAGGTTGTACTCTTGTGCCACAACTTTTGATTACATCCGTCGGGGATAACCCCGAATCATCGTAACTCAGTACGCAGACCATCAACCATAACCTTTCACTTATATAACCTAGTATAGGCACCTCTCCCCATGAGCTTGGCCTCCCGGTGAAAACCAACTGTCAACCCGGGAACTGCACAGGGCTTGGGTCGTACATTCACCTCATATTCACATCATTTCACCTTTACGGAGGCAGCCTCGGCATAACCCCTATGATGCTTGTTAGAGGGAACCCATACTAAACTACACAAGTTTCTAGTTAAGCCCTACCCATAATCAGGTATTGTGGGGGTACTTGTATAATTGGAAGGGTATCGCATCCGAACCCAATCATCAGTTTTCATCAAAATTCACCAAGTCAATTCATGTCATATTCACCTTCAAAATCTTTCAACATCATTTCATTTCATATGTTCCCATCTAGAGTAGTCAATTTTATTCATTTAGCAATAGCAACTAATCATGAGGGGTGCTATCTAGCTTTGTTTGCTCTAGGCTAAATTTGATGCTCTTGTTCTATTCTAGCCCAAGTGAATCATGAATCAAAAATTAAGCTTTGAAATATAATGCCAAAATAAATTGCAAGATAAAAGCATAGGATAGGTTCATGAAACATAAGTAATATGTAGTGGTGCCTTTCTCTTGTGGAGCTTTGCATTAGGGTGGCTTGCAAGAGTGTTAGTTTGCCTTGAGCAGGGTAGTTGTCAAAGTTTTCCTCTTCCTCCTGTGAGTAGCCCTCCTCCTCTTGATATTCCTCGTTACTAGCGTCTATACACGAATACGAGGTATACGATCACCACACAAACTTAAGTGCTAAGCTAAACACACCAAAGATTCACACAAGCCTATGCTAGCATCACATCTTATTAGCATGATGATTTACTTTGTTTTATTGTAAAGAAAAATAATTTCCTCTCATTATAATTATTTATTAGTATAGCTCTTTAATGCTTTGGAGGAAATAATTTCCTCTCATTGAATCTTATTAAGATTTAATCTCTTCAAATAATAATAAGGTATGAATATTGGTTGACCAAGGTCAACACTTCATATCTATTATTTGAGAGTAGAATTTAAATGAGGTGCTACACCTCATGCATTTTAATACTAGCATGATAATGATTTAATATCTCTAAGTAACAAAGCATGAGGCTTATTAGACCAAGGTCATTACCTCTCTTTGAGTTTACTTAGGATCACAATTTAAATGAGAGAGTAGCTCTCATACTATTTAACTAATTAATTTGGGGTGATTTAAATGCACTAGAAATGGCCACATAGCCATTATATTGCTCTATTCCATGATCATACAAAACAACTATGTTATATTTTTGCAGAAACAATTAGAGTATACCAAATGTGATTTATGAGAGTTGGAATCAACTCAAAATCATTTGTAGATAATTTTTAATATTTATTTGAAGTTAGAAAAGGCCCTGCCTTGTCATTTTTATCATTTGAATTTAATTACGAATTTGGAAATGAGACCAGTGGCATTGTTCAGATAATTTCATGGGCTTTGAAAATATATAAAATTTATCAAATTTGGTTCAATGGATTTTGTTTTATTTATATTTGAAAAAGCATCAGTAAGTGAATTTGAATTAAACAGAAAAATGGAATTTCAAATCAATGGGCTTGGCGGGAAGGATAAGTGGGCTACACAGACAAAAACGAGATGGGCCGGCCCAGCAGTGTGACTCGCACACGCGGGCCGCCTGACAGGGTGGGCTCCACCCGTCAGTGGCGTTTAAACGCTGAATCGGTATGACTAACGTGGGGCGTCAGATCAGATGGGAGATCGACGGCTCACAGCTGTCGTCTTCTCCGGCGAGAAGGCGAGGTTCTGGCGGCGAGCCTATGGGGTCAGAGGGCTTACCGGCGTTCCCGCGGGTCAATGCGAGGTGCGCGGCGACGTTGGCGAGGGTGTTGAAGCTCCTGGTAGCAGTGGCGAGGCTTGGGGAGGCGTGAATCGACGGCGGCAAGCTCCGGGTACTGGCGGAGATGATCTTGCAATTGCGGCGACTCCGGCGATGATCGGACGAGCTACTGGTGCGAGGAGGAGCGGTGAAGGGAGTGGAGTGAGGTGGTGTGAATGGTTGGGTGCGGGAGGTGCTCTATTTATAGAGCCATGGTGATGTCGTGGTTGCTGTGAGAGGTCGTCGACGTCGTGGCATCTCCGGTGCTTGAAGGGGCAAGGAGCGTACAGCAATCGAGTGGCGACGGCATGGCGATGCTCTAGGAGTAGCTGGCGCAGCGAGAGGACGATGGGATCACTCGTGCGCATGCTCATCATGCCACGGTACCCGCGGCGTTTCTCCGACGAGGACGACGGCGACAAGGCGGCCGCAGGCTATCGAGCGTGTCTACGCGGTAGAGGCGAGGGTAGTGGTGCTCGACGCAGGCGTAGGGATGCAGGGGGAGGACGAGGGCGACGGGTCGCGTGGAGCTTTGGCGCGCCCAGTGCATGCTCACCGCGTGCCTGGCGTGCACTGGCATCGTGCTGGGCGTGCCTCGCCTGGCCAATGCCGTGCATGCTCGCGCTCTAGCCGTGCATGGTTGTGATCATCACGCGCATGGGCATCTCCAGGACATGATCAGCACGAGAGGGGAGGGCCAGAGAGGATTGGTGCGTGTGTGTGTGCATGGGCACGGCATGGAGCTGGTTCTGTCATTTTCTCACTTTAAACGACGATGGCAAGGACGGGGCTTGATGCAGGGGATGCAGAAGAACCTCATCATCACAAGTTAAAGTTGGTTTAGGCTAAAATCCAGTGTGTAATTGAGTGTAACACAATTCTGGAATCATGCCTGCCAGGTGTTCGGTAGAATGGCCGCATGAACATTTTCTTCGAATTTTGGAATTCTTTTTGGTGGATCTTGATCATATAATTAAAGAGACAGAATGGTGGTGTTGGTGGTCAATTTGATGACAGTTTGCAAAATTTCAAAATGGGGATCATCTTCTCTTTGTTTCAATGTCACATCTTGTCAACTCTGTTCTGGTCAATCTGGTCAAAGTCAGCATTGGTGGTCAACAGAAAAGTTGTTCACTTTTACATGGTCTTGGATGAGGTGGCAAGTGTTGACCAAGTTTGGTTTAAGAAAAGTCAAAACCAGGGGTGCAAAGTGGTGAAGATATTATAAAGTGGTCATATGACCATTATCATATGTAAGTTGGCATATGCAAATTTCATTGATTTGGTTCTGGTTTCTTTGATGCATTTATGTTTGTTTTTGATATATAAGTGTTTTACAAACAATAGATCAAGCAATGGTGGCCTTTGTTGATGTTTTGAGTAATTGGCCTTATGTGTATGTGAGGGTATTTGGCCATTTTTGTGTTTCTTTGATTTCTCTCAATTGAGATGGTATGATCATGGGTTAGGGTTTAAGAGCAAGTGATCCACACGTAAACACTCATCATGGCAATTGCACACAAGAATATACACACTATGCATAAAACTATATGTGGCACTATATGCATAATAAAAGTTTTTGTTTGTTGCAAATTTTGAGTATTTGAATTTCTCCTCTCTTTATTTCTTTATTGTTGAAAACTTGGGATGTTACAAAGCCGCAGCCCGTCCCCAACGCCGCGCCGCCCTGCGTCCAAGCCGCCACCCATCCCAACGTCGCCCCTCCCATCCCCAGCTCCCCGTCGCCCGTCCCCATCGCTGCCCGTTCTCAATGTCAACGCGCCCATGTCCGTCGCCGCCCGTCCCAAACGTCGCCGCCGTGCCCCCATGCCGCCTCCCCCTCTCCGCGCTGCAGCCCGTCCGCCATACAGGTTTGCCCGTACGGGTTGGGGTATTCAGCTGACAGAAAATGAAAGGAAGTGCCATCAACAAAGATTCGTGAAAAAAGAATGGGGGCAAGCCTCCATAATTAAATAATCTGATCCTCTCTCATAGTAGTATCAACTATCAAGTGTCATTTTCAAGAAACCAGGTCTTGTGCTTATCTTAGTGCTCCTTCTGGCTATTCTAGCCCATCTCGGTCTAGAGTTACATACAAGTTTTAACATAGTCATTGTGATTTCCTAACGGGATTTATAGCAAGAGAAGTATATGTTCTTCCTTGCATGGTCTGCATTTTTAGAACTTCTATTGTTTATGTCTTTTTTTAACTTGTTAGTGCATGGGCTGGATTAAAACTCATGCATGCTGCACAAGTGCCGAATAGCTACTTACAGTTGATTGCAACACAATCTAATGCTTGACTGGTTTTCTAGCTTTCTTCCCCAAAATTGCATGCTGTCTAATCAAGTATGTCTTTTGTTCAATTGGTAGCGACTTCATCAGTTTGTGTGCTTTTGTTAGAGACCAAGCCCAATGTGTATGCTACAACCATTGCAATAAGGGCATGGTGCTGCTTCCGTGTGTATGATATGATTTTTTACTGTTATATTTGATTTTCTTTCAGTCTAGACTCATTTTTATGCTTTAGGTCTTCGGACTTCACCTGAAAAGAGCCGCAAGAAATCAACTCAGAATTAGGTGTTTGGCTTAGTAGATGGTAAAAGAGAGTAACAATGTAGCAGGCATATTAAAAGTATTAGCAAGCATATTTGACCGATATTGTTGATAAAACTTTGCTGAAACCATGCTATTCCAGCTACATTATTTCTATAACAAAGGACGATTCTTATTTTTTTGTACAATGTCCAATGGAGAGGATCAGTGGTAAGAGTCAGTTACCTATGTTCAAGAACTCAAGCATCTAGGATGATCTGAACGTTGTACAATGGAGGGGATCAGTGGTAAGAGTCAGTTACATATGTATCTTAAGTCTGCATAACACATAGTCCTCCATTTCTTTCCGTTTCGGTAGGTACGATTGGTTGGTCTTGTTAGTGTGATTTTGTCAGATAAGCTGCAATTTAGTTAAGAGTATTTCTCTATTATTTTCCACTCAGTATATCACATAGAATGCATACACTTGCCAATGCATTTGATTATAATCATTCTGGTATTTTACAGGTCAAGTGATGCCAGAGGAGATGATTCCAGTCAAAATAATAAAAGATGATGCCCCATTTCCTTTAGCATGGTTTGAAGTTTGAACTTCCTCACTAGATTGCGTGTTATGATTTGTTTATTTTGCAACATCTGTTGTTACACTGATAGAATTATTATCCAGTACAAGCCGCATGGAACATCAGAGTGGGTTTGGATCTAATTTTCGGATATCAATGTCCAACTATATTGAAGATATGCTACCATGGTTAACCCACTTTTCTTCTATGTTTATTAAAATGCAATGTAGTCAACCTGAAGCTGTTATACTATGTATAAGCCGCTTAGCATTTACTTCTATGTGTAATCTCTTCATAACTTCTACGCTAATTCGCTTCAGAAGATATCTTCTATCAGCTGCAAGCACTCGAAGAGTAGTTTTTCCTTTGCACTATTTAACTTTTGTACTCCAAGAGTAGAAGTCGATGATTGTTGTTTTTCATATGTTTTAGCCCATGTGTGGAATCAAATGACTTAACCCCGGTCACTGGTGCAAAAGATATAACATTGCGGTGTTCTTATTACCAATGTACCAGGCATATTAAAAGTATTAGCAGGCATATTTGACCGATATTGTTGATGAAACTTTGCTCAAACCATGCTATTCCAGCTATATTATTTCTATAACAAAGGAAGATTCTTCTTTTTTTTTGTACAATGTCCAATGGATGGGATCAGTGGTAAGAGTCAGTTACCTATGTTGAAGAACTCAAGCATCGACGATGATATGAACGTTGTACAATGGAGGGTTCAGTGGTAAGAGCCAGTTACATATGGAGGGGGTCACTTGGCAAGACGCAGTACGATCTGCTCCCCAAACTGATCACCAACCTCTAGGTTGCTCAAATGTGATCAACTATGATGTTGTTTATACTTGATAGATCAGAAGTGGAGCATGCATCTGGTAATGATTATTATATCCCATTATAGTTGATTCATGTCATTTCCAGTTATTGATGTTATTTTCAGAAAAAAAAATCTGACAACTTGAAAATCAATCGTGGTGGTTTCTTTCATGAGGAGAGTTGCATTTTATGCAGATCCTTATTTAATTATTTATTAATAACAATGCCACTGAATGAAAATTGAAAATGTGTAGTTATCTTTGTTGATTGTCTTAGGAGTTGCTAGCATTTATAGTGATTATTGAGCAAGTTTCTTGCCCGGTGACACGGTTGTTTGAGAGAAGACACAGTTTGGCTTATGCATTAACATGTTCTGAAATTATTGTTGTAATGAGAAGACTATTCATATGAGATTATGAAACTATCATTGCAACGAACATTCTATTCATGTGAGTTTACGTGTTGCCATTCTGAAAGGTTTAAACATAGTTCTGAATATAAACACCCTGTTGCCATGCATAGGTTGGGTGTTCTTTGATAGTTTGATTTTTCGCATTCTGGTTTGTGTCTAGAGCGTGCGTTGCACGTGCATACTTACTAGTTAGTTCTGGGGGCCGGGCCCAAGGTGCGAAAGACATGACATATAAAGGCAAGGCTTAATAGTAGAGATTTTGCATCTACAAGTACTACTTCTGAGGGCCTAAATGCAAAAGACGTGATACGACAGATCCAAAGTTAATATTGCATCCGTCTCAAGGTTTATCAAAATTACACGTATCTGGACACTAAATAGTAATAGATATATCTAAATTTTAATAAAATCTTTAACATATTTATGGGACGGATGGATGAGGGTCCAAAGTAAAACAAAATCAACGTATGATGTACGGATCTTAGTTATGCAGAAGTTAGGTGTAATGCTTAAAACTTTTAAGTAATAAAGTGTTCTTTATCGAAAAAATGACGTACGGATCCAGCCTTAACAGTAAAGATTTTGCATCTACACATAATATTATTTCCGAGGGAATAAAGTGTAAAAGATACAACGTACGGCCGATCCAAGCTTAGAGCATCTCTAGCATCCCCTCCATCTCCGCGTTCAATTTTGGCTGGATTCCGGCGATTCCAGCGAATTTTGGCTGACTCCATCCCCTCCATCTACACGTAATATTATTTTCGAGGGAATAAAGTGCAAAAGATACAACGTACGGCCGATCTAAGCTTAACAGTAAAGAACATTAATAAAGCTGCATTCCCTTAAGAAACAGACAAAGGTCAAGTGTTCGTTAAAGAATGCAACTATGCAAGGTGCTTTCCTCAAATCAAATGCGCCACGTTAACATCCGATTCTATTCTTCACCGTTCTCAATCCCACACGGCCCACCCCGCCTCGTCGCATCGAGACACCGGCCGGTTCTGTTCACGGTCACGGCCATGCATTCATCGCTGAGCGAGCCCAGGCTGCTCGCGCTGCCGCTCCTCCTCCTAGCTCTCTACCTCGCCCGCCGCGCCGTGTTCGGTAAGAGGCGGAAGTACCCGCCCGTGGCCGGCACCATGATCCACCAGCTGCTCAACTTGGAGCGCCTGGTGGACTACCAGACGGAGCTCTCCCACAGGTACCGTACCTTCCGCATGCTCACCCCGAGCCGCAACAAAGTCTACACCGTGGACCCGGCGAACGTCGAGTACATCCTCCGCACCAACTTCTCCAACTACGGCAAGGGCACGATGCACCACGACGTGCTGGAGGACCTCCTCGGCGACGGGATCTTCAACGTGGATGGCGACATGTGGCGTCACCAGCGCAAGGTGGCCAGCTTCGAGTTCTCCACCCGGGTGCTCCGCGAGTACAGCACCGGCGTGTTCCGCGACACGGCCGCGGAGCTCGCGGGCATCGTGGCCGCCGCCGGCGCCGCCGGGGAGAGGGCGGTGGACATGCAGGATCTGTTCATGCGGTCGACGCTGGACTCGATCTTCAAGATCGGGTTCGGGGTCAGCCTGGGCGGGCTGTCCGGGTCCAGCCAGGAGGGCGCGGCGTTCGCCAGGGCCTTCGACGACGCCAGCGAGCAGGTGCTGTACCGGTTCTTCGACCTGCTCTGGAAGGTCAAGCGGCTCCTCAACGTCTCCTCGGAGGCGGCCATGAAGCGGTCGGTGCGCACCATCAACGACTTCGTGTACGCGGTCATCGACAAGAAGATGGAGCACATGGGTAGAGATCAACACGAATTCGTAAGATTTCCGTCTTGCAACGCATTTGGTAGCTAGCAAGGAACAGGAACCACACGGGCACTTGGCAGTACGGTAACACCGAATCTGTTCCGCCAAGTGTGACATTTCTCAATTGGAAAGCACCATGACTAGCTTGTTGATTTGGCAGGCCAAGAAGGAGGACATCCTGTCAAGATTCCTGCTGGAGAGGGAGAAGGACCCGGGCTGCTTCGACAACAAGTACCTGAGGGACATCATACTGAACTTCGTCATCGCCGGCCGCGACACGTCGGCTGGGACGCTGTCGTGGTTCCTCTACGTGATGTGCAGCAACCAGCACATCCAGGAGAAGATCGCCCGAGAGGTGCGCGAGGCCACCACCGGCGACAGGGACGTGGGCGTCCAAGAGTTCACGGTGTGCCTCACCGAGGGCGCCATTAACGGCATGCACTACCTACACGCCGCACTGACAGAGATCCTCCGGCTCTACCCTGCGGTGCCTATAGTGAGTTGATCGGATCAGTCAGTTCGGAGCATTTCCCTTGGCACCGTACGTCAAGATCAAGGAAATGATTCCTTCTTGGTGGTTTTGCTGCAGGATGTCAAGTACTGCTTCTCGGACGACACGTTGCCGGACGGGTACGCGGTGAAGAAAGGTGACATGGTGAGCTACCAGCCGTACCCGATGGGCAGGATGAAGTTCCTGTGGGGCGACGACGCCGAGGAGTTCAGGCCGGAAAGGTGGCTCGACCACGATGGCGTCTTCGTCCCTGAGAGTCCATTCAAGTTCACGGCTTTCCAGGTGTGAAATCCCTACTCCATTGTATCACCAATCTGAACAACATCGAAAGGCCCTCCCATATCACGTACCTGACGTATATTTTTGGCCTCTTGTTCGATATGTATATATAGGCGGGTCCTCGAATGTGCCTGGGAAAGGAGTTTGCCTACAGGCAGATGAAGATATTTGCAGCCGTTCTTCTCTATCGGTTCAGGTTTGAGATGTGGGAGCGCCACTCCACCGTGAGGTACAGGCCCATGCTCACGCTCAAAATAGATGGCCCGCTCTATGTCCGTGCACTTCCACGGCGTGCTCTGATGTCGAGAAATTCAGAAAATTCAACTTTGTGAGGTGTAGCTATTAGCTATTTGTTTCAGTTTCCCCAGTTAACAATTTCTTTAATTAGTGAAACAAGCCTGTGGCTTGGGCTCAGTGTGTTAGTGTAGTCAGTTGTTTTTGATCTGATCATGGGATGGCACAATGCTCAAACGATCATGGCGACGAAGTAGGGTAGCAGGCGAGGAACATTGGGATGGCAGCGTTCACGTCTCGGCCACGGCCTGAATTTTCGGTTTCAGTTGAGATTTCTCCATGTACATGTATTACCTTTTAATTCTTTTTCTTGCCTTTAAGTCCTTGGGCTTCTTTCTTGAAGCATTTTCTCCTTTTCCCTGTTTTGTTTATTCTCTCTTTCTGCTTTCCTTTTTTTTTCTGATGGTTATATTTGAAGTTGCCTTTTTTCCATGATTTCTGGATGTGTTACACATGCGCTAAGTTCTTCATCTATAGTTGTGACATGTTACATGGGTAAAAGTTTGTGTCAGTTTTTTTTCTATTTTTTTGTTCTCCTAGAATTTGTGGTTTGTTTCTCACGTGTTTAGACATTTTTCCATATGGTCTAAAATGGTGTTCCTCTTGTACTTGAGGGCTGCTCCGGTGCTCCCCCCTAAAGGAGTTGAAGGATCATAGTTAGGCTTTTTTTCATGTGTTGGGTCCACCGAAACCCATTTCCCGCCCATGTATACACGCTCGTATTGATACAATATGTATATGTCACGTAAGAAAAAAAAGATCACGCGAGCAAGATCTTTATAGGACCTTTCTATTCGGCACACGCACATGACCGTATATACGTACAAAAACGAGATACAACAGACGCGGGCCATACGGGCCAATACAGGGTTGTACGGACGGTGGATCTGCATTTAAATTGCGATCGTACCCGACTTATGAACAGGTATGAAAAGATCTCCACCGTTATTCTGTTTGACGCGCTCAGAATTTTTCCAGGGGAGGAGCACCGGAGCAGAAGTGCTTGTACTTGCTACTTGTTCCATGTAGTTTATCTTGTTGTTCAAATTTTGTTTGACTAACAACAAGAGTCTGTTGCGTTGAATTTGGTTTGATTAATTCTAAATTTACTATTCCACCTATAGTGGTGTTTTGTTCCACATGCACGTAAGTCATATTTCGCTATTAGTCGTGATTTGTTCAGCTCATGTGTTGAAACTTTGTTCTCATATTGATGTGGGCATTACCCTTCGAGTACCCGACATTGCTATACGATTATGAAGATGGACCAGCACAAGGACTCGACAAGCTGGACCTACACGTAATATCAACTTGGATTACAAGAAAGAAGATTCCAATGCGTATTCTACTAGAAACCCTAGCCTGATTGGATATATAAAGCCAGGTAGGGGCACCCCTTAGATCATATTCAGAAACAGAAAACACACACGTGATACGCCTAGACATCGCGACCCGCAGATTAGAACTAGACTAGATACAACAAATGCGCCAACGGTGGCCCCCTGTACACATATATTCATATAGTGGATTGCTAGCAGGACGTAGCGATCCTCCACCGCGGGGACGTGAACCTGGGTACGTCGTGCCTAATCTCTCTCCCGGAATCTCTATCGTTACCTTCCATCAACCATAAGCCCCTCATGGTAGGCATTGTCGAGGAGCCGCCTCGTCAATTGGCGTCGTCTGTGGGAAGCGCGACGACTGGATTTCGTGATCCGGGCGAGATTCATCATCAACAACAACTGATCGACTGCATGGTCACCAACAACGGCCGTCGTTTCATGGACGCCCCAGCCAACATTGTCGGTCCATGGCAGCGCGACACATCTATATCTTGAGAACCTGCGTCGGCTTCGTCGGCATCCCGGGATTCCCAACAGGCTTCTTCAAGATCAGGCGCTATATATCCATGTACATCGATGATGTTGTGCGCGGAACACGACAAGAGAATCACGCGCGGGCATCACCGCGCAACCAGATGCCACGAAGCAGCACACTCGACTATCAACTGATGAGAGCCATGTTCCCGAGACACAACTCAACAATTGCAGCACGGTTGAAGAGATGATTGTGACCAAGACTGCCGAAGCGTCGTGCAGCATGAGCACCACCGTGAGCATGCACGTAGCCACATCAACACGTGTATGCGCTAAGAATACATGGACTGGAAGACAAAAACCAATATCGCAAGCACTGATATGATATGTGAAGAACCGGATCAACTTTCTGCAGGAGCGATGCCTCAGATGAAAAAATATGTCCGTCGTCAACAATTCATTACCTACAAGATCAGACTGCATACTGGTGGTTCGGAGGCATTACGTGTGGATACTTCTCGACCATCCGTCCACACCGGACAATGATCGTCCGCCGCATCGATCTAGTCCACAGCGCAGCTCCTACTGGCCCAACGCAGCTCGACTCCATCAAGAACCTTGCGACATTCATGGTCGTTTTCGTCAAAACCGAGTCACTAGATCGGTTCATCTAAGATGTGCGTGCGGCTATCGACAGTTTGGTTCCATGTGTGTCGTGGCAACGAAAGATTGCATCTCGACAAGTCTAGCAGATGGATCAGTAGGCGATACCTAATATGTCTATTTTCATAATCAACTGGAGTACGTAGTATCTAATTGCCTGTAGACAGTAATATTTTGTGCATTGATGCTTTTGCGAGGAACCCAAAATTTAAGTCATAGTTAAATCAATCCTACAAGGAAGGACGAAGACCAAAGTACTACGGAATCAAATTGCCTGCATATACGTGCTAATGCAACCTCGCGCCAAGCGGTTTGAAGGACCAGGTCATGCTATTAGAGCATATGTTGCGGTTGCTCATTCTTGCCGCCACACTCGATGCCGCTGGCGATGGCGACAGACACACTCAGCGACGCACCACGACTCAGTCCAAAGGTTTAATCGACTGCGCCATGGCTAATTATTCCGACCTTCAACCGACAACACGACATCTTCATCCGACACTAGAACCATCATCAGCTCCAACTACTCTGTCTGGTTGACCGCACCCGCAGTCGCGCACTCATCGCACTGGGGGCTCGCCTGTCGCGGACACGACATCGCGGACTCGATATACTCGATTGCTCACCAGTCGCGGATCCGCCATATCAACTACATCTTCTTCATCGGTCACGCTGGCCAGGCGCCGCGCGGCTACATCAACTATTTCTGGCCGTGCGACTACTTCAACTGCGCCCGCCACATCAACTATTTCTAGCCGTGCAACTACTTCTACTGCGTCCTCTTCATCGACTACTTCCGGCCAGGCGTTGCACAACTACATCGACTATGTCCGATGTACGACCCGCTTTCACGTCAGCTCCGCCGCAGACGATAAAAAAAAGCTAAGTGTTCCTCTTGCAAGAGTCAATTATTATTTATTTTCGCCACACCCGACACTCGGGGAGGCGTCATTACATCATTATCTCAAAATACACTCGATTACTCGGTGGATTTATCTTTTTCGGCTTTAGATATCTCTTCCCCGGCTCAGCGGATTTATTTTTCTTCGACTTAATAGACTTATCTTCTTCGTGTTATCATTGGTTTCATCTAATATAATACTACCCGATGCACTCTCGGGTCAATGGCTTCATCATCTATGGTTATCAATAGATTTATCTTCTATAACTATATAAATATTGACTCGATGCACTCCCGGATCACTGGCTTCATCATCTATGGCTATCAATGGATTTATCTTCTATGGGTATATAAATATTGACCCGATGCACTTCTGGGAGCACTGGAATTACTTAGGAGCTTCTGGAAGATTTTTGACTATTACGTTTACTCCCTTCAGGAGCGCTGGAATTTAAGAAAACATGAAGACTCCTTATACTATCAATGATTTCATCATAGCCTCAGGGAACATGCGAGTGCTGCAATCGATGATAATCAAAGGACCCTTGAAAAATACGACAAAGTACAAATCGTTTTCGTCAAAGCCTCAGGGAACATGTGATGCGTGCAGTTGACACGTCCGTTGGGAACCCCAAGAGGAAGGTGTGATGCGCACAGCGGCAAGTTTCCCTCAGTAAGAAACCAAGGTTTAATCGAACCAGTAGGAGTCAAGAAGCACGTTGAAGGTTGATGGCGGCGGGATGTAGTGCGGCGCAACACCAGAGATTCCGGCGCCAACGTGGAACCTGCACAACACAACCAAACTACTTTGCCCCAACGAAACAGTGAGGTTGTCAATCTCACCGGCTTGCTGTAACAAAGGATTAGATGTATAGTGTGGATGATGATTGTTTGCAGAAAACAGTAGAACAGTATTGCAGTAGATTGTATTTCAGTATAGAGAATTGGACCGGGGTCCACAGTTCACTAGAGGTGTCTCTCCCATAAGATAAACAGCATGTTGGGTGAACAAATTACAGTTGGGCAATTGACAAATAAAGAGGGCATGACCATGCACATACATATTATGATGAGTATTGTGAGATTTAATTAGGCATTACGACAAAGTACATAGACCGCTATCCAGCATGCATCTATGCCTAAAAAGTCCACCTTCAGGTTATCATCCGAACCCCCTCCAGTATTAAGTTGCTAACAACAGATAATTGCATTAAGTATTGCGCGTAATGTAATCAGTAACTATATCCTTGAACATAGCACTAATGTTTTATCCCTAGTGGCAACAACACATCCATAATCTTAGAGATTTCTGTCACTTCCCCAGATTCACGGAGACATGAACCCACTATCGAGCATAAATACTCCCTCTTGGAGTTACAAGCATCTACTTGGCCAGAGCATCTACTAGTAACAGAGAGCATGCAAGATCATAAACAACACATAGACATAACTTTGATAATCAACATAACAAGTATTCTCTATTCATCGGATCCCAACAAACGCAACATATAGAATTACAGATAGATGATCTTGATCATGTTATGCAGCTCACAAGATCCGACAATGAAGCACAATGGGGAGAAGACAACCATCTAGCTACTGCTATGGACCCATAGTCCAGGGGTAGACTACTCACACATCACTCCGGAGGCGACCATGGCGGCGTAGAGTCCTCCGGGAGATGAATCCCCTCTCCGGCAGGGTGCCGGAGGCGATCTCCTGAATCCCCCGAGATGGGATTGGCGGCGGCGGCGTCTCAGTAAGGTTTTCCGTATCGTGGCTCTCGGTACTGGGGGTTTCGCGACAGAGGCTTTCAGTAGGCGGAAGGGCAGGTCAGGAGGTGGCACGAGGGGCCCACACCATAGGGCCGCGCGGCCAGGGCAGGGGCCGCGCCGCCCTAGGGTTTGGCTGCCTCGTGGCCCCACTTCGTCTCCTCTTCGGTCTTCTGGAAGCTTCATGGCAAAATAGGACCCTGGGCGTTGATTTCGTCCAATTCCGAGAATATTTCGTTACTAGGATTTCTGAAACCAAAAACAGCAGACAAAGAAGCGGCACTTCGGCATCTTGTTAATAGGTTAGTTCCAGAAAATGCACGAATATGACATAAAGTGTACATAAAACATGTAGATAACATCAATAATGTGGCATGGAACATAAGAAATTATCGATACGTCGGAGATGTATCAGCATCCCCAAGCTTAGTTCTGCTCGTCCCGAGCAGGTAAAACGATAACAAAGATAATTTCTGGAGTGACATGCCATCATAACCTTGATCATACTATTTGTAAAGCATATGTAGTGAATGCAGCGATCAAAACAATGTATATGACATGAGTAAACAAGTGAATCATATAGCAAAGACTTTTCATGAATGGTACTTCAAGACAAGCATCAATAAGTCTTGCATAAGAGTTAACTCATAAAGCAATAATTCATAGTAAAAGCATTGAAGCAACACAAAGGAAGATTAAGTTTCAGCGGTTGCTTTCAACTTGTAACATGTATATCTCATGGATATTGTCAACATAGAGTAATATAATAAGTGCAATATGC
Source organism: Lolium perenne (assembly GCF_019359855.2). NCBI lineage: Eukaryota > Viridiplantae > Streptophyta > Magnoliopsida > Poales > Poaceae > Lolium > Lolium perenne. Next base: position 209,259,202 of record NC_067250.2, on the reverse strand, counting down.
AAGTATGTAGGAATCAATGCACAGTTCACACAAGTGTTTGCTTCTTGAGGTGGAGAGAAATAGGTGAACTGACTCAACAATGAAAGTAAAAGAATGGTCCTCCATAGAGGAAAAGCATAGATTGCTATATTTGTGCTAGAGCTTTGATTTTGAAAACATGAAACAATTTTGTCAACGGTAGTAATAAAGCATATGTATCATGTAAATTATATCTTACAAGTTGCAAGCCTCATGCATAGTATACTAATAGTGCCCGCACCTTGTCCTAATTAGCTTGGACTACCGGATCATCGCAATGCACATGTTTTAACCAAGTGTCACAAAGGGGTACCTCTATGCCGCCTGTACAAAGGTCTAAGGAGAAAGCTCACATTGGATTTCTCGCTATTGATTATTCTCAAGTTAGACATCCATACCGGGACAACATAGACAACAGATAATGGACTCCTCTTTTATGCATAAGCATGTAACAACAATTAATAATTTTCTCATATGAGATTGAGGATATATGTCCAAAACTGAAACTTCCACCATGGATCATGGCTTTAGTTAGCGGCCCAATGTTCTTCTCTAACAATATGCATGCTTAACCATAAGGTGGTAGATCTCTCTTACTTCAGACAAGACGAACATGCATAGCAACTCACATGAAATTCAACAAAGAATAGTTGATGGCGTCCCCAGTGAACATGGTTATCGCACAGCAAGCAACTTAATAAGAGATAAAGTGCATAAGTACATATTCAATACCACAATAGTTTTTAAGGCTATTTTGTCCCATGAGCTATATATTGCAAAGGCGAATGATGGAAATTTAAAGGTAGCACTCAAGCAATTTACTTTGGAATGGCGGAGAAATACCATGTAATAGGTAGGTATGGTGGACACAAATGGCATAGTGGTTGGCTCAAGGATTTTGGATGCATGAGAAGTATTCCCTCTCGATACAAGGTTTAGGCTAGCAAGGTTATTTGAAACAAACACAAGGATGAACGGCGCAACAAAACTCACATAAAAGACATATTGTAAACATTATAAGACTCTACACCGTCTTCCTTGTTGTTCAAGCTCAATACTAGAAATTATCTAGACCTTAGAGAGACCAAATATGCAAACCAAATTTTAGCATGCTCTATGTATTTCTTCATTAATGGGTGCAAAGTATATGATGCAAGAGCTTAAACATGAGCACAACAATTGCCAAGTATCACATTATCCAAGACATTATAGCAATTACTACATGTATCATTTTCCAATTCCAACCATATAACAATTTAACGAAGAAGAAACTTCGCCATGAATACTATGAGTAGAAACTAAGGACATACTTGTCCATATGCTACAGCGGAGCGTGTCTCTCTCCCATACAGTGAATGCTAGGATCCATTTTATTCAAACAAAAAACAAAAACAAACCGACGCTCCAAGAAAAGCACATAAGATGTGATGGAATAAAAATATAGTTTCAGGGGAGGAACCTGATAATGTTGTCGATGAAGAAGGGGATGCCTTGGGCATCCCCAAGCTTAGACGCTTGAGTCTTCTTAGAATATGCAGGGGTGAACCACCGGGGCATCCCCAAGCTTAGAGCTTTCACTCTCCTTGATCATATTGCATCATACTCCTCTCTTGATCCTTGAAAACTTCCTCCACACCAAACTTAGAACAACTCATTAGAGGGTTAGTGCACAATAAAAATTAACATGTTCAGAGGTGACATAATCATTCTTAACACTTCTGGACATTGCATAAAGCTACTGGACATTAATGGATCAAAAAAATTCATCCAACATAGCAAAAGAGGCAATGCGAAATAAAAGGCAGAATCTGTCAAAACAGAACAGTTCGTATTGACGAATTTTAAAATGGCACCAGACTTGCTCAAATGAAAATGCTCAAATTGAATGAAAGTTGCGTACATATCTGAGGATCACTCACGTAAATTAGAATAATTTTCTGAGTTACCTACAGAGAATTTTGCCCAGATTCGTGACAGCAAAGAAATCTGTTTCTGCGCAGTAATCCAAATCTAGTATGAACTTTACTATCAACGACTTTACTTGGCACAACAAAACACTAAACTAAGATAAGGAGAGGTTGCTACAGTAGTAAACAACTTCCAAGACACAAAATAAAAACCAAGTACTGTAGTAAAAACCATGGTTTGTCTCCCATAAGCGCTTTTCTTTAACGCCTTTCAGCTAGGCGCAGAAAGTGTGTATCAAGTGTTATCAAAGGGTGGTACTTCTACAGCGGGGTGTGGATTTTTCTCAACCAAGCATAGTATATTGGATACATAAGTTTTAGCGTCTCCCTTTTCATTAGTCTTGGGCTTGCTACTCTCATCAAACAAATTTTCGGGAACAAGCCAAGCATAGTTATTTTCTAGTGCATCATTCATAGCTAGGAGTTTACATGGTATTGGTGCTTTGATCTCCCCTCCATCATCAATGTTATTAGTGTATCTTATTCTATCCATGTCCATCTTTTCAAGGAGACTAACAAAATTAGTATGAGAACCAAGCATATTAAATTTAGCAAAGACCTTTCTAGCTTCTCTTGCTAGACCACCAAATTCTCTAAGAAGGGTTTCTAAAACAAAATCTTTCTTTTCCCCCTCTTCCATATCACCAAGTGTAAGGAACATGTGTTGGATTATAGGATTGAGATTAACAAATTTAGTTTCCAACAGGCGAACTAAATGCGCAGCAGCAATTTCATAAGTAGGAGCAAGGTCTGCCAAGTGTCTATCTTCAAAATCTTCAATGGTACTAACATGATTGAAAAATTCTTCTATATTATTTCTCCCAACTATAGACCCACGTCCTACCGGTATGTCTTTTGTGGTAAAATTAAAAGGAAACATGATGAATCAAGTAAAGTAAATGCAAGTAACTTAATTTTTTTTTGTGTTTTTGATATAGCAAACGAGATAGCAAATAAAGTAAAACTAGCAACTAATTTTTTTGTATTTTGATTTAGTGCAGCAAACAAAGTAGTAAATAAAATTAAGCAAGACAAAAACAAAGTAAAGAGATTGGGATGTGGAGACTCCCCTTGCAGCGTGTCTTGATCTCCTCGGCAACGGCGCCAGAAATTTGCTTGATGCGTGCAGTTGACACGTCCGTTGGGAACCCCAAGAGGAAGGTGTGATGCGCACAGCGGCAAGTTTCCCTCAGTAAGAAACCAAGGTTTAATCGAACCAGTAGGAGTCAAGAAGCACGTTGAAGGTTGATGGCGGCGGGATGTAGTGCGGCGCAACACCAGAGATTCCGGCGCCAACGTGGAACCTGCACAACACAACCAAAGTACTTTGCCCCAACGAAACAGTGAGGTTGTCAATCTCACCGGCTTGCTGTAACAAAGGATTAGATGTATAGTGTGGATGATGATTGTTTGCAGAAAACAGTAGAACAGTATTGCAGTAGATTGTATTTCAGTATAGAGAATTGGACCGGGGTCCACAGTTCACTAGAGGTGTCTCTCCCATAAGATAAACAGCATGTTGGGTGAACAAATTACAGTTGGGCAATTGACAAATAAAGAGGGCATGACCATGCACATACATATTATGATGAGTATTGTGAGATTTAATTGGGCATTACGACAAAGTACATAGACCGCTATCCAGCATGCATCTATGCCTAAAAAGTCCACCTTCAGGTTATCATCCGAACCCCCTCCAGTATTAAGTTGCTAACAACAGACAATTGCATTAAGTATTGCGCGTAATGTAATCAGTAACTATATCCTTGAACATAGCACTAATGTTTTATCCCTAGTGGCAACAGCTCATCCATAATCTTAGAGATTTCTGTCACTTCCCAGTTCACGGAGACATGAACCCACTATCGAGCATAAATACTCCCTCTTGGAGTTACAAGCATCTACTTGGCCAGAGCATCTACTAGTAACGGAGAGCATGCAAGATCATAAACAACACATAGACATAGCTTTGATAATCAACATAACAAGTATTCTCTATTCATCGGATCCCAACAAACGCAACATATAGAATTACAGATAGATGATCTTGATCATGTTATGCAGCTCACAAGATCCGACAATGAAGCACAATGGGGAGAAGACAACCATCTAGCTACTGCTATGGACCCATAGTCCAGGGGTAGACTACTCACACATCACTCCGGAGGCGACCATGGCGGCGTAGAGTCCTCCGGGAGATGAATCCCCTCTCCGGCAGGGTGCCGGAGGCGATCTCCTGAATCCCCCGAGATGGGATTGGCGGCGGCGGCGTCTCAGTAAGGTTTTCCGTATCGTGGCTCTCGATGCGGGGGTTTCGCGACGGAGGCTTTAAGTAGGCGGAAGGGCAGGTCAGGGGAGGCGGCACGAGGGGCCCACACCATAGGGCCGCGCGGCCGGGCAGGGGGCCGCGCCGCCCTAGGGTTTGGCTGCCTCGTGGCCCCACTTCGTCTCCTCTTCGGTCTTCTGGAAGCTTCGTGGCAAAATAGGACCCTGGGCGTTGATTTCGTCCAATTCCGAGAATATTTCGTTACTAGGATTTCTGAAACCAAAAACAGCAGAAAACAGCAACTGGCACTTCGGCATCTTGTTAATAGGTTAGTTCCAGAAAATGCACGAATATGACATAAAGTGTACATAAAACATGTAGATAACATCAATAATGTGGCATGGAACATAAGAAATTATCGATACGTCGGAGACGTATCAGCATCCCCAAGCTTAGTTCGCTCGTCCCGAGCGTGTAAAACGATAACAAAGATAATTTCTGGAGTGACATGCCATCATAACCTTGATCATACTATTTGTAAAGCATATGTAGTGAATGCAGCGATCAAAACAATGTATATGACATGAGTAAACAAGTGAATCATATAGCAAAGACTTTTCATGAATGGTACTTCAAGACAAGCATCAATAAGTCTTGCATAAGAGTTAACTCATAAAGCAATAATTCATAGTAAAAGCATTGAAGCAACACAAAGGAAGATTAAGTTTCAGCGGTTGCTTTCAACTTGTAACATGTATATCTCATGGATATTGTCAACATAGAGTAATATAATAAGTGCAATATGCAAGTATGTAGGAATCAATGCACAGTTCACACAAGTGTTTGCTTCTTGAGGTGGAGAGAAATAGGTGAACTGACTCAACAATGAAAGTAAAAGAATGGTCCTCCATAGAGGAAAAGCATCGATTGCTATATTTGTGCTAGAGCTTTGATTTTGAAAACATGAAATAATTTTGTCAACGGTAGTAATAAAGCATATGTATCATGTAAATTATATCTTACAAGTTGCAAGCCTCATGCATAGTATACTAATAGTGCCCGCACCTTGTCCTAATTAGCTTGGACTACCGGATCATCGCAATGCACATGTTTTAACCAAGTGTCACAAAGGGGTACCTCTATGCCGCCTGTACAAAGGTCTAAGGAGAAAGCTCGCATTGGATTTCTCGCTATTGATTATTCTCAACTTAGACATCCATACCGGGACAACATAGACAACAGATAATGGACTCCTCTTTTATGCATAAGCATGTAACAACAATTAATAATTTTCTCATATGAGATTGAGGATATATGTCCAAAACTGAAACTTCCACCATGGATCATGGCTTTCGTTAGCGGCCCAATGTTCTTCTCTAACAATATGCATGCTTAACCATAAGGTGGTAGATCTCTCTTAATTCAGACAAGACGAACATGCATAGCAACTCACATGAAATTCAACAAAGAATAGTTGATGGCGTCCCCAGTGAACATGGTTATCGCACAGCAAGCAACTTAATAAGAGATAAAGTGCATAAGTACATATTCAATACCACAATAGTTTTTAAGGCTATTTTGTCCCATGAGCTATATATTGCAAAGGCGAATGATGGAAATTTAAAGGTAGCACTCAAGCAATTTACTTTGGAATGGCGGAGAAATACCATGTAGTAGGTAGGTATGGTGGACACAAATGGCATAGTGGTTGGCTCAAGGATTTTGGATGCATGAGAAGTATTCCCTCTCGATACAAGGTTTAGGCTAGCAAGGTTATTTGAAACAAACACAAGGATGAACGGCGCAACAAAACTCACATAAAAGACATATTGTAAACATTATAAGACTCTACACCGTCTTCCTTGTTGTTCAAACTCAATACTAGAAATTATCTAGACCTTAGAGAGACCAAATATGCAAACCAAATTTTAGCATGCTCTATGTATTTCTTCATTAATGGGTGCAAAGTATATGATGCAAGAGCTTAAACATGAGCACAACAATTGCCAAGTATCACATTATCCAAGACATTATAGCAATTACTACATGTATCATTTTCCAATTCCAACCATATAACAATTTAACGAAGAAGAAACTTCGCCATGAATACTATGAGTAGAAACTAAGGACATACTTGTCCATATGCTACAGCGGAGCGTGTCTCTCTCCCATACAGTGAATGCTAGGATCCATTTTATTCAAACAAAAAACAAAAACAAACCGACGCTCCAAGAAAAGCACATAAGATGTGATGGAATAAAAATATAGTTTCAGGGGAGGAACCTGATAATGCTGTCGATGAAGAAGGGGATGCCTTGGGCATCCCCAAGCTTAGACGCTTGAGTCTTCTTAGAATATGCAGGGGTGAACCACCGGGGCATCCCCAAGCTTAGAGCTTTCACTCTCCTTGATCATATTGCATCATACTCCTCTCTTGATCCTTGAAAACTTCCTCCACACCAAACTTAGAACAACTCATTAGAGGGTTAGTGCACAATAAAAATTAACATGTTCAGAGGTGACATAATCATTCTTAACACTTCTGGACATTTCATAAAGCTACTGGACATTAATGGATCAAAGAAATTCATCCAACATAGCAAAAGAGGCAATGCGAAATAAAAGGCAGAATCTGTCAAAACAGAATAGTTCGTATTGACGAATTTTAAAATGGCACCAGACTTGCTCAAATGAAAATTCTCAAATTGAATGAAAGTTGCGTACATATCTGAGGATCACTCACGTAAATTGGCATAATTTTCTGAGTTACCTACAGAGAATTTTGCCCAGATTCGTGACAGCAAAGAAATCTGTTTCTGTGCAGTAATCCAAATCTAGTATGAACTTTACTATCAACGACTTTACTTGGCACAACAAAACACTAAACTAAGATAAGGAGAGGTTGCTACAGTAGTAAACAACTTCCAAGACACAAAATAAAAACCAAGTACTGTAGTAAAAACCATGGGTTGTCTCCCATAAGCGCTTTTCTTTAACGCCTTTCAGCTAGGCGCAGAAAGTGTGTATCAAGTGTTATCAAAGGGTGGTACTTCTACAGCGGGGTGTGGATTTTTCTCAACCAAGCATAGTATATTGGATACATAAGTTTTAGCATCTCCCTTTTCATTAGTCTTGGGCTTGCTACTCTCATCAAACAAATTTTTGGGAACAAGCCAAGCATAGTTATTTTCTAGTGCATCATTCATAGCTAGGAGTTTACATGGTATTGGTGCTTTGATCTCCCCTCCATCATCAATGTTATTAGTGTATCTTATTCTATCCATGTCCATCTTTTCAAAGAGACTAATAAAATTAGTATGAGAACCAAGCATATTAAATTTAGCAAAGACCTTTCTAGCTTCTCTTGCTAGACCACCAAATTCTCTAAGAAGGGTTTCTAAAACAAAATCTTTCTTTTCCCCCTCTTCCATATCACCAAGTGTAAGGAACATGTGTTGGATTATAGGATTGAGATTAACAAATTTAGTTTCCAACAGGCGAACTAAATGCGCAGCAGCAATTTCATAAGTAGGAGCAAGGTCTACCAAGTGTCTATCTTCAAAATCTTCAATGGTACTAACATGATTGAAAAATTCTTCTATATTATTTCTCCCAACTATAGACCCACGTCCTACCGGTATGTCTTTTGTGGTAAAATTAAAAGGAAACATGATGAATCAAGTAAAGTAAATGCAAGTAACTTAAATCTTTTTTTTGTGTTTTTGATATAGCAAACGAGATAGCAAATAAAGTAAAACTAGCAACTAATTTTTTTGTATTTTGATTTAGTGCAGCAAACAAAGTAGTAAATAAAACTAAGCAAGACAAAAACAAAGTAAAGAGATTGGGATGTGGAGACTCCCCTTGCAGCGTGTCTTGATCTCCCCGGCAACGGCGCCAGAAATTTGCTTGATGCGTGCAGTTGACACGTCCGTTGGGAACCCCAAGAGGAAGGTGTGATGCGCACAGCGGCAAGTTTCCCTCAGTAAGAAACCAAGGTTTAATCGAACCAGTAGGAGTCAAGAAGCACGTTGAAGGTTGATGGCGGCGGGATGTAGTGCGGCGCAACACCAGAGATTCCGGCGCCAACGTGGAACCTGCACAACACAACCAAAGTACTTTGCCCCAACGAAACAGTGAGGTTGTCAATCTCACCGGCTTGCTGTAACAAAGGATTAGATGTATAGTGTGGATGATGATTGTTTGCAGAAAACAGTAGAACAGTATTGCAGTAGATTGTATTTCAGTATAGAGAATTGGACCGGGGTCCACAGTTCACTAGAGGTGTCTCTCCCATAAGATAAACAGCATGTTGGGTGAACAAATTACAGTTGGGCAATTGACAAATAAAGAGGGCATGACCATGCACATACATATTATGATGAGTATTGTGAGATTTAATTGGGCATTACGACAAAGTACATAGACCGCTATCCAGCATGCATCTATGCCTAAAAAGTCCACCTTCAGGTTATCATCCGAACCCCCTCCAGTATTAAGTTGCTAACAACAGACAATTGCATTAAGTATTGCGCGTAATGTAATCAGTAACTATATCCTTGAACATAGCACTAATGTTTTATCCCTAGTGGCAACAGCACATCCGTAATCTTAGAGATTTCTGTCACTTCCCCAGATTCACGGAGACATGAACCCACTATCGAGCATAAATACTCCCTCTTGGAGTTACAAGCATCTACTTGGCCAGAGCATCTACTAGTAACGGAGAGCATGCAAGATCATAAACAACACATAGACATAGCTTTGATAATCAACATAACAAGTATTCTCTATTCATCGGATCCCAACAAACGCAACATATAGAATTACAGATAGATGATCTTGATCATGTTATGCAGCTCACAAGATCCGACAATGAAGCACAATGGGGAGAAGACAACCATCTAGCTACTGCTATGGACCCATAGTCCAGGGGTAGACTACTCACACATCACTCCGGAGGCGACCATGGCGGCGTAGAGTCCTCCGGGAGATGAATCCCCTCTCCGGCAGGGTGCCGGAGGCGATCTCCTGAATCCCCCGAGATGGGATTGGCGGCGGCGGCGTCTCAGTAAGGTTTTCCGTATCATGGCTCTCGGTACTGGGGGTTTCGCGATGGAGGCTTTAAGTAGGCGGAAGGGCAGGTCAGGAGGCGGCACGAGGGGCCCACACCATAGGGCCGCGCGGCCAGGGCAGGGGCCGCGCCGCCCCAGGGTTTGGCTGCCTCGTGGCCCCACTTCGTCTCCTCTTCGGTCTTCTGGAAGCTTCGTGGCAAAATAGGACCCTGGGCGTTGATTTAGTCCAATTCCGAGAATATTTCGTTACTAGGATTTCTGAAACCAAAAACAGCAGAAAACAGCAACTGGCACTTCGGTATCTTGTTAATAGGTTAGTTCCAGAAAATGCACGAATATGACATAAAGTGTACATAAAACATGTAGATAACATCAATAATGTGGCATGGAACATAAGAAATTATCGATACGTCGGAGACGTATCAACATTCGAGCTCTGCAGATGGCGAAAACGATACAAACCAAGAAAGGCCCACACCGGTAAATCAAACATAGAGTACCAAGAGCTACGAAGTCCATATTGCACTTGGTTCCCCCAATTCACTCGGGGGCTACTGCCGACGTAATTCAGAAATAAATACGGCTCAGTAAGATGCAATGAGTCCGTCGTGCACATGGTTCCCTCGTTGACTCGGGGGATGCTGCCAACATAATTGAAAACACATGCGTACGACTCAGCAAGATATGTTGCGATTACTACGGGTCCATCGGGCCTGCAACATGAACTGATCACTCACAACTTGTTGATGACCGCTATACAAACAAATACATGGCTCAGTAAGATGCAATGAATCCGTCGGTCCTGTAGTGCACCATATGTTCGGGTGTTTTCACCGCCAATTTACAAAAATACATGACTCAGTAAGATGCAATGAGTCCGTTGGGCCTGCAGCGCACCCTACGTTCGGGTAATGCCGCGGACCAATCATCGACTCCTCCATAATATCATCAAAATCATCGATTCCTCCGGGACATCATCAAAATCATCGACTCCTCCGAGACATCATCAAAATCATCAGCTCCTCTGTGACATCATAAAAATCATCAACTCCTCTGTGACATCATCAAAATCATCGACAACATCAAAAGCATCCAAATGCTCTCGGAACTCGAATAAATCTACGAGATTCAACTCAGCATTTTACACCCTATACATGACTACTGCATAGTCATCTAAAGGCTCGGAGGCTACTCCCATCGGGAGCGCTGGCCGCGCACCCGATAAAAAGATGGAAGCCTTGTCGATAAAAAAGAACGGACCCGAAGGTTCTAACAATTCAGCTTTTCAGCTTCTCTCCAAGCTTGCACCTTTTTGAAGACCCGATAAATTTAAAAGTATCGGATTATGGAATAATTCAAAGACGCCGACATCAACATCAAGCTCTTCGAGTAGTACAACTTACTGAGTCTACGCGCGGTTGCAAGCACCCGCCCATAGATTCGGGGGCTACTCCCATCGGGAGCGCTGGCCGCGCACCCGATAAAGAACAACTTCGACTCTACATCAAGCACAAGATTCAACAGATGATCAAGACATTCTGACGATGACAACTTTAGTCCCTACCCAAAGCTTCACTTCGGCCAGACACTCGGGGGCTAGTGATGTGGGCATTACCCTTCGGGTACCCGACATTGCAATACCCGGTGCAGATTATGAAGATGGACCAGCACAAGGACTCGATAAACTGGACCCACACGTAATATCAACTTGGATTACAAGAAAGAAGACTCCAATACGTTTTCTACTAGGACTCTTGTAAACCCTAGTCTGGTTGCATATATAAAGCCAGGCAGGGGCACCCCTTAGATCATATTCAGAAACAGAAAACACACACACGATACGCCTAGACATCGCCCGGTCGATTAGAACTAGACTAGATACAACAACGCCGCCAACAGCGGGCCCCTGTACACATATATTCATATAGTGGATTGCTAGCAGGACGTGGCGATCCTCCACCGCAGGGACGTGAACTTGGGTGCGTCATGCCTACTCTCGCTCCCGGAATCTCCATCGTCGTCTTCCGTCAACCCTAAGCCCCTCATGGTGTGCATTGCCGAGGAGCCGCCTCGTCACATGTACTAGATATTTGTTCCACGTGCTATTAAATTATGATCCGTATTTGTTCTATTTTCCAGATGTTAAATGTTCTTTGTGCACTATTTTTTAGCTCCAACTGGTCCAAAGTTTGTTCTTCTCAAAGTCACGATTTCCTCCGTATGCGCTAAAAAATTGTTTCACTTAGCATAAAAGTTAGTTCCTTTCTTAGCCATGATTTGTTCCGCATGTGCTGAACTTATGTTCTAATTATTATAATTTCTACTCCATTAGTACTGATATATTATCCCACGAGCACTAATATTTTGCACCATTTTACTTGCTATTTTGTTTCACCACGGTCAGTATTACTTGTATGAACACGTATATTTGATTCCATGCTTTTCCTAAGCTTATACTCGTACTTATTTTTTTAAGTCAATCTCTAGCTTCACTGTCGACTGGTCACACGAATGCCACACTCTCCATATGCAATATATGTTTCATGAAGTTTATATACATCTACAATAGATCTACGTATGCCAGTTAGTGTGCACCTTAATTATTTTAATGTGAGGATGGCTGGTAATAGCCGATCAATCAAAGAAAAAAAACATTTTTTTACCACACAGGGGCTGTACCAGCACAAAGGCAGTACACAACCTACTCAAAAAGAACCCCAACTTTTGCACTTCCTCTTTTCATATCGAACATCAGCATGGACATCCGTACACATCACTATCTGGAATAAGACACATATTGTTTCTTGACATTTTGGAATAGATTGTTGCCTCCTACGCTATAAGGAATAACTCTATGTTTCTGGTCATATAAGTGCACACTTTTTATCTATTTTCCTAGACACGGTACAATTTCATTGGTTGCAGCTTTGTAGAGAATTGTATACCCTGGGATGGACTTCATAATTCAGTAATGGTAGTGAATTGGTGCTTTGGCTACTATGTAACTCTCCTGAAGTGCTTATCCCTACTGCCACTTCGCTGCCGTTCATAAACCTGACCTAGAGAGTAGTTTTTTTTTTGCTTTAGATAGAGGTCATAGCCATCCGAGTGCAGTTTTATTTAGTTGTTTTAACAGAGATCAACATCGGTTTGTTACTATCAACCTTACCTGTTGCCATCCAGATAAGCACATGTCAACCTTTGTATGTTATGTTTCGCAAAAAAAACCCTTTGTATGTTATGGATGCTTGGTTCTCCTACTGATCTTTAATTAACACTAGATGACCCGGTGCGCCCCGGCGCACAGGCAAATGCAAGACACTACTGTAACCATATGTTTTATGCTATTCATTTTTGTTTAGTTGTCCAATAATTCAATAGGTCTTTGAGAGTCCTTAAGCCTATATAGGCAATCTTTTCTAAAGAAAATAAAAATATAAGTTTCAATTCTGTTTAGTTTTCCAACAATTCAGTATGTTTTTGAGAGCCCTTGAGCTTGTATAAGCAATTCTTTTAAAAGAAAATAAAAACTTCCAAGGAACTGTCTACAGATACCACATGTACATACCAGAAGCATCATTTGTTGCATTCAACCATTTGTTCATAGCAAAGAGAAATAAATGTGTATAAATATCATGTTACTTTTTATGTGCCATCAACACATACAGTAAGTACAATTAAAGTAGCATCATTTCTTTCAGTAAGAATACACCAGATCCTTAATAAGAAGTAAAGAACAAATGCGCGCAGGCTAGACCAAGTGGTCTGGATCATACTTGCATACTGTCTACTGGCTACAACATCTAATGTGGAGACGTTCAAAATAAGACATCTATATGGTGACAGTCATTGCAGAGCCTTGTACACACGCAATTGGGGAAAAGCCTTATACGCTCAATACTATGACGCTGCATCTACATACAAATATTCAGAAACTTTGACATGTTCAGAAAAGGCCGGACCCAGGGCAGAATTGAAGCCATCTGCTACAAATGAACAAAACCAAAGTTCATCATGAGATCCAAAGCAATAAAATATTCACATACGATGAGCTTATAGAAAATCATGGTAGAATCAGTAAGTGAATACATGTTGATAATCAGCAAACAATAAAACACAAAGGCACATATAGAAAAATAACTCATATATAGCAGAGGCTAATCAGTAAGTGAAATAGGTGATCAGGAAGTCAACAGTAGCAGTATTCATCATACAGACAAGAAGATAGAATCAAAAGCTAGCACCTTAGTTACATACATAAAGATATCACTCATTCTAGGCACGAGTGGTGCCCCATTCTATGTCAAGGAGCTCCTTTTGATCCATATTCGCAGCCTGTCCCAACGTAAAGGCGACCTTGTGGAAGTCAGAAGAGACCTTGTGGAAGTCAAAAGAGGAACTGCTACCGAAGCTACTGTAACTTCTTTCTCTTTTTTTCCTGCTTTTTTACCTCTTAGGCAGCCTGCTGCAGATAGGCAGCTCGATTCACTATCATGAATAACTTATTCACTCTCCAACCGCTGGAAGACTGGTCTCTTCTCTCATACCTGCATCTTTTGAGTTTATCAAAAATTAACCAGATACAAGAAAAAATGGAGAAAAGGAAATGTTAATTCCGTAGGATAGGAAACTTGACCTAAGTAGGCTCACGAACATTTTCTGTGAGCTATATAGCCAGTATGATTGTAAGCTACAGGAAGCCAGGAACAAAACTAAGCTACCTCATTCTCTCCTCTGTTGTGTTTCCTTGTTAGCTACGAACAAACATCATTCTTAGATTGTGAAGGCATCACACTATCTTAATGCAATTCGAATCGGTTTCCTTACGTGCATCAAGTTGCTGCAACCTGAGCATGCTCAGGCTTGTATGAAGAAACTAAACCATCAGTTAAATTGGAGTATTGGAAATGTGCAAGACTTGAGTGCTTTCTTATTCTTAAACATTACAGTAAAAGTAAATGCATACAAAAGCTAGAAAATTTGTTCCACTTGTTTTGTTCACGAGGGGATCGAGAACATGAACATAAACCAAGATGAACTCATAAATTTCTATAAGCACCAAGAGATCAAAAAGTCGTTCTTACACGAAGCAAACAAAATCCTGATACTGTGATTTACTTATTTAACAAGGCTTATAAATTTGATCACACATCTAGGAACCAAAACCAGCAGAAGGGCTGCAAGAATGAAGAGAAAAACCAGTTTCGTTTTATTTTTTCTTGGACGGAGCTAAAAGACATAAGAATCTATATCTCAGCAGCATTTAGCTATGAACTGTGCATTGTAATGCCACGCCAGCGAGAGCTCCTGTCTAACTCTGCTATTTCGCTGTGAGTTCATGTTGCTTACCTATGTGCATAGCACTCTCTTTCCCCAACACAGCAAATCAAATTACTCCAGACCTGAATAGCCCCATATCCTTCATGGTTTTGCTCCGCATCGACTGCGATAGCTGCTTGACCTCGTCCATTGTGGTCAAACCTGCACTGCAGGCTTCAAAAGAATTGGTTCTTTATGGGGAGAGGGGGGAAAGGAATGGGGGGAGAGAGAGACGAAGGGGAAAAGGAGATGCAATTGGCTGGTTACCTGTAAGTTGAGCTCCGTCGACATGCTGCCATCAGCTCGAGACTCCTAGCTGAAGTTGCCGCCCTAGATCTGAGTATGACGGCAAAGACCTTGACCTGCGAGAGAGCTCAGAGCCAGCACAGCCAACTACAAAAATCCCACATCAGCATGCAGGCCACTGTCATCGACTATCCATGCTCGCCGCCGGGGCAAATCCCATGGAGAAGACTGGAAGTTGCTAGGGGGAAAGGAATGGGGGAGAGAGAGACGAAGGGGAAAAGGAGATGCAATTGGCTGGTTACCTGTAAGTTGAGCTCCGTCGACATGCTGCCATCAGCTCGAGACTCCTAGCTGAAGTTGCCGCCCTAGATCTGAGTATGACGGCAAAGACCTTGACCTGCGAGAGAGCTCAGAGCCAGCACAGCCAACTACAAAAATCCCACATCAGCATGCAGGCCACTGTCGTCGACTATCCATGCTCGCCGC
This sequence comes from Lolium perenne, assembly GCF_019359855.2. Taxonomy (NCBI): domain Eukaryota; kingdom Viridiplantae; phylum Streptophyta; class Magnoliopsida; order Poales; family Poaceae; genus Lolium; species Lolium perenne. Next base: position 209,243,825 of record NC_067250.2, on the reverse strand, counting down.
CGGGGCAAATCCCATGGAGAGGACTGGAAGTTGCTGCCTCTCGCAACAAAGCGAGATGGCCCCTAGCTGCAAAATAAAAAATAAATTAGAGGGAGGGCTAGGGACAAGGAAAAGAGAGAAGACGCAATTATGTACCTGCCTCGGGGTGCTGGCCGCCGGCGTCGCTCTGGGTCGGGAAGGCCGCTCCCACCATTTCTCTCCTTCTCCCGCATCCTCTCCTCCCAACTATAAAGAGCACGGGCCCCTTCTCTCCCCTCCTTCCACATCTGACTCAATGCTGCAGTAACCCACCATATCCATCAGAAGTTCAAAACACCACCAAAAAATATACTATCTGGCTTCATGAATGTTATACAAATTGGGCTTCCACCCAGACGAGGTGTCACCTGCATGGAAAAGATGAGACAAAACAGTAGATATCAAGTACATATGAAGTCTCTCACAATTGTAAAGCACAACCAGGAATAAAACATGAGTGTTGATCATGTATGCCCATATATCAAAAGCTCCACGGAGGTATTAATGATATATTCCTATATTCTCAAATCTGGCCAAGCGCGCACAACATGTAGCAGAGTTGAGAATGTATAATCTCAAGTTCTGTTGTAACATACTTGACATGAAAAGGATAGTCTTGCTGCTTAATTATAAAATTTATAATATCATATAATTGCTAAATTGCCCATAAAGTAACTGCATGAGAGTTCTGTGGTCAGCCTGGATCCCAACTGTTTGGATGGGCGAAAACACAGAAAAAGCTTGCGAAATTCTATCATATAGACCTGCACCCTTAACGACTTGAATAAATATACCACGATGAGAGTCACAGGAAATATACCTCAATTCGAAAACATTTGATCATTTGTACTCAATAAACCACGACGAGTCACATGAAAGTGATAAATAGAACCACGAACATAAAGGGGTAGGATGAATACCTACAGAAGGACACCACGAACACCAACGGTTGCCGCCGGTGCTGAAACTAACGTCGACGCAACCTCTTTTGGGACAAACACCATTTGGTTCCTGCACGAGGCCAAGGCACCAAGGGAGGCAGCAGCAACCCCTGCACGAGGCTGAGGCACAAGGCCAACACAGCGAGGCAGCAACAACCTCGTTTAGGACAAACACCATTGGGTTTCCTGCAAGCAATTCATCAAGCACTCCATGAGCAGAAAATACTCTTTGACAGAGAATCAAGCACTATACGAGCTGCAAACGGAGTACAACAGAAAAGAGAGGAAAAGAGTGGTATGGAGAGGATAGAGGGTAAAATGGAGCATAATATGTCAATGAAGAAACAATATCATTGCCAAAAAGGAACACAAACAATAATACTTACGGAGGAAGCAAGCAAACCATGACCCTACATCCAAATAGAAGAATTTCAAGCACACCTGAAACAATAGCGAGACAAAGCTTAGCCTGGGATAAATTTCATATCACAACTTTTTCTCAAATGAAGACACGACTGAGGCCAAAAAACAATATATGAGCATATTGTAAACGATTCATGAGCAAGACAATTTCATTTCGTGCACCTAGTGAGCTGTAGTGTTACTATCGTCAATAACATATCAGCTGAAATCATTTGAAGGAATATTGGTTTGAAAGTACTTCATAGTTCAAACCTGATGAGCCCAATCAAGAATTGATGGAAGAGAGATGACGGCCAGAAATTCATAATTATAGAATTGCCTTGCTATTTTAGGCAATCTGTAAATCTATATGCCACCTATTGCTGAGTTGCCAGAATCAGTATTCATTCAAATACCAGAATGAAAGGCGAAAGGAAAATACCATGTCAAGTAGGTATACATTTAGAATGTGCAAAAAAAAGGTTCCAAAGATAAGAAAACCTTCTCATGAAAAGACTCAGCAAGAACATATCCAGTGGAGCTAATATAACTAATGTTCTCTACTCAATTGCTATGAAAACAAGCTCTGGAGCACAGTGATAACGCGAGAACTTGATAACTGACAAACTGATGCATGAATATTAGAAATGCACATACTCAAAATTCGTGAATAAAACTCTAACAACTTACATAAACTAATCCATCGTGAAAAGAGAAGAATCGGAAAGGTAATCCACAACAGTATGTGCATGATCAAGAAACACATTTACTGCAGTTTGGCCTACATTTAAACAAAAGTACGAATATCACAAAAATATACTTTCCACACCCAAATTAGCTAGAGTAAGCTGTAGGTGTAAAGACCACTACAACATCAATTCCATGAAAAAAATAATTAATAAATTCTATCAGGTGACTGGAGGAGATTGCAATTAACCACATGTGCCATCCTTATTTTCAGTCAATATGCAAAGTGATTTTTTAGAGGCCATATACAACACTGGCATGCAGAGGTGGCCATGTGTAAACACCTGACCTTTTCATTTCTACGAAAAGAGATATGTAGCGGTGCGTCATAACCAAAATTAAAATTAGATTGAACCTGACATTCTTGCCTCTAAATATGAAATACTGCAAAACGATGTTAACCCCTCCTTTTTTCTTGGATTATTGTTCTTTGGCATGTTCTGCAGCTGTAAAACAAAATCTACCATCAGCATGTCACAAAGTTATCTATTTTGTACTAATTTCTTTTAGCTTGCAATGCATACATCGAACCTGGAAGGGTCAAACACTGTCAAGAAACATGAACCATGTCCACGTCAAGAAGGAGGAATCTAGATGCTCCAGCGGTCATGAGAATCACATTTCGAATAGCTTCTCAAACTACAGTAAAGCTATAAGTATATTACAATCTCAATCATGCTGAAGCTAAATCGAGTGGGGACCTCAACTTGAAGTGTTGCTCTGATGGTTTTGCTCTGGAAACTTACTATCTGCTAACTAACGAATGAGCGATTATTGGAAGAAATTGACAGGGAAGCAAATCAGTTTCTTGTTGTTTACTGAACATTTTGACAAAATCTGAATAATCAAATCTTGCAGACCAGCTAGCTAAATCACATGATCATTTTGAACGCTCTCAGAAGGTAGAATAAGCTGTAGAGGCAAACATGGTAATATGCATTCCTTACCGTAAATAATAGATTATACCGGAAGAAAAAGTGTTGTATGGAAGAAAATATAAGAAATGCAAAGCTTATGAGATAGGTTTTGTTACTACCAAAACCCCATCTGAAACACACACATAAGAACAATTGTTACGACATTCAATTATGTGTATGAAAGATCTCTGCAAACAAAGATAACAAAGAAGTAGACCGAGGCAATTTCTTTTGGCCACAAACACAAACGTGAAGACAAATTCATATACATAATTGAATGTATTTACCAATTAACCTTACCCATACCACCATATTAGCATCATACAAAAATAATCGAACACCTTGGTAGTTACTTTCATCTAGGAAGCAACATTAAAACAGAAGTAACATCATAATATCGCTAATGCCACCCAGTCCTCTCTCTCTCTCTCCCTCTCTGGAATAATACTTGGCAAAAGTATACCAAGAAACATCCACATGAACATGCCATACTAAAAACAACAACACTCAAAACTTATCAAGCATTCAGTACAAAAGATGAATTGCACTATAACCTTATGTAGAACTTATGCAGCTGCCCTTAAGCAGTACCAAAGATGCTTAATGGCTTCCAACAAGGCAACTTATCTGAAACATGAAACACTTTTTAGATGGTATTCTTTCTAGCTAAGCAACCTAGGCTATATCATCAAATCAAGTACACATTCCACAAGAGTTATCACCACATCTTAAAATGCGTCTCTTCTTTCTTTCTTAGAAATGCACCATATTGAAAATAATTATTCTGCTAGCTATAAAATTTTCCTAATTTCAATCGGAACAACAAGTTGAACGAAGGAAAAGAGTAGCGACAACTATTAACCAACCAAAAGGGGATTGAAGGCCTCAAATCAGAGCAAAAAAGAGAGACTGGAAATGCAACCAAAAATATATTGAAGGGCAGGAAAACTTTAACGAAAATAGGGCTGCTCTTTTAACTGCCCACTAAAACTGGATGACATAATCTCTAGTTAGACCTGAGGCAAAAATGAGGTTGTTTTCTTACCTGCCCCTGTCAGGCACATACCATATTGCAAAGCAGTGACCTCCATATTGCAAAGCTGACCGAAGGCATGGGAATCCTTAACGAATCAATCGACATATAAGGCGAATCTTGTAACCACATGCAAGAAGAAGCAACAAACATATTATTAAGCATTAACAAAAAATGAAAATGAACAGTTAGTTCAATCAATCGAGAAATCAGCCGACAAAATGAAATCTTAATCATAGAAATCATGGGTGCATATAATAAATAGATTACAACTATATCAGTCTAAAGCATAAAACATCCGCTTAAAATTTCAGAAGACTGAAAAAATCGTAGGACATTATGGGAAGATGGGGTGGGCATAAGAAGACAACTACATGGAGAAGTTTTGAGTGAATTCTACATGAAGACAATTGCAGTTCCTTTAAATTTGTGAGATCTGCGGAAAGATACGTGTAACTCAGATTTGCAGGGAGATGATATGTGGTATGGGTTCTTTACATTTTGGTCATTTAAAATTCCTTTTTACTCAGAGATTGGGTATAAGCTTGACAAGCACCATACAATATACGAAAGCAGAGAATAAACGAATTGATTACCTTCTCTACCTGTCGAAGCTGTTGAAATCTGGGCGACCACCGTGAGCTCAAGCCCTCTGATCTTCACCATTGTCTACTCCCTCACCCTGCAAGGCTCCACCATACTGACAGCATTGAAGCCACAATGTAGCATGAGGGAGGAGGGCGGAGATCAATAAATGGTAGCCAAGTAAACATAATGGGGAAAAGGATTCCATAATGAAATAAATAATCTACTTTCGGAGGAGGGATAATTGTACCTGTGGTAATATTTTGTGAGCAAAACAGTCACTTTCTTTCCTGCAACTCAGCATCAGTAGTAATATTTTCAAAATCACATTCACTGTCTATATTTACAGATACTCCACCCTCTGCAACTAAAACAACATCTTCCAATGTCTTCCGTTTCCATTAATTATGCACTTGATATTCTGAATGCAAAATTAACATAGTTAGTTAATTTCCCCGCGGGAATTTTTATCAACTATAGCACAATTAATTATTGCATTATCAAGGGTTAACAAATAAGACAGATGGACTACATACATGTGCATAATGTCTCGAAGCAATGTAGACAAATCCCAAATTCTCCGTAGTTTCTACGAAAGCCCCTGCAGAAAATAAAGTAGTGAGCACTTGATAGAAGTTTAATAATTATACTGATGTACATTCAAATATCATACCACATGTTTTTCCAGCGATAGCCGCCTTCCTTATCCTCATCCTCCAAATGACACCCCTCTTCCCCGCTAGCAACCGCCAACAAAATCTGGATATCCAGTGCAGGCCAGCTTCCGCAGTCCTATCCGCAGTAACCTTAGGTCGACACTGCTCTTTTACTCCTACAAATAATATGGTTCGTCAATGGTTGTCACTCTGAAATATAAAAAACACTGAAGAACACAAACGTACGTACACAAAGTAGATCATCCAAAGCTTCAGAGTTTGTCGAAGTAAACCTTTAGTGATAGGTGGACCAAAATTTGACCGTTGCACTTCAAGGCAAGTGCATAAATCCGCAGGTGTGAGGCTCTCAAATATTAAAAAATTGGATTCACTTTCCCTCGTCGCTTTCTGCAAGTGCATATAATCCACTTTCTGCAAGTGCATATAGCCTAATGAAACTTCCAACAACAAAAGCCCACATCTAAAATTAGACAAAAAGAAAAGGAAAGCTTGATTGCAATTTCACACTAAATTAGTAAAAGCACTCTGCAAGTGAATAAGGCAAAGAGATGTTGGGAGAAATTGGGAGAGGAACCAGGAGGAGAAGAAAATCTAAGGACTTACCATCCCTGCGACGCGAGATGCGGCCCCCACCCCAATCCGCCCTGGCCTGGCCGCCGCCGCCAGCTGCTGCTACGGCGCCCTGGCCTGGTCGCCGAATCGTGGCCCCGACCCCGACGGCCCGGCCGCGCTCCTGCGGCGCCTCCTCTCGCACGCCGTCGTGGCCGTCCCCTACGGCTCCGCCTGCTCGCCGCTCGGCTGCGTGCGACGCGAGATGCGGCCCCCACCCCAATCCGCCCTGGCCTGGCCTCCCCTTCCCTGAGCCGGAGCACGCTGCGGCCGCTCACAGCCGCCCCCGCTCGATCTGGAGCTCGCTCGCGCCATGACGGAGAGATTCAGGAGGCGGCTCCTGCCCAGAACCGCCGTCGTCGCGCCTCCCGGCACTGCGCCGGTCTGGTCGCCGCGCCGCTCCGTCCCGAGCGTCCGGTGTCGCCGCGCGGGGGAGAAGGAGATCGCCATTGGGGAGGAGATAGGGGCGGGGAGGATTGGGGAATGAATTGGGCTGCCCACGCGATCTAGGTTTTCACCGCTCACGGATGGAGATTGAAGGCGACGAGAACGAGAGCATGTGGCTGCCTCCGACCAGTGGACCCAGCACGGAACCGGTCCCAGGAGTCATGGACTCAACAAGAGGCTGCGGATGTGTCACAAAAATTCACAGATCCAATGGTCAAGGTGAAAAGTGGGGGTGGGTTTTTACTGTAGCTCGGCCAATGGACGATCAAGATTGTTTTGCCCCCTTGGAGTGGCCTGGTTAGCCGGGTACTCTAGCATCATTTATAGGAGAAATTCTGCTACATGATATGGAAGACATAGATAAACAGAGAATGAAGAAATGGCGGTGACCAAGTTTATGATGCATGGAGCTAAGAAATAATGAAGTAAAAAAAAAGAAATAGGAAGAAAAAATAAAAGGTGTTTTGCCTGATGGGCGTAAATCTCAACTCCTGTACAATCTGAATCACGACCCCTATTCTCTCAAGCACCATTCCGTTGGTAATGGTTGCATGGTCGCTACATCAAAGCTCGAGAAACTAGTTAATATAGGTTACTATCCATATATCACTGTGAAAAAGGAGGATTCTTTTTTTAGTGGATTGAGAGAAGTTTGTTTTTAGAATAACTATATAACTTAAATTAAAATCTTATTTTTATGATATACATCTTCTATGCCAGTCGTATTTTATGTCTATTCACATGTGTTCTTCATTTTCAGGGACTGGATCAAAATTTAACCATTCAAGGTCTATGTACATACAAATGGGTTTAACAAGCCCCGAAGTTGTCAGAACACAAGAATTATGTTCATTTCATGGAAATTCTGTTTATAGACATTCTCGCCACAAGAGTTTTGATTTTGATAAAGATATACATAGCACATTCAGAAATATGTAAGTAGACATTCCCAGTTTGCTACCGAGAGTCTGATTATGAAATGTGCTGAATTGTTATTTAGACCTTCTCCTATTCAATAAGCAAATTTGCCTTGCGATGACCGTGAGATCTGAATGTGATGCATATTGAGAAATATCTTGATGTTGCCATTTTGTGTTAGACTACCTACTCAATTAGTTGAATTTTATAAAATTTTGAATCTATGGACACACGTGCTCAAAATGAATAGGGGAATTCGTTGATACCAAATTCTACTTCATATTCAGATAATTTAGGCGAATCTTGCATTCAGGTTTGCATACCTAACTGTGCTATCATGTTGCGTGTTTAAGACTAAATTTTGCATGTATCATGTGTGCACGTATAAGACCGAAGCTTGCTATCAGGTTGCGGAAAATACATCCAAGTTGTGCATTACTTATGTCGATTTCCATATAATTCACCATTCACGTGCATGTTGACAAATACATTGAGATTGTGCATTATTTTTTGTGGATTTTCATGGCTTAACGTATGAAATATATATTTGCTATTTTTTTAGGGTTGGTGACTTATATCAATCTTGCATTATGTAAGTTTTGCTAGAGCTAGCTAATAACTAAGTTTTTTTGCCATTAGTGATGGATCTTCTTACTTAGACTTGGTTCTCCACGATGTTTTTAATCAATGTAGGGGAAATTTGCCAAAAAAATATATCTTCAATTTTTATTTTCCTCCACCAACAGCAGTATAACAATAATACTACACATTGATGATATTTGTCTTTTAAGATTACATGTGCATTGCACATGCACAATTACTAGTTTGTATAGATGTATCAACCTTATACTACATGTTACTATCTCCATAATGCATGATATCACATACTAATATCACAGTTTTCTTATATTAATTGATTTGTAGAATCTCAATGCAAATATATGTATACGATTTACTTGACATTAATTTTTCTAGTAGTAATATTTTCTAATAATATAATTTTTGCATTATATAATTTAAATGTGCATACAAATAGGAGTATGTGCTATGATACGGTATCTACCTATGATACTACTAGTACCCTCTCTCTCATCCTTAATTACACTATCACAATAGCGTTTTGCATGCATGAAATGCATGACACTACCGATGATACTCTCAGACTAGTCACAATGAGAAGTATCATACACTAGTATCATGCACATGATATTACCCCCACAATGCATAGTATCATAAGATAGTATCATAATATCATCATATTTAATATTTTGTAGAATCTCAGTGCAAATTTATGTACACGATGTGTTTACCATTAAGTTTTTTCTAGTTTTACGTGTTATGATACAGTATCATATTAGACTACCCACAATGGGAGTATCATAGGTAGTATCATGCATTTCATGCATGCAAAATGCTGATGTGGCAGTGCAATTAAGGATGAGAGAGAGAATACTAGTACTCATAGGTAGATACCGTATCATAACACATACTACTAGAAAAATTTAATGTCAAGTAAATCTTGTACATATATTTGCATTGAGATTCTACAAATCAATTAATATAAGAAGACTATGATACTAGTATATGATACCATGCATTATGGTGATAATAACATGTACTATGCATTGTGACTAGTCTTATGATACTATGCATTGTATCATACGCATGATATTTCTATATGATACTATGCATTGTGACTAGTCTTATGATACCACTCTCATCTTCCACCTTATTAATTGGTTAGCCACATCAGATTTTTGCCAACATAGCATACATAATACTACTTATGATACTCCCATATTGTGGCTAGTCTCATTGTGTATAGTCTTATATGCGATCTGCAGGTTGCAATATAATACTAAACTAGCTAAATACCCGTGCGTTGCTACGGATCAAAAGTGTCCTACTACCTCCGAGTACGTGTGTTCTCATGATTTCTAACAACGTGGTGAGAAACCTCGCCCAATTCAGATTAAATTAACTATGGGGCGTGCTGAGCGTCCCCCGGGGGATTAAAGCCCCCGATCCGCCGGGTCGCCAGCCGTCCGATGGACCGATCAAAACCGTTCGCACACAGTCAACGCCTCAACGGCAGCACAACACCGGAAAAAAAAAGCAAAAAAGCACACCCACGATCTGGCTGCCCAAAGACATGCCTCGCAGCCTCCCGCTTCCTCGCTTCCCCCACCCCGCTCCTCCCGTGAGCCATGACCGTTGCCGGAGAAGTTGTTGCTGGCGTTGCCGGAGAACCCCGCCGGAGAACCCGTCAAGGGCGGCGCCAGATAACTAATGCAGCATCTTCTCCCCGCGCCACACATCCCAGCGCCGGCCATGGCGGACTGGCGGTCGTCCGAGAAACACCTCGCCGTTGAAGTAGCTTCGCCGTCCACCGAAACAGCAATGTCGTCAGCCCCCTGTAGCACCACCGCACCCCTCCTGTAGCACCGTCTCCCTCCTCTTGTAGCACCGCCGCCACGCCAAGGTAGCAGCGCCGGCCACCCCTTGCAGCAAAAGCAGCCGCGCCATGGTAGCACGGTTGGTCGATCCTTGTAGCAAGGACGGTCTACCTTTGTAGCAATGTCAGCAGCCATTTGTAGCAGCGCCGTCGTGCCATGGTAGCGAAACCACCGTGCCATGGTAGCAACACGGGCGGCTACTGGGTAGCAATGCCACCGCCGCGCAATGGTAGCATCGCAGGCCGCCTCTTGTAGCAACGCCTGTTGCCCCATGTAGCAAGTCTGGCCGCCCATGGTAGCAAGATCGCTCGGCCGTCGCTCGCAGCATCCCCTCCCCGCTGCTCGCAGCAACGCCAAATTCTGCAGCCCACCGTCCACTTCTACATCAGACTTCATGGCGCGACGACCTCTTCGAGCTGCGCGCGGGACCTGGTGATCCCGGAGATGGGTCACACGACCGTGGAGGTGGAGAAGGCAGCATCAACCTGGTCCTTCTCGCCGGTCTAGCTCGGCGACCACACCATCTTGGAGAGGCGCAGGGTCGAGGTGGGCGAGCTCTGGGTAGTGCGCAGGGCGGCGAGCTCCGGGAGGCGAGCAGGTGGGCGAGCTCCGGGAGGCGAGCAGGCGGGAGAGTTCTGGGAGGGGGAGGTAGGGGCGGCGCTTGGGGTCAGCCCATGGATGAGGCTCTGTAGGCGCAGTGGAGGTGGAAAAATCTGGGGAGGAAGAAGAGAGGCTTGGGCGGTGGGTGGGGTCCACGGCGACACGTGTTGAGAGGAGGAGCCGGGGGACGCGAGACACGCGATCCCCCGGGTGATGTACAGCGTTTTCCATTAACTATGTAAAATTGAACTAAATAGATAACTGTACCATGTAAAATTCAGTTGATGTAGAATTGTCTCCTATAAGGCCGAGATCAAGCTTTCAGGTCAGATATAATAGTCAACAAAAAAGAGTCCAGAACCAAATTTGAAGATAAACGATACCAGTGGCATGTCTGCTTTAGAATTGCATAAAAATTAGGATTAATCTGAAACTAACTCTGTAAAAAAATAATCCTGAACTAAGCAGGTGAATTACTTTTGAGGAATGCAAGATATGCAGGGAACTACTGTATCAGCACGGAAACAACATTAATGAAATCTGCATAACACACAGTCACACAGGGCTCGAAGCCTCGAACTCTATCCATGGAGATTCCCTGAGAAAATACGGTAGCTTCAAACATGACCTCGTCGGGAACTTCCTGGTCTGAAAATATGAATTGCGCTCCTACACAGCGGAAGGACGAGCACAACTTTCACCACTGCATCACCTGTTTGAATGCATCCGTCCCTTATCGACGCTGCCGGAAAGCGAGACATCCAGGGCACCTCTCCATCGGAGAAACTAAGGGCCTCCGCTGGCTCTCCCCTCTCCCCACCGACTTGTTCTGAAGGAGCAGCAGCAGCGCGCTGTGCACGCCTACCACTCCCGGCCCCTCTGCTTCCCCTGTCTCGACGGGAATCACCCTTGTCGCCCTCGACGACCCCAGGGACGCGCTGGCTTCCCACCTTGCGTGCGTGGCGAACCTGAAGCCCCTCGAGCGGCTCCGCCATGATTCCCCCGTGTCACGTGCTTGAACACCACCCCCGCTGACCCCGGCTCCATCCCTGCGGCGTGCGGCGGCGCTGCTGAATCGTAGATGACAACGGCGCCCTGTCTCGCGATAGGACTTTGTCGGGGACTGTGGGCGGCCCGAAAGAACGCCCTTCTGAGCGATGATCTTCTACAAGGTGGCCTCAAAGTATGCTGCAGGCGGCAGCCGCGACTAAATATATGCCCGAGCTTGCTTGGATTTCCACAGGTTGTGGCGGTGGAGTATGCTTGGACGGCGATGAGGTTAGGCGGGCGGCTGGCGAACCCAATGGCGTCGGTCGCAGGGAGAGGAACCGGCGAGCGTGGGTCTGGGCTCCTCCGCAAGGAGGCGAAGCCCAATCCGGCCCCACCCCATCTTCCCCTTCGCGTGCGGCTGTCACCCGGAGCTCCACTCACCGCAGCGCCTCTACGAGGTTCTCTTCAGGCAACTCCGTTCGCACGAGGTAGTACAGTTGTATGGCGGCCGCGCGCGAGGCGCAGTTGGAGTTGCAGGCGGAGGCCAGAGCTGCACGCTACGCGCAACCGAGGAAAACGACGGTCTTTTTTCACGGAAGACACGGTTTTTTCTCCGATCTTTTTGACGTACGACGGTTTTTACACGAACGGACACCACCGATCCGCGTTTAATAGTAAAGATAATGAATTAGATAATAAATAAGGCTGCATCAATTGATGGAGAGGTCAGGTGTTACCCTTAAAAAAAAGCAAAAGTGGTACATCACGTGGGGATCTTGACAGCGCGTGCCCCAACGTGCCACACACAAACGGCCGCTTTGTAGTACATCACCAACGGCCGTATTGCTCATTTGCGAGTATTATACTCATATATATCACTCGGTTGTTCTTGCTGCACGGGGAGACGTCTACAATTGCGCCCACGGAGACGTCTACAATGGCGGCCACGGAGACGGAGAAATCCATTACTCTTACGTCAGCGCTGCCGCCACCACACTTTGTTCTCGTCCCGCTCATCGGGCAGGGCCACACCATCCCCATGGTGGATCTTGCCTGCCTCCTTGTGGAACGCGGTGCGATAGTGAGCCTCGTCACCACGCCCGTGAATGCCGCGCGCCTGCAAGGAGTCGCCGACAAGGCTCGCCGCGCCAAGCTGCCCCTAGAAATAGTCGAGCTCCCGTTCCCGCCGGCCGACGACGGGCTGCCCCCGGGCAGCGCGAATGTCGACAATTTCCTCCGGTTGTTCCTGGCCCTCTACAAGCTGGCGGGACCACTCGAGGCGTACGTGCGCGCGCTGCCGCGGCGCCCCAGCTGCATCATCTCCGACTCCTGCAACCCGTGGACGGCCGGGGTCGCTACGAGCGTCGGGGTCCCGCGGCTCTTCTTCCATGTAGCTTCCTGCTTCTACTCGCTCTGTAAGCTGAAGGTCGCAACGCATGGGCTTCTTCACGACGGCAACCACGACGCGCACGTCGTGCCAGGCATGCCGGTGCGCGTGGAGGTGACCAAGAACACATGGTCATCCTCCTATACCACGCCTGAGTGGGAGGCGTTCGTCGAGGATGCGAGAGAGGGCATGCGCACAGCCGACGGCGCCGTGCTGAACACGTTCCTGGACCTCGAGGAACAGTTCGTCGCGTGCTACCAGGCAGCTCTGGGCAAGCCGGTGTGGGCGCTCGGGCCGTTCTTCCTCAACAACCGGGACGAGGAGGCCGTGGCGGCGCGCGGGGACAAGGACAAACCCAGCGCCGTCGGCCAGGACGCGGTCACCGCTTGGCTCGACACGATGGGCCAGAGCGCCGTCACTTATGTCAGTTTTGGCAGCCTCGTGCGGATGCTTCCCAAGCAGCTCTACGAGGTCGGACATGGCCTCGAGGACTCCGGGAAGCCGTTCCTTTGGGTCGTGAAGGAGTCCGAGACGGCGTCGCCGGAAGCGCGAGAGTGGCTGCAAGCCCTCGAGGCACGCACGGCAGGGAAAGGGCGCGTAGTGCGTGGCTGGGTGTCTCAGCTCGCCATCCTGTCGCACCGCGCCATTGGTGGCTTCGTGACCCACTGCGGCTGGAACTCGCTGCTGGAATCCGTCGCGCATGGCGTGCCTGTCGTGACGTGGCCGCACTTCGGCGACCAGTTCCTCAATGAGCAGCTGGTTGTGGAAGTACTTGGGGTCGGTGTGCCCGTCCGCGGCCCGGCTGTGACCGTCGCGCCTGTATTGCGGGGACACATTGCGCGAGCGGTGTCGGAGCTGATGGGCGGTGGGACGGTGGCACAGGAGAGGAGGAGAAAATGCAAAGAGTACGGGGAGAGAGCTCACGGAGCCATAGCGAAAGGAGGTTCGACGCATCAAAACCTCACACAGCTTTTACAGAGCTTCATGCCGAGTGGCAGCACGGAGCAGTAGAGATTACCCAACGTCGGAATTGTTAGGCATTCTATGCACACTAGTTTTAATATTCTTCTCCCTCAAGCTCTTCCTCTCTTATTACTGTAGTACCTTTTTTCTCAAACGGATCATCTCTACTTAGACAAAATTATATGTAGATTCGTGTAAGTGTCGGGAAGTTATAAGTACAGTATTTTGCTAGGTAGCATTAGTGAGGGGACATGGTATTTTTTTTAATGGATGGAATATATTAATACTAAGATGATATTATCATTTACTCTTAGCATCAGCAACAATATTATAACTAGAGCAAATCTAGACACCAAGGATGCACCAAAACACAAAAGTAAAATAAAAAAAACTATATACCCCGCCAAAGCAAAGAGAGACTCACAACAGCAATAGCACCTCTAGTGGTGATGACACTTCGACTTGTCAGTTGTGAAGATACCTCGACTCCGAGAAATATTCTCTGAAATGACAAAATGTAACATTACAGAAACACTGTCATTGTCCGGTCTTACTAGCATGCCCAGATCCTGGATTTTCACCCCGAAGAAGGTTCAACTCTACACAATGCCTTCAATAAGGAAATAACTAGGGAGCCACCATTGCCAGGTTCTTCTATTAAAGGTCGGACATAGTGTTTTCACCCCAGACACTCAGACACTGAGCTAGCTTAAAGAACACCGCTAGGAATGAAGTCTAGCATTGTCACCCCCACTTGGAGAACTGTTACAAATGCTGCAAAGTGGTGATCGCCAGCCACACATACATCCTCACCCCATCACTTTTTTTATCCTTGCCACCGTCAGCACCTAGCAACCTCACTCAACATGAGTGTAGAGATACTCTAGGCTTTGAACGACCTTGATATACCCAGCTCCACCAAGACCATGGTAATCACGACTGATTGTCGTAATTGACATACCCTAACATGTTGGCAAAAGTGGATCTTGGTGTTGCCAATGGCCATCCGCCATCAGTGGCGGCGACAACGCCACTACGGGGCCCTTGGAGGATTCTGCACGACGACAACCAAATGCACTCGTCCTATGCTGAGCGACATATCCTGGGGCCAAGGCAATGCAGCCGCTCGAAGCATTGCCTACCATGGATCGCTCGTGTCCCATGGGCTTGTATGGACGTTGCCTTCTTGGAGCTCTTGGATAACCGTAGCAAGAGGGACAACGTGTTGCGCCGGGTGGTGTGGTCGTGCACCGCATGCCATGGGGAACGATGCCAACAGCGATATCTTAGCCAGAAACACCCTTACTAGCAGATGGATTAGATCATACATACTCCCGACTTTTGAACCACCTTATAAACCTAGGATTTTTAGATCTGACATTTGAACCACCTTATAAACTTAGGAAGCTCATCGATCCAATTACTAGAACTTTTCTCTGAAAAGCAAAACCTAGCTAGATCAGGAGCCACTTCAGATGCGTATTAGGATTAGATCATGCGTACTTCCTAGCTTTTTAGAGAAAATTTCTTGTAATTGGATCGATGAGCCTCCTAGGTTTATAAGGTGGTTCGAAGGTCAAAATATCTCTACGCTCAGAGTAGTCGGGTGTGTTCACCACATGCAGCCTGGGACATGATTCCTGCGCTGACACATGGGCCCCAATATCCTCCATGAATTTCTGGAGCGTGCGAATGGTGTCGTCTACTTGTGGCACCCTAGCACTAAGCCCTCTAAGTGTGTTGTCGATCTACTTGGGGTCTGTTTGGTAGTTCTGCGGACCTCTTTTTTGCATGGGCTGGGAAGCGAAACAAGCCGTTTGGTTGGCTGGGTTTCTCCACGTTGTTGCATAAACCAGGTTTTAAAGCACACTCAGGCCAGGCCCCGGAGAAACGCTCAAAATGGCTGTTTCTATTGGGCATGTCCTGTTGTCTTCACTTTTCCGCTCTATGAATGCAACCTCCACACGTGGACTCGGTTACACTCACTCTCCCTTAAACTACTCCACACACCATCTCTTCAAATCAACACAACCATACTCCGAATCAAAATAAGTTGTACATGAAAAAGATGCGTGTCGATGATATGAATCAATTCCGATAATCGGTTTCGAGTTTCATCAGCCGTAAATCGTCAATTTTGACTATGAAGTTTTGAGAAATTTTTGTCAAATTCATCGCACATGCTCAACCGTTTGAAATTTCCATTGAGTAGGTTCACCTCAACATTCCACATGACTTTCGTGTTGAAAGGTTTTTGTTTTGGTGGACATAGACGGATAGATAAATGACTCACTACTATACTGTAATTCGTATATTTTGGAGTATTTTTGCTCAACTGCTCACCATCTTCATGGACGGTGATGTGGTGATAATAGGTGACAAGTGAGAGGTGATAATCCATGGTGGTGGCGGCATGGTGATGTTCGTCTTCGTGATCGGCGATGTGGTGATGCTTGTTACCGGCGTGACCGGCGGTGTCATGGTGGTATTTAGCTTCGTGGTCAGCGACATGGTGATGCTATTGACAGGCGTGAACGGCGGTGTCATGGCGGTGTTTGTCTTCATGGTCGGGCTATGCTTGTGACTGGTGTGACCGGCGGTGTCATGGTGGTGTTCATCTTCGTGGTCGGCGACGTGGTGATGCTTGTGACCGATGGTGTCATGGAGGTATTCAGCTTCGTGGTCGGTGGCATGGTGATGCTTGTGAAAGGCGTGAACGATGGTGTCATTGTGGTGTTCGTCTTCATGGTCGACGACGTGGTGATGCTTGTGACCGGCGTGAATGGCGGTGCCATGGTGGTGGCTGGCGTCGTGGTTGGCGACGTGTTGATGCTTGTGATGGGTGAGGTAAGATCACCATGTTGCCATATATGTGAGGCTATGAAAAGCATGGGAGCAACCAAACAATGGGGGTTGTCTTCTCTCTCCGGTGCAGAAAATGGCTTTGCGGGCTACCAAACAACGTGGTTTTTCTAACCCATGGCCCGTGCAAAAATTCGGACCAGGCTACCAAACAGGCACTTGATGGTAACGAATTTCTCCGCCCCGTCTTCCTTAGATCCGTTAGGTCGGTATGTACCTTCTCCATAAAACATCGCTCACAGTTCGCCCACATGTTAGCTACGGATGTGAGAGCCTGCCAACGCCAACAAGGCACGCCTCCAATGACAAGCTACTTTGCTATCGGGATTTTACCAATTGGTGAGAGATCTAGAACCAACTGCTCGACCCCACCAAATCTTGCCGCTAGCAGTATACCGCCACCATACGCCATCGAGAAGTCGTTAGAATCGCTACTTCAGCACCTCCACTGCAAGGAGGAGACGAATTTGATGGGATTTTACAAGAGATCTCAACCACAATTGTCATGTCCCTTTTTAGGGAAGTACCGGGACTCTCCTCCGGATATTATTAATCACCAACATTAGTTACATCATTTATAAGTTTACTTAAAATAAACGTAGGTGGCTCATCGATCCAGTTAAAGAATTTTTCTTTGAAAAGCAAAACCTAGCTAGATCATGAGCCACTTCATTAGCGTCCTTGGGTAGTGCTTAAAAGAGACACTACCAATTAGTGTCACCAGATCAACACAATCAGCAAAGTTGCCGAAGGTGGAGAGTCATGTGACAAAGGAGGGGAGGAAACCGTAGGAGAAGATGGTGTCGGATCTGCAACAGTGGGATGAGAAGAAGCAGTAGGAATACAAGGTGTGGTGGGAGGTGTATCGAGAAACATGAGAAATGATATAACGTCTACTGAAAAGGTCGAAGAGGATGGTCTCAGATAGAATGGTCGAGACTCATCAGAAGTCACATCACGAGAGATACGCATCTGGCGACCGACAGGATCCCAACAACGATACTCCTTATGCTCATCACTAGGAATTACATATATGACCATAATCATGTTGTGTAACTCATACGGTACTATAACGTACTTGTGAAGAACAAGAGAGAGAGATCAAGCTACTGCCACAAACCCATAGTCCAGAGGTGGACTACTCCCTCTTCATCATGGTGATGATGGTGGAGATGTTGAAGAAGGTATAGATCCCTCCAGCGGCGGCTCCGGCGGAATTTCCCCCTCCAATCTTCGTTGGTTCTAGCTCTGTTTCCGCCACGCTCTCTTCGAGGAAGCCTCGGGAAGTCTTTTATATAGGGGTTTTTAGTCCAAACGACGTCCTCGGGCGAAAGAATCAAGCGAATCGGATGGCCGAGGAGGAAAAGAGAGGTGGTGGTGCGCCCTCCCTGCCTGGGCGCGCCACCAGGCCTCTTTTAGCCATGCTGGCCTAGCTATCTCGTGAGGTCCAAGCGGTCCAGATGCTTCTCTTGGTGTTAAAGTGCCCATACGGTAATGTCACATCTCGTCGTTCACTTTACCACACTTCAAATGGTAGTTCCCCCTCGAGACCATAATGCAAATATTACATGGTGCACAACACATAATATCATGAGAGAGAACTAACACATTAATACTTAAAAACATAAATCATCTTAGATTCATCTCATATTCATGCTAGGGTTTCTCCATCTCCCCAAGAACTAATAGGACTACTCACACATGGAAGAAATCAAGAACATCATCATGATCTTATGGAGGGGATTAAAGGAATAGAATTAATTTGAATATAAATCCACAATAGCAATCAAGATTACAACTATGGTTGGAGGTGGATGATGATGATGATGATGATGCTGATGGTGCAACGGTTGATGATGATGAAGGGGATGATGCCTTGTCCTTCGAGGATCCACGTAGTAGCCCGAATGTTGTCTTCTCCCAAGTTCCTCCTCGAGATCTGATCCGGGGCGGTGTTTCTCTGTTTTGCCGAGCTGTGTGTCTCGGATCTTTGTGCTGTCTGCGCCTGGTGAAAGTATTTGATGAGGCGGTGCTTCTGGCGGGCCCGCCCGTACTAATGACCGTTAAAGTTACTGGAAGTTTTCCTTGCATTGTCCTTTCTCCCAAGTGCAGAATTAAGTGCTAAAATGATTTCTACCACGTCAAAATGCCAGAAAATGACAGTTGTCATTGATATTTCATCATCGACTTATTATTTGAAGATCCCTGCGTAGACAAGCATAAAAGGGCGCGGTAGCGCGGTTGATGTCTACGCACGCTTCTTGTAGATAGTGTTGGGCCTCCAAGTACAGAGGTTTGTAGAACAACATCAAGTTTCCCTTAAGTTGATCACCCAAGGTTTATCGAACTCAGGGAGGTAGAGGTCAAAAATATCCCTCTCAAGCAACCCTGCAATTACGATACAAGAAGTCTCTTGTGTCCCCAACACACCCAATACACTTGTCAGGTGTATAGGTGCACTAGTTTGGCGAAGTCATAGTAAAATACAAGTAATATGGATGATAATGAGTGCTAATTGCAATCTGAAATAAAAATGGCAGCAAGCAAACATTTAGCAGAACTGGTTGTAAACGGTGTTTTAATGCTTGGAAACAAGGCCTATGGATCATACTTTCACTAGTGGACACTCTCAACAATGATATCATAATTGAATACATAAATATCATCTCTTCACTATGCTACTCTGAACCACTCTCCGGTTGGATAACAAACACAAATTCACCTTGTAGGGCTATAAAAGCACCCCTGAAAGCTCGCGTTCCCAATCGATGGACGCCCCGCGTTGTCACTTTGAGCATACAAAGATAGTACTAACAAGACACCACAATTCATAAGTATTTCTATAAAATTAAGTGATACGTCTCAAACGTATTAATAATTTTTGATGCTCCATGCTGGTTTTACACCAATTTATATATGTTTTTCTTACACTTTGTTGCTGATACGTCTCAAACGTATCTATAATTTCTTATGTTCCATGCTAGTTTTATGACAATACTCACATGTTTTATATACACTTTACATCATTTTGATGCATTTTCCGGTACTAACCTATTAACAAGATGCCGAAGCGCCAGTTCCTGTTTTCTGCTGTTTTTGGTTTCAGAAATCTTACACAGGAAATATTCTCGTAATTGGACGAAACAAAAGCCCACGGTCTTATTTTCCACGGAGCCTTCCAGAACACCGAAGAGGAGACGAAGAGGGGCCACGAGGCGGCCACACCATAGGGGGGGCGCGGCCCCACCCCTGGCCGCGCCGCCATATGGGTGGGCCCCTAGGGCGTCCCCCGACTCTGCCCCTTCGCCTATATAATCCTTCCGTCGCGAAAACCCTAGTACCGAGAGCCACGATACGAGAAAAGTTACTGAGACGCCGCCGTCGTCAACCCTACCTCGGGGGGTTCTGAAGATCGCCTCCGGCACCCTGCCGGAGAGGGGAATCATCACCGGAGGGCTCTACATCACCATGCCCGCCTCTGGACTGATGCGTGAGTAGTTCGTCCTTGGACTATGGGTCCATAGCAGTAGCTAGATGGTTGTCTTCTCCTCTTGTGCTATCATGTTTAGATCTTGTGAGCTGCCTATCATGATCAAGATCATCTATTTGTAATGCTACATGTTGTGTTTGTTGGGATCCGATGAATATGGAATACTATGTCAAGTTGATTATTGATCTATCATATATGTTATTTATGTTCTTGCATGCTCTCCGTTGCTAGTAGAGGCTCTGGCCAAGTTGATACTTGTTACTCCAAGAGGGAGTATTTATGCTCGATAGTGGGTTCATGCCTCCATTGAATCTGGGACAGTGACAGAAAGTTCTAAGGTTGTGGATGTGCTGTTGCCACTAGGGATAAAACATCAATGCTTTGTCTAAGAATATTTGTATTGTTTACATTACACACAGTACTTAATGCAATTGTCTGTTGTTTGCAACTTAATACTGGAAGGGGTGCGGATGCTAACCCGAAGGTGGACTTTTTAGGCATAGATGCATGCTGGATAGCGGTCTATGTTCTTTGTCGTAATGCCCTAAGTAAATCTCATAGTAGTCATCATGATATGTATATGCTTCTCTATTTGTCAATTGCCCAACTGTAATTTGTTCACCCAACATGCTATTTATCTTATTGGAGAGACACCACTAGTGAACTGTGGACCCCGGTCCATTCTTTTACATATGAAATACAACCTACTGCAATCATTGTTCTCTGTTGTTCTTTGCAAACAAACATCATTCTCCACACCATACGTTTAATCATTTGTTTACAGCAAGCCGGTGAGATTGACAACCTCACTGTTAAGTTGGGGCAAAGTATTTTGATTGTGTTGTGCAGGTTCCACGTTGGCGCCGGAATCCCTGGTGTTGCGCCGCACTACACTCCTTCACCAACAACCTTCACGTGGCCTTCATCTCCTACTGGTTCGATAACCTTGGTTTCTTAATGATGGAAAACTTGCTGCTGTACGCATCACACCTTCCTCTTGGGGTTTGATGACCCACAAGTATAGGGGATCGCAACAGTCTTCGAGGGAAGTAAAACCCAATTTATTGATTCGACACAAGGGGAGACAAAGAATACTTGAAAGCCTTAACAGCGGAGTTGTCAATTCAGCTGCACCTAGAAACAGACTTGCTCGCAAGAGTTTATCAGTAGCAACAGTTTTATAGCAGTAGCAGTAGTGAAATATCAGCAGCAGTGTAACAAAGATAGCAGTAGTGATTATAGTAAAAAGCAGGATTAAAATACTGTAGGCACAGGGATGGATGAACGGGCGTTGCATGGATGAGAGAAACTCGAGTAACAATCAAGATAGAGCATTTGCAGATAGTAATAAAACGGTATCCAAGTACTAATCAATCAATAGGCATGTGTTCCATATTTAGTCGTACGTGCTCGAAATGAGAAACTTGCACAACATCTTTTGTCCTACCAGCCGGTGGCAGCCGGGCCTCTAGGGAATCTACTGGAAATTAAGGTACTCCTTTTAATAGAGCACCGGAGCAAAGCATTAACACTCCGTGAACACATGTGATCCTCACATCACCGCCTTCCCCTCCGGTTGTTGATACGTCTCCAACGTATCGATAATTTCTTATGTTCCATGCCACATTATTGATGTTATCTACATGTTTTATGCACACTTTATGTCATATTCGTGCATTTTCTGGAACTAACCTATTAACAAGATGCCGAAGTGCCAGTTGCTGTTTTCTGCTGTTTTTGGTTTCAGAAATCCTAGTAACGAAATATTCTCGGAATTGGACGAAATCAACGCCCAGGGTCCTATTTTGCCACGAAGCTTCCAGAAGACCGAAGAGGAGACGAAGTGGGGCCACGAGGCGCCCAAACCCTAGGGCGGCGCGGCCCAGGCCTTGGCCGCGCCGACCTGTGGTGTGGGGCCCTCGTGCCCCATCCTGACCTGCCCTTTCGCCTACTTAAAGCCTCCGTCGCGAAACCCCCAGTACCGAGAGCCACGATACGGAAAACCTTACTGAGACGCCGCCGCCGCCAATCCCATCTCGGGGGATTCAGGAGATCACCTCCGGCACCCTGCCGGAGAGGGGATTCATCTCCCGGAGGACTCTTCACCGCCATGGTCGCCTCCGGAGTGATGAGTGAGTAGTCTACCCCTGGACTATGTGGTCCATAGCAGTAGCTAGATGGTTGTCTTCTCCCCATTGTGCTTAATTGTCGGGTCTTGTGAGCTGCTGAACATGATCAAGATCATCTATCTGTAATTCTATATGTTGCGTTTGTTGGGATCCGATGAATAGAGAATACTTGTTATGTTGATTATCAAAGTTATGTCTATGTGTTGTTTATGATCTTGCATGCTCTCCGTTACTAGTAGATGCTCTGGCCAAGTAGATGCTTGTAACTCCAAGAGGGAGTATTTATGCTCGATAGTGGGTTCATGTCTCCGTGAATCTGGGGAAGTGACAGAAATCTCTAAGATTATGGATGTGCTGTTGCCACTAGGGATAAAACATTAGTGCTATGTTCGAGGACGTAGTTACTGATTACATTACGCGCAATACTTAATGCAATTGTCTGTTGTTAGCAACTTAATACTGGAGGGGGTTCGGATGATAACCTGAAGGTGGACTTTTTAGGCATAGATGCATGCTGGATAGCGGTCTATGTACTTTGTCGTAATGCCCAATTAAATCTCACTATACTCATCATAATATGTATGTGCATGGTCATGCCCTCTTTATTTGTCAATTGCCCAACTGTAATTTGTTCACCCAACATGCTGTTTATCTTATGGGAGAGACACCTCTAGTGAACTGTGGACCCCGGTCCAATTCTCTATACTGAAATACAATCTACTGCAATACTGTTCTACTGTTTTCTGCAAACAATCATCATCCACACAATACGGTTAATCCTTTGTTACAGCAAGCCGGTGAGATTGACAACCTCACTATTTCGTTGGGGCAAAGTACTTTGGTTGTGTTGTGCAGGTTCCACGTTGGCGCCGGAATCTCTGGTGTTGCGCCGCACTACATCCCGCCGCCATCAACCTTCAACGTGCTTCTTGGCTCCTACTGGTTCGATAAACCTTGGTTTCATACTGAGGGAAAACTTGCCGCTGTACGCATCACACCTTCCTCTTGGGGTTCCCAACGGACGCGTGTTGTACGCGTATCAAGCTCTTTTTCTGGCGCCGTTGCCGGGGAGATCAAGACACGCTGCAAGGGGAGTCTCCACATCCCAATCCCTTTACTTTGTTTTTGTCTTGCTTAGTTTTATTTACTACTTTGTTTGCTGCACTAAATCAAAATACAAAAAAAGTAGTTGCTAGTTTTACTTTATTTGCTATCTTGTTTGCTATATCAAAAACACACAAAAAATAGTTACTTGCATTTACTTTATCTAGTTTGCTTTATTTACTGTTGCTAAAATGGGTACTCCTGAAAATACTAAGTTGTGTGACTTCACAACCACAAATAATAATGATTTCTTATGCACACCTATTGCTCCACCTGCTACTACAGCAGAATTCTTTGAAATTAAACCTGCTTTACTGAATCTTGTTATGCGAGAGCAATTTTCTGGTGTTAGTTCTGATGATGCTGCTGCCCATCTTAATAATTTTGTTGAACTATGTGAAATGCAAAAATATAAAGATGTAGATGGTGACATTATAAAATTAAAATTGTTCCCTTTCTCATTAAGAGGAAAAGCTAAAGATTGGTTGCTATCTCTGCCTAAGAATAGTATTGATTCATGGACTAAATGCAAGGATGCTTTTATTGGTAGATATTATCCCCCTGCTAAAATTATATCTTTGAGGAGTAGCATAATGAATTTTAAACAATTAGATACTGAGCATGTCGCACAAGCATGGGAAAGAATGAAATCGCTGGTTAAAAATTGCCCAACCCATGGACTGACTACTTGGATGATCATCCAAACCTTCTATGCAGGACTGAATTTTTCTTCGCGGAACCTATTGGATTCAGCTGCTGGAGGTACCTTTATGTCCATCAGTCTTGGTGAAGCAACAAAGCTTCTTGATAATATGATGATCAATTACTCTGAATGGCACACGGAAAGAGCTCCACAAGGTAAGAAGGTAAATTCAGTCGAAGAAACCTCTTCCTTGAGTGATAAGATTGATGCTATTATGTCTATGCTTGTGAATGATAGGACTAATGTTGATCCTAATAATGTTCCGTTAGCTTCATTGGTTTCCCAAGAAGAACATGTTGATGTAAACTTCATTAAAAATAATAATTTCAACAACAATGCTTACCGGAACAATTCTAGTAACAACTATAGGCCATATCCTTATAATCATGGCAACGGCTATGGTAATTCTTATGGGAATTCTTACAATAATAATAGGAACACACCCCCTGGACTTGAAGCCATGCTTAAAGAATTTATTAGTACACAAACTGCTTTTAACAAATCTGTTGAAGAAAAGCTTGGGAAAATTGATATTCTCGCTTCTAAGGTTGATAGTCTTGCTTCTGATGTTGATCTTTTGAAATCGAAAGTTATGCCTAATAGGGATATTGAAAATAAAATTGTTACTACAGCAAATGCCATCCAAGTTAGAATTAATGAGAATATAAGATTAATGGCTGAACTGCGTGCTAGGTGGGATAGAGAAGAAAATGAAAAACTAGCTAAAGAGAAGAATGTAGCTAAAGTTTGGACTATTACCACCACTAGTAATGCTAATGCTACACATGTTGCTGCACCTCCTACTATTAATAATAAAAAGAATTGGTGTTAGCAATGTTTCCACTTCTAATGCAAAGCGAGAAACCGCCTGAAATCGCTAAAGCTGAAACCGCTCGTGATAAAACTGCTGAATTTTTTTCCAACATTGGGGATGATGATCCCATTGATTTAGATTATAATGGTTTGAATTTTGATGATTGCCACATCTCTGAAGTTATAAAGTTCTTGCAAAAACTTGCTAAAAGTCCTAATGCTAGTGCTATAAATTTGGCTTTCACGCAACATATTACAAATGCTCTCATAAAAGCTAGAGAAGAGAAACTAGAGCGCGAAGCCTCTATTCCTAGAAAGCTAGAGGATGGTTGGGAGCCCATCATTAAGATGAAGGTTAAAGATTTTGATTGTAATGCCTTATGTGATCTTGGTGCAAGTATTTCCGTTATGCCTAAGAAAATTTATAATATGCTTGACTTGCCACCGCTGAAAAATTGTTATTTGGATGTTAATTTTGCTGATCATTCTACAAAGAAACCTTTGGGGAAAGTTGATAATGTTCGCATTACCGTTAACAATAACCTTGTCCCCGTTGATTTTGTTGTCTTGGATATTGAATGCAATGCATCTTGTCCCATTATATTGGGAAGACCTTTTCTTCGAACTGTTGGTGCTATCATTGATATGAAGGAAGGTAATATAAAATATCAATTTCCTCTCAAGAAAGGTATGGAACACTTCCCTAGAAAGAGAATGAAGTTACCTTTTGATTCTATTATTAGAACAAATTATGATGTTGACACTTCGTCTCTTGATAATACTTGATACACACTTTCTGCGCCTAGCTGAAAGGCGTTAAAGAAAAACGCTTATGGGAGACAACCCATGGTTTTTACTACAGTACTTGGTTTTTATTTTGTGTCTTGGAAGTTGTTTACTACTGTAGCAACCTCTCCTTATCTTAGTTTTGTGTTTTGTTGTGCCAAGTAAAGTCTTTGATAGTAAAGTTCATACTAGATTTGGATTACTGCGCAGTTTCAGATTTCTTTGCTGTCACGAATTTCGACCTGCCTCCCTGTAGGTAGCTCAGAAAATTAAGCCAATTTACGTGCGTGATCCTCAGATATGTATGCAACTTTCATTCAATTTGAGCATTTTCATTTGAGCAAGTCTGGTGCCATTTTAAAATTCGTCAATACGAACTGTTCTGTTTTGACAGATTCTGCCTTTTATTTCGCATTGCCTCTTTTGCTATGTTGGATGAATTTCTTTGATCCATTAATGTCCAGTAGCTTTATGCAATGTCCAGAAGTGTTAAGAATGATTATGTCACCTCTGAACATGTTAATTTTTATTGTGCACTAACCCTCTAATGAGTTGTTCTAAGTTTGGTGTGGAGGAAGTTTTCAAGGATCAAGAGAGGGAGATGATACAACATGATCAAGGAGAGTGAAAGCTCTTAGCTTGGGGATGCCCCGGTGGTTCACCCCTGCATATTCTAAGAAGACTCAAGCGTCTAAGCTTGGGGATGTCCAAGGCATCCCCTTCTTCATCGACAACATTATCAGGTTCCTCCCCTGAAACTATATTTTTATTCCATCGCATCTTATGTGCTTTTCTTGGAGCGTCGGTTTGTTTTTGTTTTTTTTGTTTTGTTTGAATAAAAAGGATCCTAGCATTCTTTGTGTGGGAGAGAGACACGCTCCGCTGTAGCATATGGACAAGTATGTCCTTAGGCTCTACTCACAGTATTCATGGCGAAGTTTCTCCTTCGTTAAATTGTTATATGGTTGGAATTGGAAAATGATACATGTAGTAATTGCTATAATGTCTTGGATAATGTGATACTTGGCAATTGTTGTGCTCATGTTTAAGCTCTTGCATCATATACCTTGCACCCATTAATGAAGAAATACATAGAGCATGCTAAAATTTGGTTTGCATATTTGGTCTCTCTAAGGTCTAGATAATTTCTAGTATTGAGCTTGAACAACAAGGAAGACGGTGTAGAGTCTTATAATGTTTTCAATATGTCTTTTATGTGAGTTTTGTTGCACCGGTTCATCCTTGTGTTTGTTTCAAATAGCCTTGCTAGCCTAAACCTTGTATCGAGAGGGATTACTTCTCATGCATCCAAAATCCTTGAGCCAACCACTATGCCATTTGTGTCCACCATACCTACCTACTACATGGTATTTCTCCGCCATTCCAAAGTAAATTGCTTGAGTGCTACCTTTAAAATTCCATCATTCACCTTTGCAATATATAGCTCATGGGACAAATAGCTTAAAAACTATTGTGGTATTGAATATGTACTTATGCACTTTATCTCTTATTAAGTTGCTTGTTGTGCGATAACCATGTTCACTGGGGACGCCATCAACTACTCTTTGTTGAATTTCATGTGAGTTGCTATGCATGTTCGTCTTGTCTGAAGTAAGAGAGATCTACCACCTTATGGTTAAGCATGCATATTGTTAGAGAAGAACATTGGGCCGCTAACTAAAGCCATGATCCATGGTGGAAGTTTCAGTTTTGGACATATATCCTCAATCTCATATGAGAAAATTACTAATTGTTGTTACATGCTTATGCATAAAAGAGGAGTCCATTATCTGTTGTCTATGTTGTCCCGGTATGGATGTCTAAGTTGAGAATAATCAATAGCGAGAAATCCAATGCGAGCTTTCTCCTTAGACCTTTGTACAGGTGGCATAGAGGTACCCCATTGTGACACTTGGTTAAAACATGTGCATTGCGATGATCCGGTAGTCCAAGCTAATTAGGACAAGGTGCGGGCACTATTAGTATACTATGCATGAGGCTTGCAACTTGTAAGATATAATTTACATGATACATATGCTTTATTACTACCGTTGACAAAATTGTTTCATGTTTTCAAAATCAAAGCTCTAGCACAAATATAGCAATCGATGCTTTTCCTCTATGGAGGACCATTCTTTTACTTTCATTGTTGAGTCAGTTCACCTATTTCTCTCCACCTCAAGAAGCAAACACTTGTGTGAACTGTGCATTGATTCCTACATACTTGCATATTGCACTTATTATATTACTCTATGTTGACAATATCCATGAGATATACATGTTACAAGTTGAAAGCAACCGCTGAAACTTAATCTTCCTTTGTGTTGCTTCAGTGCCTTTACTTTGAATTATTGCTTTATGAGTTAACTCTTATGCAAGACTTATTGACGCTTGTCTTGAAGTACCATTCATGAAAAGTCTTTGCTTTAAGATTCACTTGTTTACTCATGTCATATACATTGTTTTGATCGCTGCATTCACTACATATGCTTTACAAATAGTATGATCAAGGTTATGATGGCATGTCACTCCAGAAATTATCTGTGTTATCGTTTTGCCTGCTTGGGACGAGCAGAACTAAGCTTGGGGATGCTGATACGTCTCCAACGTATCGATAATTTCTTATGTTCCATGCCACATTATTGATGTTATCTACATGTTTTATGCACACTTTATGTCATATTCGTGCATTTTCTGGAACTAACCTATTAACAAGATGCCGAAGTGCCAGTTGCTGTTTTCTGCTGTTTTTGGTTTCAGAAATCCTAGTAACGAAATATTCTCGAAATTGGACGAAATCAACGCCCAGGGTCCTATTTTGCCATGAAGCTTCCAGAAGACCGAAGAGGAGACGAAGTGGGGCCACGAGGCGCCCAAACCCTAGGGCGGCGCGGCCCAGGCCTTGGTCGCGCCGACCTGTGGTGTGGGGCCCTCGTGCCCCATCCTGACCTGCCCTTTCGCCTACTTAAAGCCTCCGTCGCGAAACCCCCAGTACCGAGAGCCACGATACGAAAAGCCTTACTGAGACGCCGCCGCCGCCAATCCCATCTCGGGGGATTCAGGAGATCGCCTCCGGCACCCTGCCGGGGAGGGGATTCATCTCCCGGAGGACTCTTCACCGCCATGGTCGCCTCCGGAGTGATGAGTGAGTAGTCTACCCCTGGACTATGGGTCCATAGCAGTAGCTAGATGGTTGTCTTCTCCCCATTGTGCTTAATTGTCGGGTCTTGTGAGCTGCTGAACATGATCAAGATCATCTATCTGTAATTCTATATGTTGCATTTGTTGGGATCCGATGAATAGAGAATACTTGTTATGTTGATTATCAAAGTTATGTCTATGTATTGTTTATGATCTTGCATGCTCTCCGTTACTAGTAGATGCTCTGGCCAAGTAGATGCTTGTAACTCCAAGAGGGAGTATATATGCTCGATAGTGGGTTCATGTCTCCGTGAATCTGGGGAAGTGACAGAAATCTCTAAGATTATGGATGTGCTGTTGCCACTAGGGATAAAACATTAGTGCTATGTTCGAGGACGTAGTTACTGATTACATTACGCGCAATACTTAATGCAATTGTCTCATTGTTAGCAACTTAATACTGGAGGGGTTCGGATGATAACTCGAAGGTGGACTTTTTAGGCATAGATGCATGCTGGATAGCGGTCTATGTACTTTGTCGTAATGCCCAATTAAATCTCACTATACTCATCATAATATGTATGTGCATGGTCATGCCCTCTTTATTTGTCAATTGCCCAACTGTAATTTGTTCACCCAACATGCTGTTTATCTTATGGGAGAGACACCTCTAGTGAACTATGGACCCCGGTCCAATTCTCTATACTGAAATACAATCTACTGCAATACTGTTCTACTGTTTTCTGCAAACAATCATCATCCACACAATACGGTTAATCCTTTGTTACAGCAAGCCGGTGAGATTGACAACCTCACTGTTTCGTTGGGGCAAAGTACTTTGGTTGTGTTGTGCAGGTTCCACGTTGGCGCCGGAATCTCTGGTGTTGCGCCGCACTACATCCCGCCGCCATCAACCTTCAACGTGCTTCTTGGCTCCTACTGGTTCGATAAACCTTGGTTTCATACTGAGGGAAAACTTGCCGCTGTACGCATCACACCTTCCTCTTGGGGTTCCCAACGGACGCGTGCTGTACGCGTATCAGTTGTCCCAATTTCTGTCACTTTGGGGCCTCGGGTTCCGGACAGCAACATGTGTATACAACTTGCAGGTAAGATCAATAAACAATGAATATCATCATGAAACAATAACATGTTCAGATCTGAGATCATGGCACTCGGGCCCTAGTGACAAGCATTAAGCATAACAAGTTGCAACAATATCATAAAAGCACCAACAACGGATACTAGACACTATGCCCTAACAATCTTATGACTATTACATGACCAATCTCATCCAATCCCTACCATCCCCTTCAGCCTACAGCGGGGGAATTACTCACACATGGATGGGGGAAACATGGATGGTTGATACGTCTCAAACGTATCTATAATTTCTTATGTTCCATGCTACTTTTATGATGATACTCACATGTTTTATACACATTATATGTCATTATTATGCATTTTCCGGCACTAACCTATTGACGAGATGCCGAAGAGGCAGTTGCTGTTTTCTGCTGTTTTTGGTTTCAGAAATCCTAGTAAGGAAATATTCTCGGAATTGGACGAAATCAACGCCCAGGGGCCTATTTTTGCACGAAGCTTCCAGAAGTCCGAAGAGGAAACAAAGTGGGGCCACGAGGCGGCGCCACACTAGGGCGGCGCGGCCCAAGCCCTGGCCGCGCCGGCCTATTGTGTGGGCCCCTCGTGACGCCCCCTAACCTACCCTTCCGTCTACATATAGTCTTCGTCGCGAAACCCCCAGTACCGAGAGCCACAATACGGAAAACCTTCCAGAGACGCAGCCGCCGCCAATCCCATCTCGGGGGATTCAGGAGATCGCCTCCGGCACCCTGCCGGAGAGGGGAATCATCTCCCGGAGGTCTCTTCATCGCCATGATCGCCTCCGGATCGATGTGTGAGTAGTTCACCCCTGGACTATGGGTCCATAGCAGTAGCTAGATGGTCGTCTTCTCCTAATTGTGCTATCATGTTAGATCTTGTGAGCTGCCTATCATGATCAAGATCGTCTATTTGTAATGCTACATGTTGTGTTTGTTGGGATCCGATGAATATTGAATACTATGTCAAGTTGATTATCAATCTATCATATATGTTGTTTATGTTCTTGCATGCTCTCCGTTGCTAGTAGAGGCTCTGGCCAAGTTGATACTTGTGACTCCAAGAGGGAGTATTTATGCTCGATAGTGGGTTCATGCCTCCATTAAATCTGGGACAGTGACAAAAAGTTCTAAGGTTGTGGATGTGCTGTTGCCACTAGGGATAAAACATTGATGCTTTGTCTAAGTATATTTGTGTTGATTACATTACGCACCA